>NC_092707.1:319315294-319618324 GCF_047496885.1 Scyliorhinus torazame | reverse complement strand
GACATTGAAAGAGCTCTGAGCAGCAACATCATGTAGGTTAGAGGAAGGCATCTGTGATGGTCGCAGATTTGCAAGAGAGTCAATCTGTTTGGCCATCTGTGCTTAGCTCAGTTGTATATTTCACTTAGTTACTATGTAGCTTCCCATCTTGTGTCTTTAAATTGCACACGGACAATTCGAAGGGTTTGATGCAAAAGGAAAGATTCCCCTCGCCTCAAAGGTATGGGTCGGGATTCTCCGGCGGCGGGATGCTCCATTTTGCTGGCAGCCCGGGAGTTTCTCGATGGCATGGGGCTGCCTCACAATGGGAAACCCCATTGACCAGCCGGCGTAATGGAGGATCCCGCCCGTGGGGTGAAACAGAAATGTGGCGCGGCGGGGCAGACAATTGTGCCCATGGGGTGGGATTCTTCATCCCGTTAGACCCGTTTTCTGGCACAGCGTGACCCGCCAGCAGTGATATCCTCCGTCCCGACAGAAGGCCAATGGGGTTCCCCATTGTGGACATCCACCCTCACCCCCACCATTGGGAAATCCGGATGTGTGAGTGCGCTGCAGGCGAAGTGGAGGGTCCCACCGACAGAGAATCTCGCCCATGGTTAATGGCTGCAATGTCAAAGTGGCACCATGACCCAAATTGTTCTTCCAAAGTGAGTGCGCTGAGATCAGGATATTTGTTGGCTCACCACCCCTGCCTTCGGAAAAAGTGCTCTGATTATCAGGATCTTATTTCTGGTGGCATGGGGTGGCAGGAAGGTTGCGGTGGGTGAGTGCTAGAGTCAGGCTTGTCCACCTGGAAACAGTTTGGAGGCAGTCACATGGCTGCCAAGTGCCGAGGTGGGCTGGTTAAAAGGCCCCCTTGTTCTCACCCTTCACAATCATTCATCCCTCCTCCCCCCCATCCACTTCTGTGCTACATCGACGATGACTCATGTCAACCCATGCGCCACCCACCCACAGAGGCACCCATACAGTTCATACCAACCCATGCCTTTCTGCACACCCTCATGACTCTGTGTTCCTTCCATGCATACCTATGGCTCCACTCATCCCAAAAGCCCATTCTAACCCCTATACCAATTTAGTGCCAACACATACTTCCAATTTATCTGCATGGTCCTCGATAGTGCTGATGCAAACCTAATGCCAAGTCATGCCAACCCAAGCCCCTAATGCACCATTCTGTGCTCTTAAAATCTCAATGGGTAGATCTCAGGAGAGCCAAGCAGAGATTAAATTCTATAAAGTTCTCAGTAGTTATTACTGACTTCAGTATATTAACAGAATTTCATTGATAAAATTATGTTTAGTACATTTAAATCCCCTCAAGTACATAATTCCTTGTAAAAAACAAACATTTATATTCATAACTCCACACAAAAGATAGATAATTCCTCAATAACCGCTTTGAGTTATCAACAAAACTGTGAACTTGCAACCCTGTACTGTGATGATGATAAATTGTGGAAACAGTCAAGCAGCAGTAATACTGTAATGGTCGCCCTGAGAGTTATGTCAACAAATAGCTATTGAAACTGAATTGAATATGCAGAACAATGAAAAGGGCAAGAGATTTAAATAGCTTGACAGTTCCGGAAATCATATCCACATTGTACATACATTCATCTCTACCCTTAAAAATGTTAAGTCTTACATTGCAGGAAACATACTCAGTCCAGCAAAATTAGGGTCTGTTTGAACTCAGCACTGAAGGTTTGAACCTGCTGAGTTCAGGTTTCCCCCATGTATAAATCACGTCCCGCCCCATTCCCCTACTGCTGAAAATAGGATATGTTGGAATAGGGATGGTGGAAAGGGGGTGGGGGGGGGGGGGGGGGGGGGGGTTGCGGGGGGGAGAGGTGAGAAGGTGGGACTGGGGTCCAGGTGCCCATTTTGGAGATGTTGCAGAGTCTCCATGACTGTCAAAATCTCATTCTGTCTGTCTTATGTGGCTGACGGAAGTGTTGGCTGAAATGTGGTTCCAATGCTTCAGCTGGGATCGTGAATCTCAGAGAAGGCCTGTTTCATCTCTGGTCAATGAAGTGGGTGGGATTTTCCACACCCATCAATGGTGGGTGGAACAGGGAAAAGCGGGAGCAAAAAGGCCAGTTTCTTGTCAGTGTAAAAACAATTTGAGATCACGCACTCCGGATTTCAATGGCAGTGCGTGTTTTCTACCGAACACTGGCAGGAATGCCATTTGAGTAAATGAGAATATCACAAATGCTCATTATGAAGGCAACTCATTGGAATGACTCCCTCACTCTGAATCAAAAGGCCATGCCAGCATCTAATTGGACCAGCGTGATTTATAACCTAATATAAGGGACACGTACCTTGAGACCTGCACTTCATCCGTGACTTTGAGGTTGTTCACCCAACTTCCATCGTGCAGTGCTTGCTGCAATGCAGACACCATGCCAGGCTTCACAGGTAGCACCAAATCACTTTCAGAAGGATTTGTGAAGCAAGGTTTTAAGTACCAGACCAGTGATAAGATGGAGGTGCAGCGCAAGGTTGGCCGGTGGCAGGAAGTCAAGACAGAGGCAGGGAAGAGGCCGGAGGGCACTTGCATGACTGGGGTGGGGCAAGAAGACAGAGGCAAGGCAAAGGGTTGGAGGGCTAGGACAAGTCTCGGGTGAGGGGGGGGGGGGGGGGGGTAAAGAGTGGGAAGGTTGCACTTAGACACATGGCTGTGGGAGTTGGGGGAAGTAGCCTCTGGGCTATAATTTGGAGAGAATGTCCACCAGAATGTTATAAGCAAGTCAAGGCCAGAAGGGGAGAATTGCGGCATGAAGAAGCACTTCAGTTTACATTGCTGAGCTTCCAATGAAAGGGGGCGGGGCATGTCAGGGGCATGAAGGAGGGGGCATGTCAGTCTGGTCCAGCATGTTGTGCACAGGGCATGGTCATAACCTCACACAAGTCGGCCGAAGGGGATTGTGGCATAATACTGGGCTGCAAATGGCAGTCACTGATAGGAGAGGCATCGCAGCCCATGGATGGGAATGAGGCAATATAGGGGCTGCCACTTGATTTTCCCATGGCGAGTGGATCCTATATGTCACTCTGCAATAGGTATCAAGATGGGAAGGAGTAGGATAGACATGGTGCAAATGCACACCCACCTCAAACTATTCAGGGGATAACACAGGGATATCTATCACCATAACAATGTGATCAAGGATTTCAGGGGGGGGTGGGGGACTGTAGTTATCGGAGCGATGGAAATTGAACATTATGCTTCTCTAAGACGTTGGGAGGGATATGCAATGTCACATAGGAAGGGTCATAGCTGGTCTGGTAGTAAACCTCAGAACCACCATCTTGAAATCTCAAATGTTGATGCAGTAGAAAATGAAACAGCAAAATCATTCTGGTGGAAGAAGCTTTGAATGGTGGATTGCACTGAGGGACCAATTAAAGAGGCAGCCATCTAGGCGGCACTGTGGTGCAGTGGTTGGCACTGCTGCCTCACAGTGGGGAGGAGCTGGGATCGATCCCGGCCCAAGGTCACTGTCCGTGTGGAGTTTGTACATTCTTCCCGTGTCTGCGTGGGTCTCATCCCCACATCCTAAAGATGTGCAGGGGAGGTGGATTGGCCACGCTAAATTGTCCCTTAATTGGCAAAAATATTTTTTTTAAACAGAGGCAGCCATCTGACCTGTGCATGCCCAAATGAGGAGAATGCACGACTGAGACATGTTATGAGTCTTTCAATGACAATGCAGGGAATCAGGAGCTTGAAATTATTAAGGGCATTCATGCAAGATTAACCCTGAATCCTGAATCATAGGGGCAGCATGGTAGCACAGTGGTTAGCACAGTTGCTTCACAGCTCCAGGGTCCCAGGTTCGATTCCCGGCTTGGGTCACTGTCTGTGTGGAGTCTGCACGTTCTCCCCGTGACTGCGTGGGTTTCCTCCGGATGCTCCGGTTCCCTCCCACTGTCCAAAGATGTGTGGGTTAGGCAGATTGGCCATTCTAAATTGCCCTTAGTGTCCAAAAAGGTTTGGTGGGGTTACTGGGTTACGGGGATAGGGTGGAGGCACGGGCTTTCCAAGGGCTGGTGCAGACTCGATGAGCCGAAAGGTCTCCTTCTGCACTGTAAATTCTATGAGTCCATGATATCACTGATCAATACTCTTATAATTACCCCTGTCCCATGCATAGAAATTCCCCAGAACAATAATGAAGCCTTAGGCAAGTAGGCAACTAAGCAAGCTGCACATATCTTAGAAATAGGAACTCCAAATCTTGCCACTGGCAGGTTCAGAAATGATAACCCCCAGTACCCCCGAAATAATCTCATTCCCTCAATGAACATTTGCCTTCATGTACATTACAAAGAATGTAGTTTCAGAGTTCACTGAATGAGGATCCCAGCACCTGGGTAAAAATAACACATCCAAGTGCCTGGCCAAAAGCAATCTCGTACCAATTGGTCATTTAAAAAAAGAGAAGGGGGGAAGCAAAATGTTTTCTGTGAAGTGGTCATGCGTTGGCCAGGATTTGAGTGGTGATTCCAGTGACTGCACTGGAACCAAATCCTTGAACTCACAGTCACTCACTCATAAGCAACAGCAATAGGTGGCTGGATTCTCCGAGCTTCCGTGCCAAAATCATGATCGGCGGGGTGGTGCAGAGAATGGGCGTCAATGCCGAAATCCGGTTCGACGGCGCTCCCGCGATTCTCTAGTCCCCGGAGACTCGCCGCTAATCACATGTGCGTGGAGTACGTGGCGTGGGTAGGGGGCCATTGGCAGAGCCCCCCCCTCCCCGCAATTCACCGAGGGTAACTGGTTGAGTTCCCGACGCCGTGGTTCCAACCACGTTTTTCCTGTGGGGAACGGCCGGTGGCTGCTGCGGACTCAGTTGTGTACGCCCTGGTGGGGGGCGGGGGACCCTTCACCGGGGGTGGGGGGGGGCCTCATGGACAGCCAGGGGGCGATCGGGCGGCACCAATCCATGGGCGGCCGCGATCTCGGGGCGGCCTACATTTTTGGTGCCACTCCGTGGTCTGAGGCCGCTATGTCGCACGGGGCGGCCGCCGCCGTGCGCATGTGCGGACTCCCCACCTGAAGTGCAGGGCCCTTTCTTAAGGAAAGTCCAGAGTGAAACACCCGTGTTTTGACACTGGCGTGGGGACATAGCCCCATTATTGGAGAATCCCGCCCAGAACCTTGAGACGTTGATGCTCACTCTTGTTTTCAAAGAGAGACCTTTAGAAAGATGAAGGGTGCATTTAACGTTGCCTGCGTAATCACACGCAGACAGGAGGAAAAGCTGGGAAGGATACTATAGCTGTACAGGATGGGCTTCACCCAGATGATCAAGGGGAAGCTGGGCCCCTCCGGACCCAAAGGATGAGGCTCACAGAAATGTTATTCGTATGTGCCTCTCAAGACAAAGGTTGTGCAGAAGATACATGGGCGTCATTCTCCGACCCCCCGCCGGGTCGGAGAATCGGTGGGGGCTGCCGTGAATCCCGCCCCCGCTGGTTGCTGAAGTCTCCGGCACCGGAGATTGGGCGGGGGCGGGAATCGGGCCGCGCCGATTGGCGGGCCCCCCCCGCTCGATTCTCTTGCCCGGATGGGCCGAAGTCCCGATAAATTGCCTGTCCCGCCGGCGTGGATTAAACCACCTTTTGAACAGCGGGACAAGACGGCGTGGGCGGGCTCCGGGGTCCTGGGGGGGGCGCGGGGCCATCTGGCCCCGGGGGGCGCCCCCACGGTGGCCTGGCCCGCGATCGGGGCCCACCGATCTGCGTGCGGGCCTGTGCCGTGGGGGCACTCTTTCCCTTCCGCCTCCGCCACGGTCTCCACCATGGCGGAGGCGGAAGAGACTCCCTCCACTGCGCATGCATGGGAAACTTTCAGCGGCCGCTGACACTCCCGCGCATGCGCCGCCCGGGGATGTCATTTCCGCGCCAGCTGGTGGGGCAACAAAGGCCGTTTCCGCTAGCTGGCGGGGCGGAAATTCCTCCGGCGCCGGCCTAGCCCCTCAATGTTGGGGTTCGGCCCCCAAAGATGCGGAGCATTCCGCACCTTTGGGGCGGCGCGATGCCCGTCTGATTGGCGCCGTTTTGGGCGCCAGTCGGCGGACATCGCACCGTTTCGGGAGAATCTCGCCCCTGGTCTTTGTTGCAGATGAATGAGAAACAGTGTTGTCAATGTCTCCACATGTCAAGGATCTGACAGCTCACATCTATCACATTATCCGTGTATTGGTGCCGCAGGAACTGGGAGAAATCCTTTACCACTGCCTTGAAAAGTCACCACCACTCTTAACTTCACCATGAGTACCTCTTTCCAGGGCTCCACTGGGGACCTCTGCAAGATCTCTCAAGTTTCCATCCACAGATGCATATGGGAGGTAACAGATACCCTCTTTGCCAAAGTGCACAATTAGGTGCATTCCGCTAGAGATCAAGCTAGCCAGGCAGCCAGAGGATTGGGTTCTGCTTTTTCCTAATTCCTATCGGTGCAGGATGCCCAACTACACCAGAAGAGCTTCCTGGTAACAGGCAATGCAATACATCAACAAGAAAGGCTGCCACTCATTCAATGTGCAGCTGGTTTTTATGACCACGAGAAATACATTGTGCAAGTCTGTGTGAGATACCCAGGGGGTTGCTACGATTCCTACATTTAGTAGGTTGCAGATCCCAGACACCTTCGCAGAACAACACAAAATCCAACAGTGACTCTTCAGTGACAAAGATTACTCACAAAGGACATTGCTGATGACACCCGCCCAGGCATAAAAAACTCCAACTGAGGGAAGTTACAATGATGCTCATTCTACCACACAAACATTGGCAGCACAGCCAATTGGCATCTTGAAGATGCGATTCCAATGCCTCAACAGATCTGATAGAGCACTGCAATACACTTCCTAGAGGGTGTCACTGATCATCCTGTTTTGCGGGGCCCTGCACAACTTGATGCTGTAAAAGGTGGGAGAATTTGCCAGAAGCCAAGATGGAGGCATTGCACATCTACTCCAATAAGGCGGACATTGAGAGGAATGAGGACAATGAGGTTTAGGAAGCCAAGACTGCAGGGAAAGAGGACATAACACAGGCCAGATAAGGCAGGCATGCTGATAGCCCCCTGTATCCAGGAGGAGGATGACGAGCAGCAGTGATTATCTTCTCAGAGAAGTGCCCTCCATGATGGGCCCACATCACCATCAGCTTTTCTATTCCTTTCATTTCACCCATGTGAGTACTTACACATTGGGCTTATATTGTCCTGATCCTTTTTCGGATGATGAAACCTCGCAGCATGTGCCCTTGTTGAGCTGAGATGCTAACTGCCGGAGGGCATCCCGGCATCAGATGTCAGAAAGTGCTGCCTCCTCAAGTGTCTCTCCAGCATCCCAGTCAATACGGCAACCTAAAAGAGGCAGGAGCTGTACTGCAATCCTCAGTGGGCTTGTGGCAGCATACTTCAGTCCGACAAAGCTCCTCAAGGAGATGCATCTCCAGCAATAGGACAATGTTTTCTGTGTAACTTCGGTAGTGATACTAATAGTGACACTTAGGCCAAGGCAGCCAAGAATGTTCCTCAGGTGTGAATGTATTTTGAGATCACTTAGCCCTCTGCATTATCTTCTGGCCCATTACATTGACATCCAGCACACTCAGTTAGGGCTGTGGGTGTGCATTTAGCCAGACCTTTCAATGGCGGTGGAGTACCTCAGGATGATCATGTTCACACTTGCCTGTCAGAAATTAAAGTGCCTCCCCTTTAATACCAATAGTCCCCCCAATGGTCAGTGCGGGCCCTTGTGAAGTCGAAAATACAAATACACCATGTAACCATCAAGCTGATGCTTCATAGATGATAGAAGAGCACCCATTAGCTTCATTGTATCCTCGCTCCTAGCCCATTGCTGCACTCAACATTATCTTCCCATCAGGCTAACATATGCACATCAAGAGCATGCTTAAAGGCTCCATTGACCACAGCACATGATCATTTGGATTTATCATCGCTGATCTCAGGTGTGAGGACACTAAGCAGAAGGTACAGCCAAGCGCTGCTATCCTCTATTGTGACAATAGCCTCAAGGCACGATGCAGACAACTACAAGGTGGGAAACATTCAATCCTGTAGAGTCTCGTGCCTGGATAATAATGTGGCTGCAGGGCAGGACTCTGACACACTGATGTGGGAAGATGCTCACACTTGCTGGTGAGTTTAGCAGATGCGCACTTGGAGAGTTAGCAGCATGTAAAGCAGACAGGAGTGCACACTGTGGTGAGATGGATGCACACAACATCAGTCAGAAGTACATGATGCAACATCTGCACTAAGTGAGGGTTCATGGTGTTACACCTGATTGATCGCAATACTGCTCAGCATAAACAGGAGGCAAACACAAGAGCAGATGTGAAATGGATGCAGTTTGAATTTAATCTGGTGAACACCCATGCCAATATTATGCTCCCAGCATTTCTTGATCTTCCTCACATTATCTCTATGTCTCAGTGCTACCCCGACATCCACAGCGGAGGTGGATGCAGCCTGCTGACTGCTATATCTTTGGAAGTCACCCTCTTTTGGGACTCTTGCTGGACAGCAGATACTCTCTCTTTTGCATGTGCAGCTGGTCCTGATGGGGTCACAGAAAGAGAGGATTGGGATCTGCTGGAGCCACCTGGGTAATGGCTCCAGGGTGTCCAGCTGCTGGTCTTCCTCCCTTTGGCTGTCTGAGGGCCCATGGCTGACTCCTTCAGGAGAAGGGGTACCTGGAGTGAGATCTAGGTGCCCTGTCCCTTCTCACATAACCACTATTAGATGTCACCAATGCCTACAACAACAGGAGTGAAAATCATAGCTCAGTGCAGGAACGAGGTCCTGGACGAAGGTCTCCATGGGCTCACAATCCTGCCAGTGCTGGTCTTGGTATCGGCTCCATTACTACAGGTTAAACACGGACAAACTCCTCCATCCTGCATTGCAATCTGTGGAATGCATCAAACAGCCCTCTCTGATATTCCCGTGTCTGTTGCTGCACCTCCAACCTCAGTGTCAAGACTGTCATGATATTCAGGTAAACATCATGGTGCAAACATATATACACACTGACGGACAGATCAACGGACCAATCAATACACACACAACACCACAGCCAATCACAGGCAAGAGCATCCACACTATAAAACGGGGAACACGACACTTCCCGCGCATTCCAGCAGGAGACAGCTCAGGGCACAGAGCTCACAGCAAGCCACTCAGACATTCACCATGTGCTGAGTGCCACTACAAGATAGTGTTAGGGATAGGTCCACAGATTCATGGGTAATGAACGAACCACAGTAACCAGTTTCCCATTGTAAATATTGTTAGTAATGTTTGGATCCTCGCTGTCTTCAGGGGATGTCCCGGAGGACTGGAGAATAGCCAATGTTGTTCCTCTGTTTAAGAAGGGTGGCAGGGATAATCCCGGGAACTACAGGCCGGTGAGCCTTACTTCAGTGGTAGGGAAATTACTGGAGAGAATTCTTCGAGACAGGATCTACTCCCATTTGGAAGCAAATGGACGTATTAGTGAGAGGCAGCACGGTTTTGTGAAGGGGAGGTCGTGTCTCACTAACTTGATCGAGTTTTTCGAGGAGGTCACTAAGATGATTGATGCAGGTAGGGCAGTAGATGTTGTCTATATGGACTTCAGTAAGGCCTTTGACAAGGTCCCTCATGGTAGACTAGTACAAAAGGTGAAGTCACACGGGATCAGGGGTGAACTGGCAAGGTGGATACAGAACTGGCTAGGCCATAGAAGGCAGAGGGTAGCAATGGAGGGATGCTTTTCTAATTGGAGGGCTGTGACCAGTGGTGTTCCACAGGGATCAGTGCTGGGACCTTTGCTCTTTGTAGTATATATAAATGATTTGGAGGAAAATGTAACTGGTCTGATTAGTAAGTTTGCAGACGACACAAAGGTTGGTGGAATTGCGGATAGCGATGAGGACTGTCTGAGGATACAGCAGGATTTAGATTGTCTGGAGACTTGGGCGGAGAGATGGCAGATGGAGTTTAACCTGGACAAATGTGAGGTAATGCATTTTGGAAGGGCTAATGCAGGTAGGGAATATACAGTGAATGGTAGAACCCTCAGGAGTATTGAAAGTCAAAGAGATCTAGGAGTACAGGTCCACAGATCACTGAAAGGGGCTACACAGGTGGAGAAGGTAGTCAAGAAGGCATACGGCATGCTTGCCTTCATTGGCCGGGGCATTGAGTATAAGAATTGGCAAGTCATGTTGCAGCTGTATAGAACCTTAGTTAGGCCACACTTGGAGTATAGTGTTCAATTCTGGTCGCCACACTACCAGAAGGATGTGGAGGCTTTAGAGAGGGTGCAGAAGAGATTTACCAGAATGTTGCCTGGTATGGAGGGCATAAGCTATGAGGAGCGATTGAATAAACTCGGTTTGTTCTCACTGGAACGAAGGAGGTTGAGGGGCGACCTGATAGAGGTATACAAAATTATGAGGGGCATAGACAGAGTGGATAGTCAGAGGCTTTTCCCCAGGGTAGAGGGGTCAATTACTAGGGGGCATAGGTTTAAGGTGAGAGGGGCAAAGTTTAGAGTAGATGTACGAGGCAAGTTTTTTACGCAGAGGGTAGTGGGTGCCTGGAACTCACTACCGGAGGAGGTAGTGGAGGCAGGGACGATAGGGACATTTAAGGGGCATCTTGACAAATATATGAATAGGATGGGAATAGAAGGATACGGACCCAGGAAGTGTAGAAGATTGTAGTTTAGTCGGGCAGTATGGTCGGCACGGGCTTGGAGGGCCGAAGGGCCTGTTCCTGTGCTGTACATTTCTTTGTTCTTTGTTTGTTCTTTGAAACTGAGTTGTACCATCAGCAACCGTGTTGGTTAGTCTGTGTAGCAGAGCACCCAACACGACATAGTACCAGGATCGGAACCCAGTAACTGTGAGACCTACCTACACATCCTAAGGAATCTGCCATCCTGCGCCATGGACACCGTAAGCACGCCGCAGCCGCTCCAAATCGCTGGAAACCTCGGCGTCAACTGAAAGCTGTTCAAACAGCGCTTCCAGTTCTTCCTGGAAGCCGCTGAAAGGGAGAGCGCTTCGGACACCAGTAAAATCGCCCTTCTCTCTACAGCAGGGTAACACGCCATCCATGTCTACAACTCCCTGGTGTTCGCGGAAGGTGAGGACAAGACCAAGTACAAGACGGTCCTTCTCAAACTCGAGCAACACTTCAGCGTCGAGATAAATGAGAGTTTCGAGAGGTATCTCTTCCAGCAGCACCTGCAGGGTAAGGATGAGCCCTTTCAATCTTTCCTTACACACCTCCGTATCCTCGCGCAGTCCTGCGGTTACGACGCCACCTCCGATTCAATGATTCGGGACCAGATTGTTTTTGGGGTCACCTCGGGCACCACACGCCAGCAGCTCCTCAAAATGAAAGGCCTCACCCTAGCCTCCACCACCAAAGCCTGCGTCCTTCATGATAACGCGGCCGAATCGGCACGGCAGGGGTCCTACGCGGCTGAATCAGCAAGGCAGGCCGAGCGGGTGCAGGCGATCGAGTTCCTCCAGGCCCGCGGCCCGGACGAGGGCGGCCATTTCGCGCGCTTTCCACGGCCTCCCACGTTTGTGTGCGCCAAAAAAGACGTTGACACAGAGGGACGTGATGCGCAGGCGCGCTCCACACAAGACCAAACTGCGCATGTGCGGTGGCGCAGCGAACACCATGACGTCACGACGTGCGGCAACTGTGGAGCCGCACATTTAAAGCGGCAATGTCCGGCAAAGAACCGACAATTCCTCCGCTGTGGCAAGATGGGCCACTACGCTTCCTGCTGTCGAGCAGCTCAACTTGCCAACGCTCCCCAATTCCGACAGCCTCGCAGGGACGTGCGGACCATTCAGCCTCCGTCCTACGAGTCGTGCCCAGACGATATCCAAATCAGTGACACAGACGACCGGGACGCCTTCCGTGTTGCGGTCATTGATAGGAACCGGATGTCTCCAAGCAGGACCCACCAGCCGATGCCAGTGAACAGTGTCAATCCGGGTGATGAATGGTGTGTCACCCTAACGGTCAACCGATCACCGATAACTTTCCGCCTGGACACTGGTGCCTCCGCCAACCTAATAGCATGGTCAGCCTTCTACGTCTTGAAGGTCAGACCACCAATTCGGCCGTCCCGTTGCAGGATGGTCGACTACAACGGAAACGTTATCCCGGCCATGGGATCCTGCCAGCTCCAGGTGACACACAACACATACACGGCCACACTCTCCTTCGAAATAGTCGGATCATCAAAGGACTCCCTGCTAGGCGCACAGGCATGCAAGGTTCTCCACCTCGTGCAGCGGGTCCACGCTTTGTCTCCAGAAGGCACATCAGACTTCCCGGATGCAGAATTTAGGGCACAGCTTCAATCGCTCCTCGCCCACAACCAGGAGGCATTCAAAGGCATGGGCACACTGCCCTATACCTACAGAATACGGCTCAAACCGGACGCCACCCCGGCCATTCACGCACCTCGCAGGGTCCCAGCGCCACTTAAAGACCGCCTCAAGCAGCAGCTGCAGGATCTCCAGGACCAAGGGGTGCTTTCCCGGGTCACGGAGCCCACGCCATGGGTCAGCTCCATGGTGTGTGTTAAGAAGCCCTCTGGCGAACTCCGGATCTGCATTGACCCGAAAGACCTGAACAACAACATAATGAGGGAACACTACCCCATACCCAAACGGGAAAAGATCACGAGCGAAATGGCCCCGGCTAAAATATTTACAAAGCTGGATGCCTCGAAGGATTTTTGGCAGATCCAACTGGACCAGTCCAGCAGGAAGCTGTGCACCTTCAACACTCCTTTCGGCAGGTTCTGCTATAACAGAATGCCTTTTGGCATCATCTCGGCATCCGAGGTATTTCACAGGATCATGGAACAGATGATGGAGGGCATCGAAGGGGTGCGCGTTGTTGCTTGTTTTAGCCTTAGTTTGATTGCTCTAATTCTGTCACCTTTGCTCTTGAGTCACCAGGTACCTTTCTGATACCGCCACATGGTTCAAGTCCGAGTAATGATTAATAACCCAACACACCGCTTCGTAAGAGTTAAATCAACGCTCATTTATTATATACAGCAATTAATACTTATACATCAATTCTACTTCTAGGCTACTTCCTACTACTAACAGGCCAATACTTAACTTTGGAAATGGCCCACCAGGTCAGGGAAACGAATGGCCTTTCGAATGGGTTCTGAGCCTGCGGGATTCAAAAGCTGGCACAGGTCGACCGTCAGGAGTGTCTATCTGGTAGCGATCGTTGGAGTAAAACTTACGTTCTCTTTCAGAAGGGTCTCGAAGGGTGCGGAGAGGAGAAGAAGGGAAGAAGGGTCGATTTGAACTTGGCCCCTATTCTTATAGTCCCCAGGGGCTTCCCGCCTCTCGGGGGGACATTGTACCTGGTTCCAAGTGATTGGACTTGGTCCCAATCACTTGGTTCGATATTCTCCAGTGCTGGAGCGATTCCTTGATCGGGGGGTGGTCGTTTACCTTTCTTTGTGTCAGTTCCTGCTGGCGCCGAAAGGTCTGGGTCGGCTTTGTGTTTCTATTTTGTATCGATTGTTCCCATGGATTGCTGATTAATATGCAGATTGCTGGGGTGTTGTGATGTTGATGGCTGCAGGTATCGATTCGGTCTGGCTTCCCCAGAGGCGAATACACTGTTTTACCTGCAGCTGTCTGTTTGAGTCCTGTTGGCTGATTTTCCCATCAGCCACTTCCGTTCGCCATTTTAAATCGGGGTTTGGCCATTCTAATCGGGAGTTAGCCATTTTACATGGCTACAGCGTCTCCGTTGACAACGTCATCATCTGGTCCACCACACCACAGGAGCACATCAGTCGTCTCCAGTGCGTCTTTGCGCGGATACGGGAAAACAGCCTGCGCCTCAACTGAGCCAAGTGTTCTCTCGGCCAAACCGAGCTAAAGTTTCTGGGGGACCACATATCCCGGTCAGGGGTGCGTCCGGATGCAGACAAGGTAAGCGCCATTACAGCCATGCCACAGCCGGCAGACAAGAAAGCAGTGCTACGCTTCCGAAGCATTGTCAACTTCCTGGGGAAGTTCATTCCCAACCTTGCCTCCCACACGACGGCTCTTCGTCACCTAGTAAAGAAGTCCACGGAGTTCTAATGGCTGCCCGCACACCAGAAAGAATGGGAGGAGCTCAAAATTAAGCTCACCATAGCCCCGGTCTTGGCGTTTCTCGACACCTCTCGTGATACGAAAATTTTGACTGATGCCAGCCAGTCCGGCATTGGGGCGGTACACCTGCAACGGGATGACACTGCGTCATGGGCCGCGGTCGCCTATGCCTCGCGGGCCATGACCCCCACAGAACAGCACTACGCGCAGATCGAGAAGGAGTGCCTGGGTTTGCTAACGGAATAGACAAGTTCCATGACTACATGTATGGTCTCCCCCAGTTTACCATTGAAACCGACCATCGCCCCCTGGTCAGCATCATACATAAGGACCTGAATGAGATGACCCCTCGCCTCCAGCGCATCCTACTCAAGCTCAGGAGATACGACTTCCAACTGGTCTACACCCCGGGAAAGGACCTTATCATTGCGGATGCCCTATCTAGAGCAGTGAGCACACCGCCCGACTCGGAGGGGTTTGTCTGTCAGGTCGAAGCGCAGGTGGCCTTCACATCGGCAAATCTGCTAGCCAATGACTCAAGTCTGGCCCGTATTCGCCGGGAGACTGCGGCTGACCCCCTTCTACAATGTGTGATGCGCCACATGACGGGAGGGTGGCTCAAAGGACAGTGCCCGCAGTTCTACAGTGTCTGGGACGACTTGGCCGTCATTGATGGTGTCCTCCTAAAGCTGGACCGGATTGTGATTCCACACAGCATGCACAAGCTGGACCTCGACCAACTACACGAAGGCCATCTGGGGGTCGAGAAGTGCAGATGGAGGGCCCGAGAGGCGGTATACTGGCCGAGCATCAGTGATGACATTGCCAATATGGTGCTCAACTGTCCCACCTGCCAAAGATTTCAGCCGGCGCAACCTCCTGAGACGCTTCAGCCCCATGAGCTGGTGATGTCCCCCTGGGTGAAGGTGGGTGTGGACCTTTTTCATGCGCTCGGCAGGTACTACGTAATCATCATAGATTACTTTTCGAATTATCCAGAGGTCATACGCCTGCACGATTTGACATCGTCCGCTGTCATAAGGGCCTGCAAAGTCACCTTCGCTCGCCACAGCATTCCGATTACTGTCATGTCGGACAATGGGCCCTGTTTTGCCAGCCAGGAATGGTCTTCTCTTGTTGCTTCATATGGCTTCACACATGTGACGTCCAGCCCTCTGCATCCCCAGTCCAATGGAAAGGCGGAGAAGGGCGTTCACATCGTCAAGCAGCTCCTCTGCAAGGCTGCTGCTGCCGGAACGGATTTCTGCTTAGCAAGGCTGGCCTATCACTCGGCGCCATTAGCCACCGACCTCTCATCTGCCCAGCTGTTGATGGGTAGTGCCCTCAGGACCACTGTGCCATCTATTCTGATCCCCACAACCAACCATGCTCCAGTACTGCACAGGATGCGACAGCAGAGCACTCGCCAGAAGGTGGCACATGACACACGGGCAACTGATCTTCCCGCCCTGGCACCTGGGGACGACGTCCGCATCCACCTACCGGAGGGTGGCTGGTCGGCACCTGCTGAAGTTCTCCAATGCGTGGCTCCCCGCTCATTCCTGGTTCGCATGCCTGATGGCTCCATTCGCAGGCGCAATCACCGGGCTCTTCGCCTGCTTCCACGCTCGCTACGGGAACTTACACCGGCGCCACGCCCTCCTGTTGTTCCTGATGTCGACTTCGTGGAGCTTCCTGCCACCATGCCCATTCCGTTGCCGCCCATGGCCAGGCCCATTCCTCAGCCGGTGAATCCTGACCCACCTTTGAGGCGGTCAACCCGAATTCGTCGCCCATCTACTAGGCTGGACTTATGAGCCTGTTTGAACATTGAACTCACTAATGTATCGTACCACTGTGTTAGAACATAGAACATAGAACAATACAGTGCAGTACAGGCCCTTCGTCCCACGATGTTGCACCAAAACAAAAGCCATCTAACCTACACTATGCCATTATCATCCATATGTTTATCCAATAAACTTTTAAATGCCCTCAATGTTGGCGAGTTCACTACTGTAGCAGGTAGGGCATTCCACGGCCTCAATACTCTTTGCGTAAAGAACCTACCTCTCACCTCTGTCCTATATCTATTTCCCCTCAGTTTAAAGTTATGTCCCCTCGTGCCAGCCATTTCCATCCGCCGGAGAAGGCTCTCACTGTCCACCCTATCCAACCCCCTGATCATTTTGTATGCCTCTATTAAGTCTCCTCTTAACCTTCTTCTCTCCAACGAAAACAACCTCAAGTCCATCAGCCTTTCCACATAAGATTTTCCCTCCATACCAGGCAACATCCTGGTAAATCTCCTCTGCACCCGCTCCAAAGCCTCCACGTCCTTCCTATAATGCGGTGACCAGAACTGTACGCAATACTCCAAATGCGGCCGTACCAGAGTTCTGTACAGCTGCAACATGACCTCCCGACTCCGGAACTCAATCCCTCTACCAATAAAGGCCAACACTCCATAGGCCTTCTTCACAACCCTATCAACCTGGGTGGCAACTTTCAGGGATCTATGTACATGGACACCTAGATCCCTCTGCTCATCCACACTTTCAAGAACTTTACCATTAGCCAAATATTCCGCATTCCTGTTATTCCTTCCAAAGTGAATCACCTCACACTTCTCTACATTAAACTCAATTTGCCACCTCTCAGCCCAGCTCTGCAGCTTATCTATATCCCTCTGTAACCTGCTACATCCTTCCACACTATCGACAACACCACCGACTTTAGTATCGTCTGCAAATTTACTCACCCACCCTTCTGCGCCTTCCTCTAGGTCATTGATAAAAATGACAAACAGCAACGGCCCCAGAACAGATCCTTGTGGTACTCCACTTGTGACTGTACTCCATTCTGAACATTTCCCATCAACCACCACCCTCTGTCTTCTTTCAGCTAGCCAATTTCTGATCCACATCTCTAAATCACCCTCAATCCCCAGCCTCCGTATTTTCTGCAATAGCCTACCGTGGGGAACCTTATCAAACGCTTTGCTGAAATCCATATACACCACATCAACTGCTCTACCCTCATCTATCTGTTCAGTCACCTTCTCAAAGAACTCAATAAGGTTTGTGAGGCATGACCTACCCTTCACAAAGCCATGCTGACTATCCCTGATCATATTATTCCTATCTAGATGATTATAAATCTTGTCTCTTATAATCCCCTCCAAGACTTTACCCACTACAGACGTGAGGCTCACCGGTCTATAGTTGCCGGGGTTGTCTCTGCTCCCCTTTTTGAACAAAGGGACCACATTTGCTGTCCTCCAGTCCTCTGGCACTATTCCTGTAGCCAATGATGACATAAAAATCAAAGCCAAAGGTCCAGCAATCTCTTCCCTGGCCTCCCAGAGAATCCTAGGATAAATCCCATCAGGTCCCGGGGACTTATCTATTTTAAGCCTGTCCAGAATTGCCAACACCTCGTCCCTACGTACCTCAATGCCATCTATTCTATTAGCCTGGGGTTCAGCATTCTCCTCCACAACATTATCTTTTTCTGTGTGAATACTGACGAAAAATATTCATTTAGTATCTCGCCTGTTAATATGTTTCTATTTTTTTCTTGTCTTGAACTTGGAGTTCATTTTGACGTTTAATATTTCCACGTGTTTTGTTTATGGTACAACCTCGTTGCTATGTCGCACCTGACATCGTCCCATGTATATAATTTAGCCTCATGTACATGCTGTAGATATTGCACACACACACATTCAGCTGCGCTCAGTACACATCTCTATTTATTGCCACATAGGCACATGTTCTTATAAAAAAGGGGGGATGTCATGATATTCAGGTAAACATCATGGTGGGAACATACATACATACTGATGGACAGATCAACGGACCAATCAATACACACACAACACCACAGCCAATCACAGGCAAGAGCATACACACTATAAAACGGTGAACACAACACTTCTCGCGCATTCCAGCAGGAGACAGCTCAGGGCACAGAGCTCACAGCAAGCCACTCAGACATTCACCATGTGCTGAGTGCTTCTCCAAGATAGTGTTAGGGCTAGGTCCACAGATTCAAAGGTATCGAACAAACCACAGTAACCAGTTTACCATTGTAAATATTGTTAGTAATAAAACTGAGTTGGACCATCCGCAATCGTGTTAGTCCGTCCATGTAGCAGAGCACCCAACACGACAAAGACGGAGTCCACAAAGTGATGATATGGTTGACCTGCCCTGGTGGAACGGAAAAGGTAATTAATTCTCTTCCTGCACTGGATGGCTGATCTATTCTATGTTGAGTTGGCACTCACTGCAGTGGCTACCCCTTCCAAAGCCACAGTAATGATGTAGAGCAACTCCGAGCGTTCTTCTACTGCGTCCAAAAGGTGACTCAGCGAGGGGGTCACTGAATTGGGGGCTGCAGTCTTCTTCCCTTTGTGGGGCCATCTCGCTCTTGCAGCTGTCCTGGCAAGCACAGATTGTGAAAGCTGTGCGTGGGTGAGATTTAAACATGACACCCAGAGCGCTGAGCCGCTGATGTCATGGTGGGGCAGGGAATCAGAGGAGTCCGCCCGTGATATAGTGTGGGTGATTCCAGTTGATGCCTATGTAATGTGGTGGGAAGTGGACAATCAGGCGCAAATAGCGACCGACAGGGAAATGTCACTTTTCCCGCCCGTACCCGCACTTGGCCATGGAAGGGAAATTACTCCGCCACCCCCCAGTGTATCTTGCCCTTGCCATTATAAGTGTGCTCACGGTTGGATAGTAAATTTATTCTCTTACTGCTTTGTATTTGTCCAAAGTGCTTAACTGCTGACTTACCTGTAACTGCTTTCTGACGCACTCACCTATTCAACTTTGGCTTTTTTATTTTACAAGACATCTCTGTATCCGTTAATGTCTTCTGTGATTTTTGATGCCCACATCTGCCTTCCCAGGAAATTCTTCTCTGCTTCCATTCTAGTCATTCCCTCCAATTTGACCCCTGTTTATACTCCTTTAGGTATGAGGGATTGAGATTTCTGCATTTTTTATACACAACTGGATTAGCCATTCACTACCATGGCTGGCTCTTTCATATCATGCTCTCCCCAGTATCAAATAGTAGTTTGCTCAAACCGCCCATTACACTACAATCACCCGGGATGAGAAAAACAACCCCAGTTAATTTTGTCCACCACCAGCTACCTCTTTAAATGCCACCCACTGTCCCTCTATACCCGAAAATGTAATAACAGGTATCCTTGGTGTGAAATAGGATATAGTTTTAGATGAGTGGAAAGTTACGGAGCATGGAGGATGGATGGGAATCTGTCCAGGAATGCATTTCAATTGCCATGTCTGGAGGTGAAAAAGGCAGAGATAAGAGTTTCAGTGGCACATGGGGTTAGTTATGGGCAGATGTGGGTAATGTTGTGGAAGTGGCAGCATTGTAGGCTTCAGGATGACTGAGGCAACTGATGAAATGGGTAGACACATGCAAGTTTCAATTTAATGCAGACAAGTGGGAAGTGATGTATTTTGGGAGGAGGAATGAGGAGAGACAATATAAACTAAATGGTACAAATCCAAAATGGTGCTGGAAAGTTTGATGACATCAGGGATTCTCCAGTCTCCCAGCCTCCGATTGTTTCTCGGTGGCACCTCGATTTTCTGTTCCTGCCGCTGTCAATGGGAATTCCCATTGAAGCCACCCCATGCTGCCGGGAAACCCGTAGGCGGGGGTGCGCTGCCATCAGGACTGGAGAATTCCGCTACCAGCGAACGGCCGAAGAATTCCAGCCTTTAATTTTATAAATAAAGGCTTAGAGTATGAAAAGATTGGATAGTGTTATGGGACACCAGAGTGTATTATGGAGTTCACCTGATCCACAACTTTTAATAGATTGTGGTTATGGGGAGCACACGGGCCTACTCGAGGGGCTGGTTTAGCTCACTGGGCTAAATCGTAAAGCAGACCAAGGCAGGCCAGCAGCACGGTTCAATTCCCGTACCAGTCTCCCCGAACAGGCGCCGGAATGTGACGACTAGGGGCTTTTCACAGTAACTTCATTGAAGCCTACTCGTGACAATAAGCGATTTTCATTTCATTTCATTTTCACTCTGCAGGTGTGGTGCAACAGAGATCTACAGTAATTTTAAATTAAAACAATGTTTATGAAACCAGTTAAGATTTTATAAACCCACAGTAAATATCTTAACAACTATCAACACCGATAAATCCCCCAAAGAATACAGTACTCTATAAGTAACTCTTAATCTTTCCTTGCAACATCCATAGGACAAAAAATAACCCTTTTTACAGAAAGACATCAGGTTTAACTTCTCTACTGAAATAGGTATTAGTTTTAAATCACTAAAGCATCTGTAGACAGTCTTTAGATTGCAGAGAGAGACTAATAAACCTTCTTGCTGTCGCTGCAGCTCCAAGTCTAAAATAAAACTAAACAGACCCTGTAGCAGACAGCCGAAAGCGAAAGTAAAAGCAGACAGATAGCCCAGCTCCACCCACAGTCTGACATCGCTGATATACACCCATTTCTTAAAGGTACATCCACTACAGCTATTTTATAAACCCCCATTTCTGAAAGGTACTCTTTACCTGACAATAGGCCTCAACTAGAATATTCTCTGCATTTCTCAGTAGCATATTTTCTAAAGAATGTCAGAGCTTTGGAGAGGATATTGAAGAGATTTACCAGAATTATACCAAGGACAAGAAAACAAAAGTGAGATGAAGAGAATTTTTTTATTCAAGTGATGATTAGGATCTAGAATACACTGCCTGGAAGTGTGGTAGAGGAATGATTAAGTCATGGCTTTCAGCAGGAAGTTGGATAATTATCTGAAAGATTTGTCGGGTTACAGAGAAATGGCAGGGGAGTAGGACTAGATGAGTTGCCCTCACAGAGAGCTAACATGTTGGACATCTCTTACATGCTGTAATATTCTGTGATTCAATATGACAGAGCAAAAAGGTGGGACTAATTGAATCGATCATCCAAAAGCCATTGCAGACACAATGAGCTGAATGGGCTGAGCCTGCTCATGGTATTTTAAAAGAGAGGCTTGCAGACAACAAAGGTAAAAAACAACCAAGAGCTTTATTGGGAAGGTGTTGTCACATCTCCTCCACAATAGTCCTCAACACCGGAGCCCTGCAAGGATGTGTGCTCAGTCCTCTACTGTACTCCCTATACACACATGACTATCTGGCAAGATTCAACTCCAGTTTAATCTATAAGTTTGCAGATGATATGACTGTGGTGGGTCATATCTCAAATAACAACGAACCAGACTTTAGAAGGGAGATAGATCACTTGGTTGCATGGCGTACTGAAAACAACCTCTCTCTAAATGTTGGAAAGACCAAGGAATTGATCACCGACTTCAGGAAGCATAGCACAATAACCCCCACTGCCCCGTCTACATCAATGGCTCTGAAGTAGAGATGGTCGATAGCTTTACGCTCCTGGGGGTCACCATCACCAACAGTCTGTCCTGGTCCACTCATGTTGAGGCAACAGTCAAGAAAGCCCAACAACGTCTCTACTTCCTATGGAAGCTAATGAAATTTGGCATGTCTGTATCGACTCTCACAAACTTCTACAGATTAGCCATAGAGAGCATCCTATCCAGCTGCATTACAGCTTGGTATGGCAACTGCTCGGCCCAAGATCGCAAGAAACTGCAGAGTGTGGTGAACTCAGCCGAAACATCACACAAGCTTGACATCCTCCCATTGATTCTGTATACACCTCCCGCTGCCACAGAAAGGCAGACAGCATTGTCAGATATCCCTCACACAAAAGCTTTGCCCTCTTCCAGACCCTTCCATCAGGCAGATGATACAGAAGTCTGAAGACCCACATATCCAAATATAGGAACAGCTTGTTCCCCATAGCTACCAGACTCCTCAACGACTCTCTCTTGGACTGATCTGTTCCCTGTAAGAACACTATTCATGATGCCCTATGCTGCTCTTGTTTGGCCCTTGTTTCCCACTGTAACCAATCACTATTTGTTGATGTACAGTAGCCATCTGGGATGGCCACTTCCCGATTACAAAATGGACACTTTGCAAAGATTGCAGGGAAAATGGACAATACTGAGAAAACAAGCAGGTTCAGGGTTTGTCTGTTTATTGGAGCCGCAGCTCCCAGACAAGACCAAAACTGTAGGCTCATTAGCATACTAATGGCCCATCTCCGGGAACAAAAGAGTAACATTTGAGTAACCGGTACTAAGGCAGACACCACGGCGCCAGAGGAGACCAAAACAAAGCAGGCCAACGGCCACCTAGGACACGCCCAGCCATCAGGGCGCCCACCCCTTTATTGGATGAAATCGATAGGAACAATCGAGAAAAGGCCCAATTGATTGGGGCCAAGTTCAAGGCCCGCCCAAAAGCGCGTGAAGCCCCTTTGGGTATAAGAAGGAACCCCCAAGAGAATCGTTCTCTTGGCTCCTGATCTCACCTGCCCAACAGCTGCACCAGAACAAGTAAGTCCAAGGTCAACGCACGCTACCAGACAGACGAACTTAGCTGTTCCCCTTCACCACTTCGACCCCAGCAGCCTCCGAACCAAACAGCGGCCATTGTTCCTCTGACTGGGTGGGCGCCCGAAGCTAAGTATAGGCTTTAGCAGTAGTGATAGTTTAGTCTGTAGTATTTGTGCATGAGTATATTTAACTGTGTGTGTAAATAAATAAGCATTTGATTTTGAACTAACTAACTGGTGTATCGAGTCTTTGATCAGTATTGGGTTTGAACTTTGTGGCGGTATTGAAAGATACCTGCCAACTCGAGAGCAAACGTAATTAGAATTAAAGAAGGCGACCATATTGACCGCCATATTCAGAGCCAACGAAAGAGAGAAACATTTAGCAACATTTACTGGCGACCTCTGACGGGACTCGACCTAGAAGTGGCCTAGTCACTCCGAGAGAACCCAAATTTGAATTGGAATCCAATTGGAAACAGAAAAACCACAAGTGTAAGAACGATACTGATCAAACTTCCGAGATTCGGAAATGTGTTAATGCATGCGTACTAACAGGGATATAAGGTAAACCTGAGAGATTTTGTTGCGCAAAACTGTCGGGAGTTTTGTAGGCCGGAAAATAGCGTAAGCCATACCCATGTTTACATCACCACTTTATCACACCCTGTTCTAAATTTAGTAGAGAACCCAGAGATAGAGAGAAAATGGCAATGAAGGCAATGGAACGCCTTTTGAACCCCCAAGAATTCGAGGTCGCAGCGACCAGTAGAGTAGGACAGTGTCCCGTATGGGAAGAAGAGATCAGGAAGTATCTCAAAGGGAAAGGATGGCCCCTTTGGAGTGAATTCTGCGTCAATGACGAAACAGGTCCCGGGAGTATAGGACATACTTGGTGGGAGAACCTGTCAGAGATTCATAAGAAGAGCTTGGGGAAATCTCGCAAGCCGATGGCAATCGTGTCCTGCTTGGCACAATTGAGAGGCACAGAGGAGGTCGTTAGGACGCTCCATAGAGAAATTGAGGAGAGAGACAGAAATATTCAGGGAGATGTGAGCAAATTTGAGAAGGAGAATAAGGAGTTAAGAGAACAGTTAGCAGCGAGGGACAGAGAGGTGGATGATGCCAAGTGGGCACACCAGTCTTGTCTCGCCCACTTGAGTAGTTTTCAGACCCAGTACGATAAGGCCTACCAGGACACGCAACGCGCGGTCTTGGTAAGACAAGAAACCAAGCAACAGGTAGACCAATTGCAGAAACAGTGCAATGATTTAAAAGCAGCCCTATGAGCGCTCCACACTTCCACGACGGAACAAAGGCAGAGCTCCGTAGATAGCGCAAAGTGCCGGAAGCAAATTGCAGAATTGCAAAATCTGCTTTCTGTCCAGAATGGGTTTCAAAGTACGTTTGGACCCCAGTTAGACCAGGAAAACGGCCCCGATTGGCAGGAGTTAAACAAAACTGCCCACAGATACATGCATGGGACATGTACGCAAGAAAAACCACAAAAAAGGAAAGCGCTCCAACCCCCGACTGAACAAGCAGAACACACCCCCATGAAACCTGTAACCACACACCGCAGGGCCACAGCAGAAGGAAACGCAGATTTCCTATATACAACCCCGTTAACCGTGACCCAATTACGGGACGCGTGTGGAAAAATTACACCGTCTCTTCCCACATCAGACCCCCACCAGTTTTCCGCTAGAGTTAAACAGCAGGCTACCATGTACGGCCTGGACGAAAAGGAGCAAGTGAAGCTCACAGTTTTAAGCCTCGACCCTTCAGTCGTGGCAGCCCTTCCTGACCCACAGAATGTAGGAGGAGGCACAATCCAAGAAATGTACACAGCGATCCTTGATGCGATCGGCTATAACAGAGGAGACCCCGTAGAAGGCCTAAACAAGTGTAGGCAAAAGAAAACAGAGCACCCCACAGCGTTTTTGGTGAACGCTTGTGGATACATTTCACAGCGGTGTTCGGAGAGTTAGCCCGCGCCCATTTGTCCGCGGATAATATGGCCAAATGGACTCGAATCCTAGTCTCTCATGCGACAGAGGCAGGACAGAGAGCTTGCGCAAATTACAACCCCTCAGACGAGGCCCACAATGAGAAATGGGTTTTGAAAAGATTGTCCCGCTCTTGGGAACAATCCGTCCAAGGCAAAACCACCTTTGCAAAACCAGAGGAAGAGCAGGCAGACATGAATCCAGTTAGGACGCACCAGAACCCTGCATGGGTAAATGAGGGCAGGAACAGCCCACATTCAGCCTAAATTCCAGGAATGCTACAACTGTGGACAATTAGGTCACTATGCACGAGAGTGCAACGTGCCCCAAAAGCCGCAGAAAACCCAACAGACAGGCACCCTAAATAAGAATAGGGCAAACCCAATCCATAGTGTGAGCGCCCTTTCGGAAAACGCAGACATGAACGGCACCGACTGACGGTATTCGGGCTCCCCAACTTGGGTCTGCGACACCCTTTGGGACAAGTCCGGTAGACCGGTCGTAGCAGGCAAAGTCCGGGGACACCCTGTAGAATTTCTTTGGGACACAGGAGGGTCCCGCACACACTCAATTCCTCCACAATGTTTCAGCGAGATACGTGGCCCACAACAGACACCATCACACTCAGCGGCTTTACAGGTCATTTACAACAAAAACACATCACTAGCAATACAAATAGGGAACATTACGACTAAACACCCCGTAGTTTTGGTCGATCTACCCCAGGCAGCTGAACACATCCTAGGAATCGATTTTATGAGCTCCCACAAGCTCTCTTTTGATCCGGTTAATAAATGTGTATGGAGAATGGCAAAGGCAGCACGAGCCCCTGCCACGCTCACAGTTGGAGACTATGAAAACAGGATTAGCTCAGTAGGAGATTTCTGGTTTGACCTTCGAGCCATTGGTCAGGACAAACAGGTTAGGGAAGTCCTGCAGCAACACAAGGCAGCATTTGCACAGCACAAGCACGACTGTGGCAAGATAGCTGGCTTGATGAACATTACAGGTCCCGACCCAGACCCCAAATGCAGTACGGTTTTCCCCAAGAAGCAGAGGGAGAAATCTTCAAAGTAATAGAGAGTTTGCTTGATCAAGGCGTACTCAGATCAGTAGCCTCCTCGAACAGCGCACCAATTTGGCCCGTCAGGAAACCCGATGGATCATGGCGACTGACCATCGATTACCGGGAACTGAACAAAGTAACCCCAGTAGCAGCCCCCACCGTAGCCACGAGGCCCGAGACCATTCTCAAACATGGATTCCAGTCAAAACTTTTTCGGTTCTGGACATTAGCAATGGCTTTTGGTCCATTCCATTGGATAAAGCGTGCCAATATAAATTCGCCTTTACAGTCCAAGGACAACAATATATGTGGACGTGCCTTCCACAAGGCTTCCACAACTCCCTCTCCATTTTCCACCGACAGCTGGCAAATGGACTAGCAAAATTTTCCCGCCCCGATTATCTGGTCCAGTATGTAGATGACTTGCTACTACAGACAGACACAAAGGGAGAGCACATTTTGCTTCTCGCCGAACTCCTAGGACTCCTAAAACAGATTGGATGTAAAGGCAACCCCAAGAAGGCCCAGATTTTGCAAGAAAAAGTGATTTACTTGAGTACAGTAATCACTCATGATAAACTCGACATAGAGCAAAAGAGAATTGACTCGATCAATAAATTGCCCCTTCCCCATAATGTCTCAGCCCTCCGGTCATTTCTAGGACTGGTTGGCTACTGCCGAAACCATATCGACGGTTTTGCCACAAAAGCAGCGCCCCTATCCGACCTTCTCAAGAAACAGGCACCTTGGGAATGGCTTCCACAGCACCCAAATGCCGTGGATGCTTCAAAGAGAGCCCTCAGCGTTACAGGTCCCAGATCCACTTTCCCCGTACGCAATTGAAGTTGCAAGCACCGACCGAACACTTTCGGCCGTGCTCCTCCAGGAACGCCATGACCAATTGCGCCCCATGGCATACGCCTCATGCATGTTAGATCCTGTCAAGCAAGGATTTCTGCCTGCAAGAGGCACCTGCTCGCAGTTTTTTGGGCAGCATAGTACTTCGCCTACATTACAGGACTCAACCCCATCACCATTCTCACTGAACACACCCCAACACAGCTATTATTAGACGGTCGACTTAAAGATGGCACAGTCTGCCAAATCCGCGCAGCCCGTTGGACCCTTCTTTTACAGGGACGGGGCATTACAGTCAAAAGAACCAAGACCCACACATTCCTAGCCGACAATTTGCAATATGCAAGTACCCCACATGAGTGTGAGATCATCACCACAGACCATAATTCAGGCCCATTTATACCTAAATCAGCTCCCATGAAAGCAGGTAACATACCCCAAAGACCCCAGCCCACAGACACGTGCGCACCCCTGAAAATTTATGTGGATGGCTCCTCCACAGTTTTGAATGGAAAGAGAATCACCGGTTACGGCATCTATGTAGCGGACGCGCAGGGACGCACCGTAGATGAGATTTCATTAATTATGCCAGGACATCTAGGCTCGCAGGCAGCAGAACTGGCAGCTATAGCATATATTGTTGATCACCCTGACTCATTTCCGACCCAAGTAGATATATATTCGGACAGTTTATAAGTCTGTAATAGTTTAACGGAATTCCTACCCCTGTGGGAAACTAGAGTATTCATTTCCGCAGCTGGAAAGCCCCTACCCTCAGCCCCATTACTCCGGCATATCCTAGAGACAGCTAAAGATAGGAAATACAGAATAATTAAGGTTCGCAGTCATCACTGTTCTTCCCCCCCCCCCGGTAACGTTAAAGCAGACGCCCTAGCGAAGGCAGGTTCCAGACAAGGTTAATTTTGGAAACCCCCCCCCCCCCGCCGAGAGCACCCCAGTACACACGGTTCAGGTCTCACAGACCAACATTCAGGATCTAGCGAAAGACCAAAAAGGCAATGAAAAGCTCAGAGAAGTTTTAAAAGGAACCTTCCGAGCCCCGTACGAAAATTTTAAGAACACAATTACCCCACACGATGGTGCAATTTTGAAAGAAGGCATTTTTGTAATTCCCAGCCAGGACAGGAACCAGATTATTTGTCAGTTCCATGACAATCATGGACACCGAGGCATTGAACCACCCTAACCCACCTCAGACCTTTCTGCTGGTGGCCTGATTTAAAAGCCGATGTTCCTCACTACATTGAAAATTGCTTGATCTGTGCCCAGAACAATCCGGACAGATATGCACGAAAGGCTCAGCTTAGTCACACCTGCCCCGTTAATGGCCCCTGGACGAATTTGTAGATAGATTACATAGGACCCCCACCCCCCTGCAGAAATGGTTTTAATGTGTTGGTGGTCATCGACACCTTCACAAAATGGGTGGAAGCTTTTCCATCCAGAACAAATACGGCCAAAACAACAGCTAAAGTCCGAACAAAGCACATCTTTACATGATAGAGTCCGATCAAGGCTCCCATTTTACAGGACGAGTAATGAAAACGTCCTCACAATTTTCGGAATTAGGCAGAAGTTTCACACAGCCTACCACCCCCAGTCAAGCGGCATTGTCGAGAGGATGAACAGAACTCTAAAAGCCACTCTCAGGAAAATGGTGCA
This sequence comes from Scyliorhinus torazame, assembly GCF_047496885.1. Classification (NCBI taxonomy): domain Eukaryota; kingdom Metazoa; phylum Chordata; class Chondrichthyes; order Carcharhiniformes; family Scyliorhinidae; genus Scyliorhinus; species Scyliorhinus torazame. Next base: position 319,590,009 of record NC_092707.1, on the reverse strand, counting down.
ATAGAACAACAGCACCTGGGACTCAGTTCTCCCATTTGCTTTAATGTTCCTAAGAAACACGGTATCCACATCCACAGGATACACCCCCCACACTCTCATGACCGGACGCCCCATGAAAGGGACAGAGTATTTATTAGGACTGGATTTGGCCAGCCCCGCAGTCACCGCCCTCATGCATGAAAATGCTGTACAGCAGCTTATTGAGAATATAAAGACAGCCCAACTCGCACCAGCTGTGAGACTTGGGACCAGGAGGAAACAAAGCAAAGCTTGTTTCGACAAAAAGGTACAGGCCACCGAGTTTGTAGTAGGGCAGCAAGTGATGCTTTCCCTATACAACCCCAGTTCATTCCTTTGCCCCAGATTTTCCGGACCGTACTCCATTTCGGACAAAGTCAGCCTCTCGGTATACAAGATTATATATCCCAACGGCAAGTCTGCGTGGTTTCACATAAACCAGCTTAAGGCTTATGGCTCGCAGAACAACCATGCACACCACATCCTGCTCGCAGCAGCAGATGAGCACGCCCCGCCCACAGATGAAGCATTCCTACCCTGCCCCAGCCCGTCCAGCCCGTCCTCAGACACATCTTCAACTCCACCCCCAGAGACACGACTCCGCCTCTCCCTTCCTTCAACCAGCAGCGACAGCGACAGTGATAGCGATAGCAATGACGACAGCCACAGCACACCACGTTATGATTACACCCCTGCACCAGGCCCCACTCCCAGCAAATCCAAGCATGATTTCAGTGACCCCTTCGAAATCACGTACATCAAAGCCCCTGACCCAGACCCACCGCCCGACGATTACGGATTAAAACCTAGTAGCTCCAACGTCGCCACACGATTCTGGCACCGAGCCAATTCATTCAGGCTCATCCGGAATGATGAGATGGACCCCAATTTGCCCCAAGCAGCTTTAGCCAAACTACTCCAGTCAAGAGTATGGCAGCCGGGAGAAGATGATGACATAGAGTCTGACTCCCACCAAACGAATCCCTTTGCGACTCTGTTCACTACTGAGCAATGAGGTGTCCACATGATGGCAAAAAGGAACCGACGGAGAGATACGGTGTCCTTTCTGATGGAACTTGCACCATGTTTGTTGTATGTTTGTTCGTTTAATGTACATGTTCAATGTTGTATGTGAATTTAAAAGTTTTCGTGGCCCCACGCCACGTCTTGATGCAGGCAGAACTACCCTTTTGACGCCCAGTGGCTATTAATGGAACAAGTTTGTCAACAGACAACCGTTCAGAGGAACTAGTTTGTTGACAGACACCACTCATAGCTACTCTTCTGATTCGATCACGAGAGGCTGCCCCCACGACGACCACATTCTTACCCGTTCTTGCCGGTCGCTCAGGCAGTGGAGAAATGGCACTGGTCCCCACCCTGCCTGAGGGCCCCCCCTTTGGTCAGCTCCACTCGGGTAGAGCACAAACGGCACTGATCACCGTCCTAAACGGGGATTCCACCCATTTCTTACCCGCCGCGGCCCATACGCACCCCATTTTGGCTCGTTATGCTCAAAATTCTTTTGTTTGTTTCTGGCAACCCTTAGGTTGCTTCCGTATGCTATTTACATCCTCAGACACTAGGATGGTAGATCGCACAGGCTGCGAGACGGCTCGCACTGTGTCAGTATTTTTTTCTTGGATGTGTTGTCCAAAGATTTGTTTTTTTTTTAAATGAGGGAGTCACAGATGGTGACCAATTATACTGGGTAATTGGCAACAAAGGACAGACAGACATATGAGATCTTAAGCAAGATAATAACAGATATTATGCTTGTGTCCATAGAACTCCGGAACCCCAGAGAAAGAAAAAGAAGAAGACCGACAGAAGGAAAGATGAAGACGACCTTCACGTTTTTCCCCTGGATCTTAGCGGGATCCCTTCAGTTGCGTGCGGACACTACCCCCCTGACCCCTACCACACAGACCGTGAATGATTCCCACCCCTGCCATACACTGTAGCCCGAGAGAGTTAACCCCGAGATAGTTACCCCCAAGACAGTTACCAACACCCCGACCTGGTGTGACAAGTTTATCACGTGATGTTCACTATCTTACATAGTTGAATCACTCTTAGCACTGACGATACTCTCGTGTCATGCAGACACTTAGACTCAGGAAATGGCGAAGGAGAGCCTCCCGCTCTCGCACCCCGGTATACATGTTTAGGTCACCTATTTTCAGACTCCACCAAACTCCCCAACCCCTCGAGTGAATTAATGTGCATCCGTTTTTCTTTATGTGTGTTTTGTTCATTCAATAAAGAAATGTAAACCTCTGTGCTTGACTACCAAGCCAGAGAAACTTGTGTTGCTGCTATTTGTACAGTTTAAAGTGTTGTAGATTATTTTTGATTGTTTGAGTGATGATAGTTTATTGAGGATAGTTAGAGGTTCCAGTTTTTTATTTTGTAATGCATGCCTGAATGTCATAGCGCCCCGTAGAGTTTTATAATGATGTATGTAAGAAAAATGATTTTAGGTAAAAAATTGTGAATCATAGGAAAGGGCAGCGTAGAGCCCGTGAAGTGCTTATGGGTACCCCACTTGGTCAGAGAACGAAGACGATGCGGTAATGTGATCCAAAAATGGACACTTTGCAAAGATTGCAGGGAAAATGGACAATACTGAGAAAACAAGCAGGTTCAGGGTTTGTCTGTTTATTGGAGCCGCAGCTCCCAGACAAGACCAAAACTGCAGGCCCATTAGCATACTGGCCCATCTCCGGGAACAAAAGAGTAACATTTGAGTAACCGACACTAAGGCAGCCACCCCGGCGCCAGAGGAGACCAGAACAAAGCAGGCCAACGGCCACCTAGGACACGCCCAGCCATCAGGGCACCCACCCCTTTATTGGATGAAATCGATAGGAACAATCGAGAAAAGGCCCAATTGATTGGGGCCAAGTTCAAGGCCCGCCCAAAAGTGCGTGAAGCCCCTTTGGGTATAAGAAGGAACCCCCAAGAGAATCGTTCTCTTGGCTCCGGCTCTCACCGAGGAGCGAACTGCCCAACAGCTGCACCAGAACAAGTAAGTCTAAGGTCAACGCATGCTACCAGACAGACGAACTTAGCTGTTCCCCTTCACCACTTCAACCCCAGCAGCCTCCGAACCGAACAACAGCCATTGTTATTCTGACTGAATGGGCGCCCAAAGCTAAGTATAGGCTTTAGCAGGAGTGATAGTTTAGTCTGTTGTATTTGTGCATGAGTATATTTAACTGTGTGTGTAAATAAGTAGCATTTGACTTTGAACTAACTAACTGGTTTATCGAGTCTTTGATCAGTATTCGGTTTGAACCTTGTGGCGGTATCGAAAGATACCTGGCGACTCGAGAGCAAACGTAATTAGAATTAAGGAAGGTGACCATATTGACCGCCATATTCAGAGCCAACGAAAGAGAGAAACATTTAGCAACAGTACCATTGTCAATGTACTCTGTTGATTATTCTTTTGTCTACTATGTACGTACTGTGTACGTTCCCTTGGCCGCAAAAAATTCTTTTCACCGCACTTCTGTACATGTGACAATAAATATCAATCAATCAAAACCAGCTTTCTTTGTGGTATTTTAAAAGAGAAGCTTGTTTACCACGAAGGTACAAAACAAACAAGATCTTTATTGGGAAGGTGTTGTGAGGCAGGCTGCTAGTACAGACTGACTGCTAGCCCACCCAAACTGACGATGACATTATCAATGCATCGTATGATCAAACTCTTTTTAAAAATAAATTTTAAGTACCCAATTATTTTTTTTCCAATTAAGGGGCAATTTAGCGTGACCAATCCACCTAACCTGCACATCTTTGGATGGTGGGGTGAACTACACAGACATGGGGAGAATGTGCAAACTCCACACGGACAGTGACCCAGGGCCGGGATTCGAACCCAGGTCCTCAGCGCCGCAATCCCAGCGCTAACCACTGTGCCACATGCCGCCCAATGTGATCAAACTCTTGTCGTGACCCTGTTCCAATTAGGAAAATACATGAATACAAAGCACGGTGCTCTATGTGATTCAATGCAAATACAAATCAAACTGATTAAGAAGCTCTAAAATACGGATTGCAGCATTCAATGGAGTTTTGGGGGGATGAAATTTGAATTTAGCAATCTGCAAATGGGCAATAGGAAATGGTTGGCCCACTTTAACACCCAGCCCCATTTATTTTTTTCATTAATTAATTTGTAATACTGCTAAAATGCAAATTTCACCTCCCCTCACTTTAACTGTTTTAAACTTTTGGAGATGGCTGGGACATTGTAATCAAGAATATACATCTGTAGGGTTTTGTTTCTGACAGTTTTAAATTACACCCAAGGCTGGACATGCAAAGAGTAATATCTCTTTCAGGTAAGAGATATGAAGACAAAAGAGCTTAATTACTTCCTTATAAGGAAATATCTGAAATTAATAGCTCAGATTGGTGCTTGGTGACTCTTCAGCTACAAACAGAATGTAGTAAATTAAACTCATCTGATTGAATTCAAAGATAAAAGTATATAAACATTTCGAAAGATAAGATTGAAGACTCAAATATAAATCCATGGTAGTATGAAATCAGAAAAAGAAAAGAATAGTCAAAAGATAATAAAATTGATCCCTCGTTTATTAGTGGCAGCTCTAAGCCCTAACAGTAAGCAGTGATATAATTGATTGCTGGAAGCTTTTTACCCAGCGGTTAAAATTGATAAATGTTGAAATAGGCACGATGTTTTATATGTTCTCAAATCTTCTGGTGCCTCTATATTTCTTGCTCATCCCTGGCTTTAGATCATAAGGTGAAATCTAAAGGCCTTTCAATCTTCGTCTTAGTAAATTATATTTAGTATGAAGCATGTAATCCTATTTCTGGGAGAGACGAAGTGACCTTTTAGCTAGATGACATAGATCAGGTAATTTACAACACATTCAGGTCATCAGTTATCTCCGTGGTTCTCACTAACACATTCATCTACTCCCAAAATTATTTTCCAGGACTGCAAAACAGCAAGCTCCGCATTGGAAGATGCAGCAAGGTGCAAGAAGCGCTTTCGAGCCATGTTGATAAGTTGTGAATTTCTCACTTTAAAGAATAGACAGTTAAAAAGTAAATGACGCATATATTGTTGCAAAAATAATTGAATCTAAAAATTTGCTTTGTTCAGGAATCTTAGAATGCAACACTTGTAAAATTCCAAATCATAGGACAAATTCTGCTCTCATGGGCAGATGGTATAATGTTGTAAAGAATTATCAGCGCCAGTTCACTGGTAAAAGGTTTAATTTATTTTAATTTCTCCCAGTTTTATACAGTGTAATGGACCAATTACATAGGTGCAGGATTGTCTTTAAAGTGTCGTTCCTGCCCTCTCCCTCCCTTCCTTTGGCAACACATGAAAATAGATTTTTACACAAAAGCAAAACAATTGCTGATACTGGAAACCTGAAATAAAAAATCAGAAATGTTTGTAGGTACTCAGACGGTTTGGGAACGGAAGTGGAGACATTTCTGGCTTTGTGCGATAGTGTGAAACAGGTGACAGTGAACTGGCTACTCGTTTTACACCTTGATTTTTATTTTGATGAAGTCAATAGAAATTAAAACTGGGAATGATGTCAAGGGCTGCTGAATCACTGCCACCTGCCTTGCACTATTGCATATAGTGAACATCTCCACCATAGAAACTATAGTGTGACAACAATCAACTGGAAGGTGCAAAGCTGCTAACCTGACTCATGCATGGTTAAGGGGAGTGAAGGTTACAACCTCTTCCTCGAAATAGCTATAAAATGCTTCTTGAGGGCAGCACATCGCACCTGCACTGGTTGAAAACAAAAAGAAATAGGGTTGATTTTAGGCGCCAGTTTTGGTAGCCAAGAGGCCCTTACAATTTTAGACTTTCAGGCCCCGAGCTAACTTAAATTTGGCAAGTGACAGACTGAGCACTATGTAGTTTAGAAAGAACCACCTACCATGTTGTGTGTGTTATCATGAAAAACAGGCACCAATCGCTCCTCAAGGATTGTACAATCACGCTGTGGGTTAAGTTATTAAGATGAGGCACATATGAATAGAGATACATGGACATAACGTTTGATGACATCAGTGGTGGGATACTCCGGATCCCCTAGCCTCGTGTTTTCAGCGACGGATTCTTTTCTCCTGCTACTTATCAATGGGATTTCCCATTGAAGCCACCCCACACCGCTGAGAAACCCGCAGGAGGGGATGTGCTGCCGACGAGAAAAAGTAATCCCAACAGGTGGAGAATTCCAGCCCGCAGCTGCAGAGCTGCACTTCTATAAAGTGATGGCTTGCTGCTATCCCTTAAAGGCATATTACAACAAAGGTCAGCTCTGTCTGAAAGCAAAAATATGAAAACAAAATATGAAAACAAGATATAAGCTGGCACTTGGTGGAAAAAGAATCAAAATTGAGGACAGAGTGCATGGTCTGAAGTTGTTGAACTCAATGTTGTACTTGTGATGTTTGTATAACAACCCCATCACTTGCTCTTTGATTGCTACCTTTAAATTTGATATTGGAGGGCTATTTTTCTTCTCTATCCTAAGCCTGGGCACTAGTTAGGCACAGTGCATCATATGCAGTCCATCTGGCAGGACGTAAAACTGTCTGGAATCTAAATGTGGTCTAGTAAACTCTGCCAGGCACAAACTCTTAAAGCGGTGATAATGACAGCTCACTACATGTTTTTTTACTGGTTTTCTAAATTCATAGCAGAGTGTTGTCCAATACCTCTAAAGAAATGGAACTTAGACAAAAGAAAAATACTGCAGATGCTATAAATCTGAAATAAGGTGGTTAAACTAAAGTGTTAACTCCATTTCTTCCTCCATAGATTCTGCCAAATATGCTGAGCTTTGCAGCATTTTCTAGTTAAGAGTAGACACATACATGGGGGATTCTCATCTGCGGGATCCTCCGCTTTGCCAGCAGCGGACCCTCGTCTGGGATTTCCTGACGGCGTGGGATGGCCACAATGAGAAACCACATTGGCCGGCTGCCGGAAAGGAGATCCCGCTGCTGGCGGGGACAGGCTGCGCCGGAAAACAAGGTTGGCGGGACGGAGAATCCCGCCCACAGGGAGTGATCGAACCGAAAATAATCAGACTCCTTTCTGGGCGAGATGAGCTGGGTCGTTCTCGGCACTTGCAGCATCCGACAAGCGGATTTTTAAATGGCACCCACATTTCTTGATCCCTCGACATGACCCCCGGACCCGCCAAAACCTCAACTCACCTATAAGGGGGTCATCAAGCCCCTCGCACCCAACCTCGCATGTGCAGGGCACGTCTGGGCCTGATCCCAGCACAGGCACCATGCCATCTTGCATGTTGGAACTGCCAGCCTGGCACCCTGGCAGTACAAGCCAGCCTGACAGTGCCACCTGGTATCCCTGGCAGTGCCAATCTGGCACTCAGGTGACACTGCCAAGGTGCCAGGGTGGCAGTGCCAAGGTGCCAGGCTGGTACCCTGGGAGTGCCACAGCCTGCCTGGGAGTTCCACTGGGCACCCTGGCAGTGGCAATATGGCACTCGTGACACTGCCAGGGTGGCAATGTCAAGGTGCCAGGCTGGCACCTTCAGTGCCAGTGTGCCACCCTGCCCAGAGACCAACCACCATCGCCTCCGGTCATCTGGGAGTCCCCCCCCAATTTGTGGGGACCAGTGCTAAACGGTGCCCGGCTGGTGTCTCGGAATGCCATACCATTCAGTGTGAGCATAGTTAAAAGTGCTTTTAAGCTCTTTGAATTATGGGAGTCTGTGTCCGCCTTTGTGGGTGGGATCCAGATCATGACATCTTGCGAGATCTGGTTAGATCTTAAGAGGTTTAAGGATCATTGGGAATCCCAGGAGAGGGCTCCTCTGGGAACTACTGGCCGCTTCCCATCCCAATTCTGGCAGAAAGCTGCTGGTAGATAGTGCCCATAACCTCCAGACATGCTTCCCAAACTTGTTCCTGATGTGCCTCATTTTAATGTCTCACACATCTTATCATCCCAGAATGATAATTGGGTGGGGAGTGGGGGTGTGGTGGGGGGTGAGAGATTTCAAGTGGGGAAGTGGTGCAGGGGGAGACTTTGTTTCTTGGTCATTGGGGTGGGTTGTGGAGGGGGAAGGGATGCAGGAGCTCAGTGTGGGGTGAAAGGACAAGCTCTCTCCCAGAAAATACAAACTTTTTTGCAGCAGCAATCAGCCCTCAGAAAGAAGCCCATTAAGCCACGCTCACCAACAAAAATATATGAGCATTTAAAGAAGCCTCACAGCTATTAGAAATAAGTCCAACATCCGCAGCAGTCATTGCTCCCTTGGTGTTGGTGACTCCAAACCCTCACCACTCATTGTTTGGCAAGTCCTGTTTTGCAGGTTTACCTTCTTTGAGAATTTACTGTTTGGCAAGGTTGCTCCTTGCCTTGTTACAGGAACATACATTCCATCTATCCCCTTCCACAAGGGAGTCAAAGTTCCCAGACAATGGAAGAGGATAGTTTTTCTCTGCTATCAGATTCACATCGGGGCCGTAACTCCTGTGGAGTGACAATTGTTCCGAGTTACTTAACCTGAAATACAACCTTTCTCGGCTAACCTGCTGACTCCAGCCTTGTGAAAAAGATGTAGTCGCGAGGCCTTGTGTTGAGGACAGCTGAGTTGCAGGTAAGGAAGACACAATCTCCCCTCCCCTTTTACAGTACTAGCTGCCATAAAGCAGGTAAGTTTCCAGTTCTAACCACTTTGAGTGGTCAGGGTGAAGGTAAGTGTAAGTCGGTAGGATGGGGAAGTTATGCAGGGTTTATGAGGTTCAGGTGATCAATGGGGTCATTGGTCACGTGGTCAGAGGGAGAGCCAGGTGGCTATTGGTGGGTTGTTGAATGGTCAGTGGGAAGGCCAGTCGGTGGGAAGGGTGGTCAGGTGCTCTGTGGGGGATGGTCAATTTGGGGAGGGGAACCCGGTGGTCGTTGGGGAGATTATCACTGGGGGGATCAGATGGTCAGTGGGAGGGGTGGTTATGGAGGGGTGGGTAGTGAGTATTTGAGTGGTCAGTGGGATGGTTGGTGAGGGTAGTCAGGCGCTGGGAAATAGTCGGAGAGGAGGGATGTAGTCAACGGATGGCAAGGGTAGTCAGGGACTGGGAAATAGTCAGAGGGGTTGGGGTGGAGTTGAGGGGTGGGGAAGGTAGTCAGGGGCTGGGAGATAGTCGGAGAGCTGGGGTGTAGCCAAACGGTGGGGACGGTGGGGTTGGGAAAGAAAGTCAAATGTGGAGGTAGTTGGGATTCCTGTTTGGGGATAGTAGGTGGGGGATATTTGTGGCAGTTTGTGAGACCTTTAGAGGTAGTCAGGGGTGCCTGGGGAGGGATACATAGATACGTAGAAGATAGGAGCAGGAGGAGGCCTTTTGGCCCTTGGAGCCTGCTCCGCCATTCATCACGATCATAGCTGATCATTCAACTCAATCGCCTAATCCTGCTTTCTCCCTATAGCCTTTAATCCCATTCTCCCCAAGTGCTATATCCAGCCGCCTCTTGAATATATTCAAAGTTTTAGTATCAACTACTTCCTGTGGTAATGAATTCCACAGGCTCACCATCTTTGTGTGAAGAAGTGTCTCCTTATCTCTGTCCGACATGGTTTACCCTGAATTCTCAGGCTGTGACCCTGGTTCTGGACACACCTATCATTGGTAACATCTTCCCTGCATCTACGTTGTTTAGTCCTGTTAGAATTTTATAAGTCTCTATGAGATCCCCCCTCATTCTTCTGAACTCCAGCGAGAACAATCCCAACCTAGTCAATCTCTCCTCATATGACAGACCTGCCATCCCTGAAATCAGTCTGGTAAACCTTCGCTGAACTCCCTCGAGAGCAAGAACATCCTTCCTCAGAGAATGAGACCAAAACTGCACACAATACTCCAAGTGAGGCCTCACCAAGGCACTATACAATTGCAGCAACACATCCCTGCTTCTTTACTCAAAACCTCTTGCAATGAAGGCCAACATACCATTAGCCTGCTTTACCGCCTGCTGCACCTGCATGCTTACCTTCAGCGAATGGTGCACAAGGACACCCAGGTCCTGCTGCATACTCCCCTCTCCCAATTTACAACCATTCAGGTAGTAATCTGCCTTCCTGTTTTTGCTTCCAAAATGAATAACCTCACACTTATCCAAATTATACTGCATCTGCCATTGGTTTGCCAACTCGCCCAACCTGTCCAGATCTTGCTGTAGGATCACTGCATCCTCGTCACAATTCACCCTCCCACCTAATTTGGTATTATCTGCAAACTTTGAGATGTTACATTTTTTTCTCTCATCCAAATCATTGATATATATTATGAATGGCTGGGGTCCCAGCACCGATCCCTGTCGTACCCACTGGTTACTGCCTGCCAATTTGAAAAGGACCCATTAATCCCTACTCTTTGTTTCCTTTCTGCCAACCAGTTTTCTATCCACCTCAATACATTTCCCCCAATTCCATGCTCTTTAATATTGCACAATAATCTCTTATGCGGGACTTTGTCAAACGCCTTCTGAAAGTCCAAATATACCACAACAACTGGCTCCTTGTCGACTGTACTGGTTACCTCTTCAAAGAATTCCAACAGATTTGTCAAGCATGATTTTCCCTTCATAAATCCTTGCTGACTCTGACTAATCCTGCCACTGCTTTCTAAATGTTCCGCTATAAAATCCTTGATAATGGATTCAAGAATTTTCCCCATTACCGATGTTAGGCTTACTGGTCTATAATTCCCTGCTTTCTCTCTACCTCCCTTTTTGAATATGTGGGAGTCGAGTGGTGAATTCGGGGGCAGTGGTGGGGCAGCAGTGGGATGGTGAGGGGGGCATGGTGAGAGTTGGTGGGGTTGGTATTGTAGTTACCCAGGATCTAGAAGTGGTTATAATTCTTCAAACTTTTTATGGGTAGCTATTATTATAAGACAGTTAGAACCATCCAAAAATTCTGATTTAAATTGAAGTTTTGCATGATTCCCAATGCGCAGCAAATACCCAACAGTGGTTTGGACTTCTCAGGAAATTGCTTTACAATTCTTATGTGGGATCTTCCAGGGAGAGAGTGGAGAATATTCCCAGCTCAACTTTGAGGTAACCCCTCGCCAACCCCCACATTGTACAATTCCCCAGAGATTGGAAATCATGAGCCGTTTAGTTTTAAATATTTAAATATTTTTGCTGCTCTGTATCTCATTTGCACTCTCTTACTACAATTTCTGATGAAAGTTGACAGCTGCAAGTTCTCTCAATGTTTGGACATAACTGTATTGCATTGATGTAAATCCTCATGACATGCAGAGTATAATTTGATAATCCCGTGGTAATATTGTGCCTATTTTTGAAGTGGGAGCATCACCACTGTTCCTCATTGGATTGGTCACTCCACCATAGCGTTACAGTCTAAGAATTTCTGTCTGCAGATGTTACAGCTCTTGTAAACTCCCATCATGCTTATCAGTCCAATGGCATGCTATGTATTCTTAATTAAAGGGGAATATGATTAATTTATTTTCATGTTCCAAGAGAGGAATTTGGAGGAACACAGTAAAAGCGCCAGGCAATAAAATTGAGGAAGTACTGTGTCATTACTCATGTAGAACATGATTTGAATAATGACTTTGAAATGAAAAAAATCCTAATTTAGTTCTCATTAAAATTAAAGATCTTAATGATCGCTTATTGATAACTCTGTCACTGCGATACAACCATTTTTCCAAATATTGCAGAAAAAAACTCACTTTCAGAGACACCTGAGTAGAGTTGCCACTCTTTGTATTGGGCCAGAATTTGCTGTGACAATAATGATGAGGTTAATGGCACTTGCTTGTATTTATGTATAAATGGTACAGCAACTCAGGAAAGGAACATCTACGGATCCGAAGTTTGCTGTCCATGGTGTTGCATTCTGCCATTGGCTTTGCAAAAACATCATTTTGCTGTCTGCCTCATCATTGACGTTTTCGAATGGTGGATACAAAATGAACCTAACTCACACTAGTTAGAGCGAGTGATTGAGAACCTTTTAAGTAGATGGCAATTGTTAATTACTGACAAGCAACCTGTCTGTAGCTGAAAATGATCTATTACAAATTACTGCAAACTTGAAGTTGGGAAATTTTGGAGGAGTTTTAAAAATCTATTCTCCACTCAATTCTTGCCAATCTCCGAACTTAATGACGTTAGATTTGCAGTGGAGGAGCTACCCATTGTATTAATTCTAACTGGGGATCTTCTGATGTCAGTGATGCCTGATTTCCATTAACCACCGTAACAGTACAGCTGCAAAGCTTGACATGTGTGTTCCGATTCCCAACGTGGCCACAATGATCCCCACTGTATGTCTAATGCTATTCGCATGACTGTGTCTTTGTTTATTAAGAGCGTCAGGAAAAGAAATAGTGACTTACATTTCAGCACCATTTTCAATAATTCCAGCACTGTATCAGGGTGAAATCCACTCATGAAGCAATATGTTTGCAGGCTTCCCAAATGTTCAGTACAGCTGCATTAATACTCCCAATTGCATTCTGAAATTCAGCTGATGGTAAATTAATTCCAAAATCAATATAGGAATTAGTTATAAGAATTGTAATTTTCTGTTTAGAATGTCTGAACCATTCTGCTGACCAGCTTACAATGGAACTGCAAACACTCAAATTAACATTTGAGTTAGTGGGTTAGTGGCAGGTCATATTTTACTTCCTGGTCGAGTTAACTGACATTTTTCTTTCATGTTTGCATGGCAAGGAAGTTAACATGGTAAGAATCAACCACTGCTTTTGTTAAAAGATATATTTGAATTTGAAATTCCTCAAAGTGAACAATAATCATGACTAGAATATTGAGTTCCTTACCACATTGAATAAACCAACAGATTAAAGTTATTGTTAGTTATGGCCATCATCACAGCCATTTTGCATTTTCCAGTCAACTGACAGTACAATGGACAAAGCAAAAGCATGAGTTTTGAAAAATGCACTGTGTGGAAATTATAACCTCTCCCAAGTCATGTTTCGCTCCTGCTGAAAGCAGAGCTGTTCAATGCAACCCTGGAGAGAAAGAGGAGAGCTCTGTTTAGCTCAATAAGGATCACAGTTATAAAGATCCCATCGCAAAAGACATGGTGTAGGTCAAGTAAACACCTCCTCATTCACATATTTGGAAAAAGGCCAGCAATACGTTTAATGATCTGAAGAAGAGTGCAGAGGTGTGCTTACATAAATGCAGTAAGAATGGGAACACATGGACACAGCACCTTCCATTACCTCAGGCTTTACAGCGAATGAAGTTTGTTGGAATTGCAGCCATTGTTGTTTTCTAGAAACTGCAATTTGCATACAGCATTGATCCCATTAATAGTAATGTGGTAAAGATCAGACAATGGCTCAGACCTTCCAATCCCAATAGTGTCGAAAACTGAGACATTCCACACTCTTCAGGGCTGAAATATAATTTGAAGATCCAATGAGCCGAGAACCCCATACACCAGTTTGTTATACTGCCTACTCTGCTACCCTCTCTATTGGAGCGATCTAAATAAAATTAGCTCAATAATGACAGCTTGCAGTGAATCTACACTGTGAACTGTAATAACCCTCATGAGACCCATGGGATAACTCGATTGATCTCCCCATGGGAATCATGAAATACGAGCTCAACTGCTGGTGGGAAGAGGCCCATCAGCTGGGCCGTGGAAATTGCCTTATATCAGACTGCGATCGGCTAAAATGGTAGTCCAATAGGGACATTGGAACTAAGCCGTGTTGCGACCTTTACTTTTGTCACTGAATTTAACCTCTTTTGGATTTACTTTCTTGGACCTCCTAAGCTTTTATAGTGGCAATGAGGATGGGATTCAAACCCACACATGCAAAGCACAATGGATGAGCTCAAAGGCAGGGAGCCTGCCTCAGAGCAAACCATGCCAGATGAATCGGTCCCTTGCCCACACTGTTGTCATCTTCAAACCAGGGAGAAAACCCCATCAGGACCAGGCCAGAAGAATGCGGATGACTCAGCGTCTGATATGGACACGGAAACCTCAACTTTCAGAGGTCATTACAGTCGTACTTGGACCTCAGGCAGGACCCACTCAATGATTAGAGAGAAAAAAGCTCACCCCCGACATGAAAGACGCACCCTGACCCGGCCCTGCAGTTGCAAGAAGCACAACCACGGGCAAAACGGCAATGGAAACCCTCTCTACAACCGTTTACTGAGGGACATTCGGACACTGGGGGAGGGAGGGATGTAATAACCCTCATGGGACCCACGGCGACATCCCAGTTGATCTCCCCGTAGGACCCATGGAATATGATTTTCCCCATTAGTGGCCGGAGGCCAATCAGCTGGGCTACTGGAAATAACCTTATAAAAGCCGGCCCGGACTGGGACCAGCTAAAACGGTCTTGGAGCTGTAAGTCACGTTGCGGCCTTTACTTTTGTTGTCAAATTAAACCGCTTTTGGATTTACCTTCTCGGGCTTCCTGAACTTTTATATGAACCTTCTCTCAGCCCAATGCAGAACAGAAAGTTGGTGATGAGGATAAAACTGAACACTTTTCTACAGTTCATGTGAGAGATTCTCGATTGAGAATTTTATTCAGTCAAAAGTAGCAGTTGCCAAGTGAGACTGTTACAGATTTAACTTGATTGGAAGAAGCTCTCTCACCACTGTGAATATGGTGTGAACTTGGAAATCATCCTTTCGGACACCATTGTAGGAGGCCTAAAGAACAATTAAATCCAAGCATGCAGCACAGTGGTGAGCACTGTTGCTTCACAGCGCCAGTGTCCAGGGTTCGATTCCCAGCTTGGGTCACTGTCTGTGCAGAGTCTGCATGTTCTCCCTGTGTCTGCGTGGGTTTCCTCCGGGTTCTCCGGTTTCCTCTCACAAGTCCTGAAAACTGTGCTTGTTAGGTGAATTGAACATTCTGAATTCTCCCTTTGTGCATCCGAACAGGCGTTGGAATGTGGCGACCAGGGGCGTCATTCTCCGACCCCCCGCCGGGGCATGCGCCGGGAAACTGACAGCGGCCGCTGACGCTCCCGCGCATGCGCCGCATTTCCGCGCCAGCTGGCGGGGAAACAAACATCATTTCCGCCAGCTGGCGGGGCGGAAATCCCTCCGGCGTCGGCCTAGCCCCTCAATGTTGGGGCTAGGCCGCCAAAGATGCGGAGTATTCCGCACATTTGGGCCGGCGCGATGCCCGTCTGATTGGCGCCGTCTTTGGTGCCAGTCGGCGGACATCCCGCCGTTGGGGAAGAATTTCGCCCCAGGTTTCTGTTCACAGAAACCTCATTGCAGTATTAATGTAAGCCTACTTATTACAATAATAAAGATTATTATTAAGAAAATACTCTGGTGGGGAAAGAAGTATAAAATGAGACCGCAATCATGGAAGTCGTATAAAGGGATAGTTGCACATTGCAAGGGAGTTCTTTTCCTGACCTAACAGGGAACAGCCATTGAATTTAATGGCATCCAGGCCATAGCAGCCAGGTTTACAGCCTCAGAGCAAGACATATGGTTGTCACCATTCCCATGGTAACCACCAACCATGCAAATGCTCCCATTTTCAATCAAAGTGCTATGCTTGTGGGAAATAAGTTCAGATGGCATGCAGGAATAGAGGAAACAGTAATGCTGTAGGTTGCATTTGCTTTGAAACATGACCTCTTGAGAAAGCAGTCAGAGACTCGATTTAATAGCGCATCTGAAAGATGGTACCTCCAATAGTGCGGCACTCTTCAGTACTGCACTGGCGTGCCAATCTAAATATTGTGCTCAAGTCTCTGGAATGAAACGTAAGCCCACAATCCTCTGACTTAGAGACACGAGTGTAAACAATTGAAGGCAAATCATGGGAACCCATGGGCAGAATGTCACACTTTTCCACTGATGGGGGTGTGGGGGGAGGGGGAAGCGTGAAATTGAAGAACAAAGAACAGTACAGCACAGGAACAAGCCTTTCGGCCCTCCAAGCCTAAATAAACTAAAACCTTCTGCACTTCCGGGGTCCGGATACCTCTATTTCCATCCTATTCATATATTTGTCAAAATGCCTCTTAAACGTTGCTATCGTACCTGCTTCCACCACCTCCCCTAGCAGCAGGTTCCAGGCATTCACCACTCCCTGAGTATAAAACTTGCCTTGCACATCTCCTCCAAACTTTGCCCCTTGCACATCAAACCTGTGTTCCCCAATGTTTGACTCCACCCTGGAATGAGTTTCCCTCTGGGTTCACATCAGCTTGACCATGCAGCGATTTTAATCTGGGAGTGGGGGTTGGAGGGCAAGGCCTGGGCCAAGAAGCCTCACTTGCCCCTGTTAAGGTCCCTAAGTGGCCAAAGGGGTGTGCCTGCCCAGCTTTAATTTTTAGGCTGGCAGGAGGATTACCTATGTGCGGGGAAGCCCGAAAATCAATGGATTTAGATCTCATATGGGAATGGGGTGGGGTGGGCTCCATCAGTAGTCATCTTATCGGAGTCAGCCCGTGACCCTCCACCCCTGACTGAGCCTCCATCACGCCAATGGCTACACCCCCAAGTTCCCAATTTTCTCCTTCGTGACAACCCTCCATCCCCCTTCCCCCGCCCCCTACACCAGGCCTTCCAGACCTACCCACCCTGGGAACCCTTGAATTTACCTTGGCCTTCAGTGCTGTACTTAGCCTCAGGCATCCTCATGCAATTCCTCTTCAGTCCACGATAGCTCTTGTTGCTCCAGGGAACTGGAGAGCTGCTGGCCAATCAGATTGGCCACTCCAAGACGGGACTTCCCTGCGAGTGAGGGGCGGAAGTTCTGCCTGCATCTACTTAATGTGCATTCAAGCATCAAATGGCTTTGGGGAACTCAGATTCAATGGGCTCTTCGGAAGGCAAAGCGAGAAGTCCCGCTGCTAGAATGCCTGTCCCACCGGCGTAGATTAAACCACCTACCTTACCGGCGGGACAAGGCGGCGCGGGCGGGCTCTGGGGTCCTGGGGGGGGGGGCGCGGGGCGATCTGGCCCCGGGGGGTGCCCCCATGATGGCCTGGCCCGCGATCGGGGCCCACCGCAGGCGGGCCTGTGCCGTGGGTGTCTCCACCATGGTGGAGGCAGAAGAGACTCCCTCCACAGCGCATGTGCGGGTATGCCATGAGCGGCCGCTAACGTTCCCGCGCATGCGCCGCCCGGAGATGTCATTTCCGCGCCAGCTGGCGGGGCACCAAAGGCCTTTTCCGCCAGCTGGCGGGGCGGAAATCAGTCCGCCGCGGGCCTAGCCCCTTAAGGTTGGGGCTCGCCCCCCCAAGATGTGGAGAATTCCGCACCTTTGGGGCGGCGCAATGCCCGACTGATTTGCACCGTTTTGGGCGCTGGTCGGCGGACATCACGCCGATACCGGAGAATTTCACCCAAGGCTTCTGCAAAAGCTGCCAGATGCTATGAGCAAAATTCCAAAACATTGTGTGACTATTTAATGGAGCATTGCTTCTACCCAAACAGAGAGGAAAGCATTATTTTTCTATATTGTGTTTTAAAAGGAGAACTGCAAACAGAGGGACTAATGGCACATATTTAGATGTAGCCACAAGAGTGACATAACACTTGTACATGCATCAAAAAGTATTACATGTAAACCTTTCGCTGCATAATTGGTACTTTTTACCTGATCCAGGAGTATCTCATCGTTGACAGTGATGTAAAAGGGGGAGCTGGGAAGAAACTGTTCTGCAAACTGTTCTGTTCACTTCACAGTGAAAACAGCGCGAGAGGTGAGTGAGCCGGGACATTGAAAACAGCGCGAGAGGTGAGTGAGCCGGGACATTGAAAACAGCGCGGGAGGTGAGTGAGCCGGGACATTGAAAACAGCGCGGGAGGTGAGTGAGCCGGGACAGTGAAAACAGCGCGGGAGGTGAGTGAGCCGGGACAGTGAAAACAGCGCGGGAGGTGAGTGAGCCGGGACATTGAAAACAGCACGGGAGATTTAAAAAGCGCAGGAGCTGTGAGTCAGAGCGGAGAGTTTAAAAGATCGCGGCCTAGTTTCGGGAGCCGTTCGGAGGAGGAGGAGCAGTCTCTGTCAGGGAGAGAACCTGAGAACACCTAAGACACTCAGAAGGTAAGTAAGTGGTTTTTACTCATTTTTACTTTTATACCTTTTTCAAATTGTGTGTGTCGGGGGGAAACTGAAGTGACATCACAGAAAAGCTGTGACCTGAGTGGCTGGTTGGGAATCTACACTAAATTAAAAAAATTAAGCATTGGTAACTAATTAAACATAATTGCTTAATTATAATTTAGAGGGGTATCTAAGCCAGGGATCGGAGAGTACTATATTTAGCTTTCGCATTTATATTAGAAATCTAGTGCGAGGAAACAGATAGTTAACAGTAACTTTGAAATCTTTTTTAAAAATATATTAAAAAAATTTTTTTTTAACTTTTTATTTTAATTAATTGACGCAATGTCAGTTAGAGGGGTGCAGTGCTCTGACTGTGAGATGTGGCAGGTCCAGGAGGCTTCCAGCGTCCCGGATGGCTTCATCTGCAGAAAGTGCACCCAACTGGAGCTCCTCACAGACCGCATGGTTCGGTTGGAGCAGCAATTGGATGCACTGAGGAGCATGCAGGTGGCGGAAAGCGTCATAGATCGCAGTTATATAAATGTGGTCACACCCAAGGTGCAGGCAGAGAAATGGGTGACCACCAGAAAAGGCAGGCAGTCAGTGCAGGAATCCCCTGTGGTTGTCCCCCTCTCGAACAGGTATACCCCTTTGGATACTGTCGGGGGGGATAGCCTATCAGGGGAAAACAGCAGCAGCCAGAGCTGTGGCACCACGGCTGGCTCTGATGTTCAGAAGGGAGGGTCAAAGCGCAGAAGAGCAATAGTAATAGGGGACTCTATAGTCAGGGGCACAGATAGGCGCTTCTGTGGACGTGAAAGAGACTCCAGGATGGTATGTTGCCTCCCTGGAGCCAGGGTCCAGGATGTCGCCAAACGGGTAGAGGGCATCCTGAAGGGGGAGAGCAAACAGGCAGAGGTCGTTGTACATATTGGTACTAACGACATAGGCAGGAAGGGGCATGAGGTCCTGCAGCAGGAGTTCAGGGAGCTAGGCAGAAAGTTAAAAGACAGGACCTCTAGGGTTGTAATCTCGGGATTACTCCCTGTGCCAAGTGCCAGTGAGGCTAGAAATAGGAAGATAGAGCAGCTAAACACGTGGCTAAACAGCTGGTGTAGGAGGGAGGGTTTCCGTTATCTGGACCACTGGGAGCTCTTCTGGGGCAGGTGTGACCTATATAAGGACGGGTTGCATCTAAACCGGTGAGGCATAAATATCCTGGCCGCGAGGGTTGCTAGTGTCACACGGGAGGGTTTAAACTAATATGGCAGGGGGGTGGGCACGGGAGCAATAGGTCAGAAGGTGAGAGCATTGAGGGAGAACTAGGGAATAGGGACAGTGGGGCTCTGAGGCAGAGCAGACAGGGAGAAGTTGCTGAACACATCGGGTCTGGTGGCCTGAAGTGCATATGTTTTAATTCAAGAAGTATTACGGGTAAGGCAGATGAACTTAGAGCTTGGATTAGTACTTGGAACTATGATGTTGTTGGCATTACAGAGACCTGGTTGAGGGAAGGGCAGGATTGGCAGCTAAACGATCCAGGATTTAGATGTTTCAGGCGGGATAGAGGGGGATGTAAAAGGGGAGGCGGAGTTGCGCTACTGGTTAGGGAGAATATCACAGCTGTACTGCGGGAGGACACCTCAGAGGGCAGTGAGGCTATATGGGTAGAGATCAGGAATAAGAAGGGTGCAGTCACAATGTTGGGGGTTTACTACAGGCCTCCCAACAACCAGCGGGAGATAGAGGAGCAGATAGGTAGACAGATTTTGGAAAAGAGTAAAAACAACAGGGTTGTGGTGATGGGAGACTTCAACTTCCCCAATATTGACTGGGACTCACTTAGTGCCAGGGGCTTAGACGGGGCGGAGTTTGTAAGGAGCATCCAGGAGGGCTTCTTAAAACAATATGTAGATAGTCCAACTAGGGAAGGGGCGGTACTGGACCTGCTAATGGGGAATGAGCCCGGCCAGGTGGTAGATGTTTCAGTAGGGGAGCATTTCGGGAACAGTGACCACAATTCAGTAAGTTTTAAAGTACTGGTGGACAAGGATAAGAGTGGTCCTAGGATGAATGTGCTAAATTGGGGGAAGGCTAATTATAACAATATTAGGCGGGAACTGAAGAACATAGATTGGGGGCGGATGTTTGAGGGCAAATCAACATCTGACATGTGGGAGGCTTTCAAGTGTCAGTTGAAAGGAATTCAGGACCGGCATGTTCCTGTGAGGAAGAAGGATAAATACGGCAATTTTCGGGAACCTTGGATAACGAGAGATATTGTAGGCCTCATCAAAAAGAAAAAAGAGGCATTTGTCAGGGCTAAATGGCTGGGAACAGACGAAGCCTGCATGGAATATAAGGAAAGTAGGAAGGCACTTAAGCAAGGAGTCAGGAGGGCTAGAAGGGGTCACAAAAAGTCATTGGCAAATAGGGTTAAGGAAAATCCCAAGGCTTTTTACACTTACATAAAAAGCAAGAGGGTAGCCAGGGAAAGGGTTGGCCCATTGAAGGATAGGCAAGGGAATCTATGTGTGGAGCCAGAGGAAATGGGCGAGTACTAAATGAATACTTTGCATCAGTATTCACCAAAGAGAAGAAATTGGTAGATGTTGAATCTGGAGAAGGGTGTGTCGATAGACTGGGTCACATTGAGATCCAAAAAGATGAGGTGTTGGGTGTCTTAAAAAATATTAAGGTAGATAAGTCCCCAGGGCCTGATGGGATCTACCCCAGAATACTGAAGGAGGCTGGAGAGGAAATTGCTGAGGCCTTGACAGAAATCTTTGGATCCTCACTGTCTTCAGGGGATGTCCCAGAGGACTGGAGAATAGCCAATGTTGTTCCTCTGTTTAAGAAGGGTAGCAAGGATAATCCAGGGAACTACAGGCCGGTGAGCCTTACTTCAGTGGTAGGGAAATTACTGGAGAGAATTCTTCGAGACAGGATCTACTCCCATTTGGAAGCAAATGGACGTATTAGTGAGAGGCAGCATGGTTTTTTGAAGGGGAGGTCGTGTCTCACTAACTTGATAGAGTTTTTCGAGGAGGTCACTAAGATGATTGATGCAGGTAGGGCAGTGGATGTTGTCTATATGGACTTCAGTAAGGCCTTTGACAAGGTCCCTCATGGTAGACTAGTACAAAAGGTGAAGTCACACGGGATCAGGGGTGAGCTGGCAAGGTGGATACAGAACTGGCTAGGTCATAGAAGGCAGAGAGTAGCAATGGAAGGATGCTTTTCTAATTGGAGGGCTGTGACCAGTGGTGTTCCACAGGGATCAGTGCTGGGACCTTTGTTGTTTGTAGTCTATATAAATGATTTGGAGGAAAATGTAACTGGTCTGATTAGTAAGTTTGCAGACGACACAAACGTTGGTGGAATTGCGGATAGCGATGAGGACTGTCAGAGGATAAAGCAGGATTTAGATTGTTTGGAGACTTGGGTGGAGAGATGGCAGATGGAGTTTAATCTGGACAAATGTGAGGTAATGCATTTTGGAAGGTCTAATGCAGGTAGGGAATGTACAGTGAATGGTAGAACCCTCAAGAGTATTGAAAGTCAAAGAGATCTAGGAGTACAGGTCCACAGGTCACTGAAAGGGGCAACACAGGTGGAGAAGGTAGTCAAGAAGGCATACGGCATGCTTGCCTTCATTGGCCGGGGCATTGAGTATAAGAATTGGCAAGTCATGTTGCAGCTGTATAGAACCTTAGTTAGGCCACACTTGGAGTATAGTGTTCAATTCTGGTCGCCACACTACCAGAAGGATGTGGAGGCTTTAGAGAGGGTGCAGAAGAGATTTACCAGAATGTTGCCTGGTATGGAGGGCATTAGCTATGAGGAACGGTTGAATAAACTCGATTTGTTCTCACTGGAACGAAGGAGGTTGAGGGGCGACCTGATAGAGGTCTACAAAATTATGAGGTGCATCGACAGAGTGGATAGTCAGAGGCTTTTCCCTGGGGTAGAGGGGTCAATTACTAGGGGGCATAGGTTTAAGGTGAGAGGGGCAAGGTTTAGAGTAGATGTACGAGGCAAGTTTTTTACGCAGAGGGTAGTGGGTGCCTGGAACTCGCTACCGGAGGAGGTGGTGGAAGCAGGGACGATAGTGACATTTAAGGGGCACCTTGACAAATACATGAATAGGATGGGAATAGAGGGATACGGACCCAGGAAATGTAGAAGATTGTAGTTTAGTCGGGCAGCATGGTCGGCACGGGCTTGGAGGGCCGAAGGGCCTGTTCCTGTGCTGTACTTTTCTTTGTTCTTTGTTCTTTGCTGTGCCAGGAGAATCACATCCTCTTTAAACTGATCCGTGAAATACAGATAAGAATATATTTCCTGTAGGTCTCCCATACATATGTGTGTATACCTACATTTACTCGCAAGTGTTTTTCAGTTGACTTTTGTAGTCAACAAGCACTCGGCAAATGCTTGAAAGCAGCTTGTGCTGCCATGTCAGGACTGAAATACTATAATGTTTCATTACTCGTGGTGTGCCATCTGCACTTTTCACAGTTGTAGGGAATAAAGGAGGGAAGAAACAGCAGTATATGGGAAGTGCAATCTCCAGGTTCATATTTGTCACTTGTACAGCACCTCTGTACGTAAAACTAATGATTTAGAACAATGATTCTACATTATCACAGTAGGCGGTCAACTGATGTTAGATCCAATGAGAAGAATTTATGGAAAAACTAGGAGATGTGTGCGACCAAACCCTCCCGCAATCCCTCCTGATACTGTATTACTAACAAGAGATACAGACCCACTTGAGCAGATAATACTGCATTATGTGAAAACGTGTTTTGCTTCAAATGTAAACTTTGGAAGGAGGATTCAATGATATGAAGCTATAGTTGACCATTGCAATGAAGCAAAGTTTTGTTTTAATCTTTTTGGCCAAGGCCGATTGTGCTTGTTTTTGCGCGTTCTTGTGTGCTGACCATAATTTGCTCCTGTGCAAAACTTTGCCTGTTCTGACTGTGCGCCCAACTCTGCCAGCCTCCGGTTGAAGCTACATCACCACACATAATCCTCGACTCCCTAGGTAAGACCGAGGCAAGTGGACAGTTATCAAATGGGATGAAAAGGAATGACTGGTCCCAAGGATATTAGATTTGGCTCTTAAGTCAATGAAGTTATCATGAGCCATCTCTCTCTCTGTACCTTGCCCACATTTTCAAGGCCATGATTTGATGAGTGACGCGTCAATTCTAACATTCATCAGTGACATTGAATAATCTCCTTGGCACATCATTTATGAGGAGGCCAGCAGGTTCCGAATGTTGAGCCATCTTGTATTACCTTGAGAATGCAAATCACACCACATGCGTGACAGACCAAAAATGACTGATCTTTAACATACCGCCACCTTGTTGCCTTTGCACCCGCATTTCATTGAGCAATGACTGTCAAACATGAAGCATGAAAGTGTAATAAAGGAAAGCATTTCATCAAATATACATAACACACACAATAGCCTTCTGGAGATTGTCGGGGCTCTGGCAGAGGGGATGAGGAACAGCTACTCACCATGGGTATGCACTGAGAGGACAACCCTAGAGAAGTTGGCTGTCATTCCTCCTCCCTCTAGGTGCATAATGGGACCTCTGTGTACCCCTGGGAGAAGGTGCATCTGGAGGGAGGTCCAGGTGCCTCATTTCCCTCTGGCCTCAGCACTGCTGTACTGAGCTCATGGACAGAGTGAGAGAATGCAGATCCTCACTCAACTGGGTTGTATGATAGACCCGGCTCTCCATGGTGCTGACCAAACTCTTCATGGAGATGAGCCATGTGCTCACTTCTCAGAGCCATGACAAAAGTCAAGACATGGGTGGACCCATTCGCCATCTGCAGAAAGTTCCAGATAGTCTCTGACTCCTCTGCTAAATGTTCTTACAGTTTCTGCATCTCCAGCAGGCTTACTGTGGCTGAGATGGAGGCTCCTCATTGGCCTGAGGCTCAGCATGCGCCTGATTCCCAACAGCCCTCTTCCCACTGCGAGGGATCTCAGCTGACCCAACCTCCCTCAGCTGCTGGGATATGTCTGTGAAGTGATGATCGTTCCCTGCCCCCAATTCTACAGGACAAACATTTGGAAACACATGAGTGTAACTGTGCTGTTGGAGAATAAGGGAGAGACAGACGATGGTGCAACTTCTGGGTGTTCTTCATCTCCACCAGAGGTGGAGTCACCGTTAGCTCTATCAACTTTGGCCTCCTCAGCACTGGACCCAGCTTCTTGGGCGGACACCATGGCTGCTCAACTTCTGCTGAGATCTCTTGATCTCCAACCAGGCTGCCTTGATCAAGCGAGAAGTATCCTGTTCCCATCCCTGGGGATAAGCATCACCCTCTTTTCCCGGATGACCTGGAGCAGAGCCTGCTGCAGAGAGGCATTGCTAAACCTTGGAGCTGTTCTTTGTCCGTAGCAAGATACCTTTGTGAGTTGGCGGGTTCGGAGGTCATGGGAGGTAGTGATGGGGGAGAGGTTGCATTTATATAAATATGTATGTGATGGCTCCCAAAAATTGAGTGGAATATTGTGCTGGATTCTCTGCTGCCCTCTGCCTGTAGCAGGGTTCCTAATGTGGCGGAGAGTCGGTCGTCCAGGGTAATAATGGTATCAGTGCCCATTTGTGAAGCTCCGGCCACCTGCTGGCAGTGGAATTAGGGTTATCACCCGCACGTCAGTGGGGGACATGAAAGCCCTGTCAGGAAGCCTCCCAGAAAAGAGGGGCGGGATTCTCCGACCCCCCGCCGGGTCGGAGAATTGCTGGGGGCTGGCGGGAATTCCGCCCCCGCCGTATCCCGAATTCTCCGCCACCAGAGATTCGGCGGGGGCAGGAATCGCGCCGCGCCGGTCGGTGGGGAATCGCACCGGTCGGCCGCCCCCCCGGCGATTCTCCGCCCCGCGATGGGCCGAAGTCCCGCCGCTGTCAACCCTCTCCCGCCGGCGTGGATGAAACCACCTACCTTATCAGCGGGAGCAGGCGGCACGAGCGGGCTCCGGGATCCTGGGGGGGGGTACGGGGCGCACTGGACCCGGGGGGTGCCCCCACGGTGGCCTGGCCCACGATCGGGGCCCACCGATCGGCGGGCGTGCCTGCGCCGTGGGGGGGCACTGTTTTTCTTTCGTCTTCACCATGGTCTTCACCATGGCGGAGGCGGAAATGACCCCCTCCCCTGCGCATGCGCGGGGATGACGTCAGCAGCCGCTGACGCTCCTGTGCATGCGCGGACTTCCGTTGACCGGCGAAGACCTTTCGGCCCCGGCTAACGTGACGCCAAAGGCCGTCCATGCCAGCCAGCGGAGCGCCAACCACTCCGGCGCAGGCCTAGCCCCTCAATGTGATGACTTGGCCCCTAAAGGTGCGGAGACGTCCGCACCTTTGGGGCGGCCCGACGCCGGAATGGTTCCCGCCACTCCATCACGATGGGACCCCCCACCCTGCCGGGTAGGGGAGAATCCCGCCGAGAAACCTGTCATGAAGCCCCCCCCCCTCACACCCCCCCTGAAAAGAGACCCTTGTTGAGAAGCTGGAGAGCATCCAGAGAGAGGGAATGAAAAAATTACTGTTATAACACTCATCTTGACATACACCTGATGACAAATGGTGGCTGGATATAGCACTTGTGGAGAATGGTATCAAAGGCTATGGGGAGAAAGCAGGATTAGGCTATTGAGTTGGATGATCAGCCATGATCGTGATGAATGGCAGAGCAGGCTTAAAGGGTCAAAAGGCCTCCTCCTATCTTCTATGTATCTATGTATCTATGACTCAGACAAAGGAAGCACCACATGTTAATTCCTGGTAAGAAAAAAGCAGTGAGCTCTATTTAAATCCCTCAGATCCTTGAGCTGCAAGCCATTCATTCATTTCCCTTAGCAGGCTCGGATTTACAGCTTCCACACACACAAAGCTGCGAGCCTTGCTTCATTCATATTTTTCATGGTTTAGTAACTATGAAGTGTTTTTCAAAAATCAACCACTTCAAAGAGAGTTAAGTGCATTCCAATCACCCCCTTCAGGTTTGAGTGATTTTGAAATGCTCAGCTGGAAACAGCACTTAACTTTATCAAATATGCTATTCTGATCGACCCTTATTGTTATTTCTGACAAAATTAAATTAAGTTAGTCAGACATGACATTTCCTTAAAAAATCCATGCTGGTTGTCCTGATTAAGCCTGGATTTCTAAAACTATGATTTATAGACTCGTTCGGAATGCTTTCCAATAGTTTTCCCACTGCCTGAGTTAGGCTGACTGGCCATAATTTCCTCCATTTTTAAACAATGGCAAAATGGTAGCAATCCTCCAGTCTTCCAGACCCACACCTTATCCAGGGAGGTTTGGTAAATGTTCACCCTTGCTTCTCTCAGCAGTCTGGGATACATTTCATCAAGGTCTGACAAACAATCCACTTTCAAAAATGCCACTATAGCGTAGCCATCTGGGATGGCCATTCACAACAAGAAACATGGACGTTCACAAAGCCTAAAGGGAAATGTGGACAATGTAAGATTCAGGCAGACACAGAGCCTGCATGTATATTCGTGAGCAGAAAATCCAGACAGCATTGAAACCCCCAACCGATTAGCATTTAATGGCCCATCTCCGTAAGACAAAGGATTGATACTCAGGTAACCGATACAAGCCCAGACATTTCAGCGCCACTCCCTTTACTCAGGAAGCATAAACAGTAAGGTCAATGACCACTTAGGACACGCCCAGCCATCAAGGCACCCGCCCCTTTATTGGCTCAGATCAAAGGCAGTGATCGAGAACTGCCCAATTAATTGGGTCCAAACCTAAGGACCGCCCAAAAGAGTGCGAAACTCCCCAGGGATAAAGAGAGACACTGCCATGTGTTCGACCTCTTTTGGACCTGGTGCTCCGGCAACGTCCATCTCCAATCGCAGTACCACCAGAAGCAAGTTCAAGTTCAACGCTCGCTACCAGACGGATGATCCTAGCCGAACCACAGTTACTTCTCCAGATCCATTCGATCCAGATTCGAACAAAGGCCACTGTTCCTCTGATCTAAGCTGGGTGTGTGACGTTAAGTACAGGCTGTCATAGTTGTTAGGTGTAGTCTAGCTCAAAGTGTTTATGTTGCATGTGGAAATTAATCTTGTGTGTAAATAAAGTACCATTGATCTTGAACTAACTAACTGGTTGTTTGGCTCTTTGATCGATACCTGGTTGAACCTTGTGGCGGTATCATTTGATACCTGGCGACTCTGAGAGCATATCATATTCATATCCATATTAAGAAAGGCAACCTTATTGACGGCCATATTTAGAGCAAGTGAAGATAGCAATAATAGCACTTTGTATTTCCTTTCTCAGCAGGTTTATGCCATCTAATATTTCTCAATCACCCTTCTTAACTACAATATCAATATTATCTTCTGTTTCAGATTATATCCAATCTCCTGTGTACTATTTAATTAGCTTTATCCCTGAGTATTTATCTTGCTTGATCTGACAACAAATTCAATAGTTATTTAATTGTTAATTAAAATTAAAAAACTTATTTAAATCAACTTAAAAATTGTAATTTAAATCAACTCAAAATAGTTATATAAGTGAGATTTTAAAATTTTAAAATAGTAATTCAAATCAACTTAAAAATAGTAATTTAAATCAAATTAAAACTAGTCACTCCACAAATATTCAAATTTAGCCCAGTCTGCCTTTCAGCCAATCAGGTCACAGTCTCCTGTGACGTCACTTTACCGGGTCTTTTTCAATTTGAAATAAACAAACAGATAAGCAGCTGTCCTACCGGCAGCAGTGTCCCGCGCAGGTCCGCTCCTCTCTGCTCCCGGAAGGTAAGTGAAGGCCCCGAGCCTGGCGCTGCCTTTATCCGCTCCCCTACAGCAGTGTCCCGCGCAGGTCCGTTCCTCTCTGCTCCCGGAAGGTACGTGAAGGCCCCGAGCCTGGCGTTGCCTTTTTCCTCTCCCCTGCAGCAGTGTCCCGCGCAGGTCCATTCCTCTCTGCTCCCGGAAGGTATTGTTTCTGGGGCTTAGGATCGGGACCTGTAATGGTGACCACTCCTGGAATTTTACCACAATCGTGCTTGTGCTGGGCAAAAGATGCTTCCACAGCACACAGATGCCGTAGATGCATTGAAACGCGCCCTAAGTACAGCTCCCGCTTTGCAGGCACCAGACCCACACCCCCCATATGCAATAAAGGCAGCGACCACCGACTGAACCCTTTCGGCCGTACTTCTCCAGGAAAGATACGATCGTTTAGGACCCGTAGCCTATGCCTCAAGAGTTTTAGATCCGGTAGAGCACTTGCTCGCAGTTTTCTGGGCTGTTCAGTACTTTGCGTACATAACAGGACTCAACCCCGTAACCATTTTGACCAAGCACACCTTGACACAGTTAGACGGTAGGCTAAAAGACGGTACAGTAAGCCAAATTAGAGCAGCACGCTGGACCCTACTCCTACAAGGACGCGACATTACATTAAAGAGGACAAAGACACACACGTTTCTGGCCGATAATTTACAATATGCAGGAACCCCACATGAGTGTGAAATCATTGCAGCCAAGCACATCACAAGACCCTTTATTCCCAAATCGTTACCAAAGAAAACAGGCATCAGCCCACAGATAATTTGCTAAAAATTTATGTAGATGGCTCCTACATAATTCTAAATGGAAAAAGGAAAACAGGATGTGGCATATATGTAGAAGGCGTGCAGGGACGCGCATAAGAAGAGGTATCGTTACAATTGCCAGGACATTTAGGTTCGCAGGCAGCCGAGGTAGCAGCCGTTGCATACATTGTGCAGCACGCAGATTCGTTCCCGACCCCAGCAGACATATAATCGGACAGCTTATAGGTTTACAACAGCCTGATGGAATTCCTGCCCCTGTGGGAATCCTGAGGATTTGTATCCGCCGACGGTAAACCCCTACTCTCAGCGCCATTACTAACGCACATTCTCAAAGAAGCTAAAGATCGTAATATGGCATCATAAAGGTTAGAAGCCATCATCGTTCCTCCCCACCCGGTAACGTAAAAGCAGACGCCCCAGCAAAAGCAGGCTCAGGACATGGTCACTTTTGGCAACCCCCGAGAGTGCCCCACTACACGCGGTCCAGGTCTCACAGACCAATATTCAGGATTTGGCACAGGCACAAAAGGAAGATGACACACGCTTAAGGAAATTTTCAAAGGAAACTTCCCAGCTCCCTATGATAGGTACAAAGATACTTTAACGATACACGACGGAATCATATTAAAGAATGGCATTTATGTGGTCCCCACCCAGGACAGGAACCAGATTATTTGTCAATTCCATGATGGACACGGACACCAAGGGATTGAATCCACCCGTACCCACCTCAGACCTCTCTGCTGGTGGCCCGATTTAAAAACTGACGTAACCCACGACATTGAAAATTGTTTAATTTGCACCCAGAACACCCTAGACAGATACGCAAAGAAAGGTCAGCTAAGACACACCCGGTGCAGCTGTTCGACTTGGCGCTAGGAAAAAGCAGAGTAAGGCCTGCTTTGATAAAACAGTACATCCAGTAGAGTATACAGTCAGACAACAAGTCATGATCTCCTTGTACAATCCAAGTTCATTCCTCTCCCCCAAATTTGCAGGACCCTACTCAATTTCTGACAAAGTAAGCCCCTCAGTTTATAAGGTTACATATCCAAATGAAAAGTCAGGATGGTTTCATATAAACCAGCTTAAGGTTTATGGAATGCAGTGCAGCCACACACACCACATTTCACTGGCGATAGCAGACAACGAAGACCCGCCCACTGACAACCGAATCCAACCCTCCCCCAGACAGGACAGCACGTCCACAGACACATCCTTGACTCCGCCCCCAGAGACCAGTTTCTGCCCCTCACACATGATTCGGCCGCTAGCGTCAGCGATAGCGACAGCGAAAGCACTACGGAAGTACTTGAAATCCCTGACCAAAGGCAAAACAGACCAGGCCCCAGTCACTACAGCCCCTGTGACACAGACCACGATATGTTTGGCCCCTCAGAGACCATTTATTTGCCACTACCAGAACCTGACCCACCGCCCGACGATAGCGATCCCCCCCTTGCCGCTACCGCCCTACAGGATAAGAAACAATGGCACCGCGATAACTCTTATCGACTGATAAGAAACAACGAGATGGGTCCCACATCGGCCCACGCCGCCTTGGCACAGAAACTCCAGTCATGAGTTTGGCAACCGGGAGATGGTGACGACTCAGAGTCTGACTCCCACCATGCTAACCCCTTTCGACCTTTTTCGGAATGGAACCCTGAGGTGTCCAGATGATGAGAGAAAGGAACCGATTGAGATTTACGGTGTCCTATTGTCTGATGGAGCCTGCCCGCTTTCTTTTTTTTTAGTTTGTTTTTTATGTTAAATGTTTGTCTCTTGTATGACTTTGTGTGTCGCTCTCATTCCAAAATTCTTGATACAGCCATAACTATCCTTTTGACGTCACATGGTAGTTAAAGGAAGAAGTTTATCGGAAGTCCATATATATTCAAATTCTTTCCGTTCTTGTAAGGTCACCCAGGCAGTGGAGTAACGGCATTGATCCCCGCCCTGCCTGAGGACCCCCTATGTATTTGGTCAGCCAAGCTCGGACAGTGGAGCAATGGCACTGATCACCGCCCTACCCGGGGAATTCACCCATTCTTGCCCTGCCGTGGCTCATACGCACCCCATTTGGAAAGTTCTTTTCGAAACTCTTTTACTGTTCTTTTCATAGTGTGGTTTAAAGAACGCACTTTGCCACTGTTTTTGTTTGCTTTCCGGTGACCCTTCGGTCGCTAACCCCCAACTACTATTTACATGTCCAAACACTTGGTTGAAACAAATTTGCTGCTAGGAAAAAACTACCTCAACACTGGACGGAGAAATTGTCCGCCCACTCTGCACCGACCACCGTGATTGCTCGCACGGTGACAGAATGTCTTTCTCGGATGTCTTGTCTCCCAAATGGTTGGTTAAAAAAAAAATGAGGAAGTCACATATGGTGACAATTCTAAATGGGAAATTGATGTTAAGGAGAAACAGACAGACAAACGAGATATTAAACAACAAGATAATAACAGATATCCTCCTGCAGAATGTTTGAGGTGAGGGACGCCATCAGTGTCCCTGCTGATTTCACCTGAGGAAAGTGCACCCATCTCCAGCTCCTCAGAAACCGCGTTAGGGAACTGGAGCTGGAACTGGATGAACTTCGGATCATTCGGGAGACAGAGGTGGTCATAGATAGTAGTTTCAGTAGTTACTCCGAAGAATCAAGGTAGATGGGTAACGGTGAGAGGGGCTGGGAGGAAGCAGTCAGTGCAGGGATCCTCTGTGGTCGTTCCCCTCAGTAACAAGTATACCATTTTGGATACTGTTGAGGGGGATGACCTACCAGGGGTAAGCCACGGTGAACGGATCTCCAGCACTGAGTCCATCCCTGTGGCTCAGAAGGGAAGGAGGGAGAGCAGGAGAGCAATAGTTATTGGGAACTCACTAGTAGGAGGGACAGATAGACGGTTCTGTGGCAGCGAAAGAGGCTCACGGATGAATTGTTGCCTCCCGGGTGCCAGGGTCCGTGACGTCTCGGACCGTGTTTTCAGAATCCTTGAAGGGGAGGGGGAGCAGTCATAAGTCATGGTACACATCGGTACCAATGACTTAGGTAAGAAAAGGGACGGGGATTTAAAACAGGAATTTAGGGAGCTGGGTTGGAAGCTGAGAGCCAGGACAAACCATGTTGTCATCTCTAGTTCATTGCCGGTGCCACGTGCTAGTGAGGTGAGGAACAGGGAGAGAGTGCAGATAAACACATGGCTGCAGGGATGGTGTAGGAGGGAGGGTTTAAGGTATGTGGATAATTGGAGCACATTCTGGGGAAGGTGGGACCTGTACAGACAGGACGGTTTGCACCTGAACCAGAGGGGCACCAATATCCTGGGAGGGAAATTTGCTACGGCTCTTTGGGGGGGTTTAAACTAATTTGTCAGGGGGCTGGGAAAACGAGCTGTAGTCCAGAAGCCAGTGTTGAGAGTAGTGAGGTACTGAGGAGGGCATCAAGGTTGCAGGATTGTACCGGCAGACAGAAAAGTGGGTTGAAGTGTGTCTACTTCAATGCAAGGAGCATCCGGAATAAGGTAGGTGAACTTGGAGCATGGATTGGTACTTGGGACTATGATGTTGTGGCCATTACAGAGACATGGTTAGAACAGGGACAGGAATGGTTGTTGGAAGTTCCGGGGTATAGATGTTTCAGTAAGAGTTGGGAAGGTGGTAAAAGAGGTGGAGCATTGTTAATCAAGGACAGTTAGGCTGCAGAAAGGCAGTTTGAAGGGGATCTGCCTACTGAGGTAATATGGGCCGAAGTTAGAAATAGGAAAACAGTGGTCACATTGTTATGAATTTTCTATAGGCACCCAAATAGTAATAGAGGTGTGGAGGAAGAAATTGCAAAACAGATTATGGATAGGTGTGGAGGTCTCAGGATAGTTGGCATGGGTAACTTTAACTTTCCAAATATTGATTGGAACCTCTATAGGTCGAACAGTTCGGATGGGGCAGTTTTTGTACAGTGTGTGCAGGAGGGTTTCCTGACACAATATGTGGATAGGCCGACAAGAGGGGGGGCCACATTGGATTTGGAACTGGGTAATGAACTGGGCCAAGTGTTAGATTTGTTTGTGGGAGAGCACTTTAGAGATAGTGACCACAGTTTGGTGTCTTTCACTATTGCAATGGAGAGGGATAGGGCCATACGGCAGGGCAAGGTTTATAATTGGGGAGGGGTAATAATGATGCGATTAGGCAAGAATTAGGGAGCATAAGATGGGAACAGAAACTGTCAGGGAAAGGCACAAATAAAGTGGAGCTTGTTCAAGGAACAAATACTGCGTGTCCTTGATAGGCATGTGCCTGTCAGGCAGGGAGGAAATGGCCGTGCGAGGGAACCATGGTTCACAAAAGAGATTGAATGTCTTGTCAAGAGGAAAAAGGAAGAGTAAATGTAAGGACGAGAAAACAGGGTTCAGTAGGGTCGCTTGAGGGTTACAAGGTAGCAAGGAATGAGCTGATAAAAGGGCTTAGGGAGGGCTAGGAGGGGGCATGAGAAGTCATTGGCGGGTCGGATCAAGGAAAACTCCAAGGCTTTTTACTTTTATGTGAGAAATAAAAGAATAGCCAGGGTGAGGGTAGGGCCGGTCAAGGACAGTTGTGGGAACTTGTGCATGGAGTCAGAAGAAATAGGAAGGGCGTTGAATGAATACTTTTCTTCAGTGTTCACAAAGGAGAGGGGCCATGTTTTCGAGGATGAGAGTGTGATTCAGGCGGGTAGGCTGGAGGAAGTAGATGTTCTGAGGAAGGATGTATTAGCAATTTTGAAAAACCTGAGGGTCGACAAGTCCCCTGGGCCAGATGGGATATACCCAAGGATTCTTTGGGAAGCAAGGGATGAGATTGCAGAGCATTTGGCTTTGATCTTTGGGTCCTCGCTGTCCACGGGGATAGTGCCAGAGGACTGGAGAGTGGCGAATGTTTTTCCTTTGTTCAAGAAAGGGAATAGGAATGACCCTGGTAATTATAGGCCAGTTAGTCTTACTTCGGTGGTCGGGAAGATAATGGAAAAGGTCCTGAAGGATAGGATTTATGACCATTTGGAAAGACGCAGCTTAATGCGGGATAGTCAGCACGGACTCGTGAAGGGTTGGTCTTGCCTCACAAATTTGATTGAATTCTTTGAGGAGGTAACTAACTGTGTAGATGAAGGTAGAGCAGTTGATGTTGTATACATGGATGTCAGTAAGGCGTTTGATAAGGTTCCCCATGGTTGGCTCATGAAGAAAGTAAGGAGGTGTGGGATAGAGGGAAATTTGGGCAATTGGATAAGTAACTGGCTATCACATAGAAGACAGAGGGTGGTGGTGGATGCAACATTTTCAGACTGGAGACTAGTTACCAGTGGTGCACCACAAGGATCAGTGCTGGGTCCTCTGCTATTTCTGATTTTTATCAATGACTTGGAGGGGGGTGCTGAAGGGTGGGTCAGTAAATTTGCTGATGTCACCAAGATTGGTGGATTAGTGGATGAGGTGGAGGGCTGTTGTAGGCTGCAAAGAGACATTGATAGGATGCAGAGCTGGGCCGAAAAATGGCAGATGGAGTTTAACTCTGATAAGTGCAAGGTGATTCATTTTGGTAGAAAAAATTTGAATGCGAATTACAGGGTCAACGGCAGGGTTCTCAGGAATGTGGAGGAACAGAGAGATCTTGGGGTTCATGTCCACAGATCTCTGAAGGTTGCCACTCAAGTGGATAGAGCCATGAAGAAGGCTTATAGTGTGTTAGCGTTTATTAACGGGGGCTTAAGTTTAAGAGCCGCGGGGTTATGCTGCAACTATACATGACCCTGGTGAGACCACATTTGGAGTATTTTGTGCAGTTCTGGTCACCTCATTATAGGAAGGATGTGGAAGCATTGGAAATGGTGCAAAGGAGATTTACCAGGATGCTGCCTGGTTTGCAGGATAGATCTGATGAGGAAAGGTTGAGGGAGCTAGGGCTTTTCTCTTTGGAGCGGAGGAGGATGAGAGGCGACTTAATAGAGTTTATAAGATAATGAGGGGGAGAGATAGAGTGGATGTTTCCTCGGGTGGATGTAGCTGTTACAAGGGGGCATAACTATAAGATTCAAGGTGGGAGATATAGGAGGGATTTCTGAGGTAGGTTCTTTACTCAGAGAGTGGTTAGGGTGTGGAATGGACTGCCTGCTGTGATAGTGGAGTCGGACACTTTAGGAATTTTCAAGCAGTTATTGGATAGGCACAGGGAGCACACCAGAATGACAGGGAGTGGGGTAGCTTGATCTTGGTTTCGGGCAATGCGCGGCACAACATCGAGGGCCGAAGGGCCTGTTCTGTGCTGTACTGTTCTATGTTCTAGATATTATGCTTGTACCCCCAGGAATATATGAATATGCCAGGAGAC
Source organism: Scyliorhinus torazame (assembly GCF_047496885.1). Lineage (NCBI taxonomy): Eukaryota > Metazoa > Chordata > Chondrichthyes > Carcharhiniformes > Scyliorhinidae > Scyliorhinus > Scyliorhinus torazame. The sequence continues at coordinate 319,554,849 of NC_092707.1, read as the reverse complement.
AGAGGAAGACAAAGACAAAATGAAGACGGACCTGATGACCTGCATCATGATCGTCGTTAGATCACTACAGTTGCGCGCATTTATCAGCCCCTATATCCTTCACCACACAGGCCCTAAACATGACCACCCAACATGATACCCCTCACCCGGACACTACACCACACATAGAAACAGCCAATGATACCCCCACATGGTGCGATAATATCATAAAATGGTATTCCCTTTTTTACATGTTAGAAGCCGTATTGATTATAGCAATACTTTGCAGTGTCGTCCAGACACTCAGACTTCGGAAATGGTGAAGGAGAGCCTCCCGCTCCCCAGTATACACACTCAGAGCCCCTTTTTTCGGGCTTTAACAGACCCCCCACTCTTTTTGAATAATAAAATCCGCGGTTTTTCAAGCCAAATTACTTTCTCTGTAAATGGCATAAGTGTTAAGTGGAAATGTGATGCTGCTCTTGTTTATTTTGTACTGTAATATAAGTTATTTTGGTTATTAGCTAGCAGCATAAGTGTAGTTTAGGTAAGGACAGTTAGAGATTCCACTGTTTGTGTAAAGAAGTTGAAATGTATGACTAAATGTGATAGTGCCCCCTTAGAATTTTTTATAGATGTGTGATGTATTAAAAGAAAACTTTGGTAAATGTTCCAATCCATAGGACAGAGTAGGGTAGAACCTGTCCTTGAGTGAGGGTACCCGGCACACTTCGCATTGAGAATCAAGAGGACGGACTGTAGCCATCTGGGATGGCCACTCACTACAAGAAACATTTATGTTCGCAAAGCCTAAAGGGAAATATGGACAATGTAACATTCAGGCAGATACAGAGCCTGCATGTATATTCGTGAGCAGAGAATTCAGACAGCATCGAAACCCCCAACCGATTAGCATTTAATGGCTCATCTCCGTAAGACAAAGGATTGATACTCAGGTAACCGATACAAGCCCAGACATTTTGGCGCCACCTCCTTTACTCAGGAAGCATAGACAGCAAGGTCAATGACCGCTTAGGACACGCCCAGCCATCAAGGCACCAGCCCCCTTTATTGGCTCAGATCGAAGGCAGTGATCGAGAACTGCACAATTAATTGGGTCCAAACCTAAGGACCGCCCAACAGAGCGTGAAACACCCCCACGATAAAGAGAGACACTGCCATGTGTTTGATCTCTTTTGGACCTGGTGCTCCGGCAATGTCCATCTCCAACTGCGGTACCACCAGAAGCAAGTTCAAGTTCAACGCTCGCTACCAGACGGATGATCCTAGCCGAACCGCAGTTACTTCTCCAGATCCAGTCGATCCAGATTCGAACAAAGGCCACTGTTCCTCTGACCTAAGCAGGGTGCCTGAAGTTAAGTACAGGTTGCCATATTTGTTAGGTGTAGGTTAGCTTGCAAAGAACAGCTTTTGGTCAGTTGACTGTGTGAAAAATTCACAAGCATTGACAACTTTTAGGACTCCATTTGGGCATTATTTATGTTGCATGTGGAAGTTAATCTTGTGTGTAAATAAAGTACCATTGATCTTGAACTAACTAACTGGTTGTTTGGCTCTTTGATCGATACCCGGTTGAACCTTGTGGCGGTATCATTTGATACCTGGCGACTCTGAGAGCATATCATATTCATATCCATATTAAGAAAGGCAACCTTATTGACGGCCATATTTAGAGCAAGTGAAGATAGCAATAATAGCACTTTGTATTTCCTTTCTCAGCAGGTTTATGCCATCTAATATTTCTTAATCACCCTTCTTAACTACCGTATCAATATTATCCCACCCTTTAGTGAGAAGAGATGCAAAGATGTAGCCTTTTACATTAACTAAGGGATATTGTAACCCAGGCTAACAGTTTCCGCCAAATAATTTCAAGTCATTTTTGGTCAGTCTCTACCACAAATGTCTTCTCAAAGAGGTATGTGTGAAATTTCATGATCCCAACACAAAAACTAATGTTTCCTGCTCTATGTTAAAGAGAGTTGATTGGGTTGCAAATAAGTGTTTGGGAGAAAATGCAATTAGCTTTTCCTTTTGAAGCGTAAAGGCTGCTAACCATTTTCAAGAAGCAATTACTTCCAAGGCAGTCTTGTCGCTCAGATCATAGGATTGGCATGAAGATATTTCCTCAGACAGCAAATTCTTGAGCTCATTGAACATATGTTGGTGTCGCTTCCTTCCTGTGTAATTCCCAAAGTGATGTCGCTTTCTGTGCAAAGTTGGAAATATATGGGGAAAATAAGTTGAACAACAAAGCATTGGAGAACCTCCTTGTCTTGTAGGGTTGGCATTGCCTGTATATCCTTCAATTTACTTGGGTATGGGCATATACCACTACTTGAGCCAAAGCAGTTGACTTCTTGAATGCTGACCTCCACTTACGAGTGGTGAAGTCAAGTCTCTCTCTCTGCGCCACCACCATCAATAGATGTAAATTCTGATTCCATACTTCCTTTATTTTACAGATGACAACGATATCATCTGCTTTACACTTGCACCCTGGTACTTCATACGTCATCCTGTTCATATGAAAGAGGTCTTGACTGATAGACAGACTGAAGGGTAATTGTTGAAAATAATAATGCCCAAATGGAGTCCTAAAAGTTGTCAATGCTTGTGAATTTTTCACACAGTCAACTGACCAAAAGCTGTTCTTTGCATTAAGTTTCAAGTACAAGAGTGTTCCCCAGAGCATTCACTGCAACGGAACCTATGCTTTAGCATCCCAGTAGCCTGTTTGATGATATTTTGAGTGGTAGCATGGCTCATTAGATTATTTTCAGAGGGTCATCATCAGCCAGATGTAAAGGGGATAGTTGTTGTCATCCAGCAGCCCCAGTTTTCTTTGACATGGTGGTTGAGGCTGCTGAAACAAGTGAACTGGCGAATGATGAATGCATCAGGACTGCTACCAGGATAGCAGACATTCACCAGCATGACATATTGGCTGTGGTTGCACTTTTAGTGAGATGTGACCTTTTGTGATAAAGGTACATCTAGAATTGAGATGCAATGAATCTCCAAAACCATGTGTGTGCTCGCAATTGTACAGTGAGCCAAGGGGAAGCTAACTAATCTTGCAAAGCCACATGTGGGTTTGCTCTGTTTAGAAGAAAGAACTCAATTATCTTGGCATATCCTAAAGCTCCTTTCCAGATGCAGCGATGGATAACAAGCTGGGAGATGTTAATCTCACCTGTTACAGCCTGGAATTATCCTGCATGCTGAAGTTGACAGTCACAGTTACCTTTGTCACAATTGACAGCAATATTATCATAGAATCATTGAATTTACAGTGCAGAAGAAGGCCATTCAGCCCATCAAGTCTGCACTGGCCCTGAGAAAGAGCACCCTACTTAAGCCCGTGCCTCCACCCTATCCTCGTAATCCAATAACTTCACCTAACCTTTTGGGCACTGAGGCACAATTTATCGTGGCCAATCCACCTAACCTGCACATCTTTGGACATGTTGTTGCATGGCTCTGAGGTTGCAAGTCTGGTTCCACTTGCAACAACGCCCTGCATTTTACATTATCTTAAGCAACTCCTCCAAACACCTCCACAAAGTCAAGCAAAGCTAGTCGCAAGTAATAAGCAACCAACCTGTAAACTAGGTGATGTTGTCTTTGTGGGAAGATCTTTATTCTTGCTGAACATATGAGAGGGTGTCAGCTGGATTGGAGAAGTCCAAACTGGCAGTGCTGGCATCTAGTCAGCATTAGTCATCTGACATCCTGATCAGCTTGCTCTGTCAATTCCAGCTCATGCTCATACCGTCTGAGATATCACCTTCATTGTGACAATATGTATATTGTATGGTAAATGAAGGGTTAAAAATTTAATGTGAATGTATCCAACCACTAAATGGTGATCACGAGCATGCACATGGATCACATGATTACCTTATTTCGGGGAGTAGGTAATTAGGCGGGTTAGCAAGTAGTTGTGTTTTCAGAAGCTCTGTATATAGAATCGTAGTTTAGTTTAGCTGCAGTCTTGTAAATCTTAGTAAGCAATTTGAATCTATTTAATTGTAGTGGTAATAAATCAGTGTGATGTTAAAAGCATAGCTTGATGTTCTTTGTGAAACACTACACTTCAAAGACATCCTCATCCATAAAGCAAAGAACATCACATTCATCAGGATGGCATTTAGCGCAGAATTAGCAGGAGATGGCACAGGCGCCATTTTGCTTCTAAACCGCCACCTGCGCTACTGAAACTCCCAGTATTGAAGAGCTGGATTTTACAACCTCGCTGTGTATGCAGAACATAATTGTATAGCTTAATTTAAAGCATGAAATACCACGTGTCATTGTTTGAATGTGTATTTCTTTTCAGCCTTAAAGGCACTTTTTTGCATCTATACACTTTGCACATATCTGAATGATCCATAATTCCATCCATGCTGTCATTGTTTCATCTACCCTGTCATGGAGTAACTGATGGGCAAGAATATAAATAGTTGCTGCTTTCACATTGTTTTGTCAATTTTGTGGTGACGGATAGGTATTGGTAGCACAGACAAGCTCATATTGCAGGAAGACATGCATCCCTCAGGAATCATAGATGTCACAATACTTTTATCAATTCATCTGATGAACTGTATTTTGAAGATTGAAATGGACCATGCATCTATTAATTGACCTGTGATGAAATAAAGAATATATGGGAGATAAACTTTCCATGACATCTTACCCTAAGAGAGTGAAGCAAAGAAAGGTTTGTACTTTTATCGAGTATTTTATCAATTCAAGAAGTTTCACAACCAAAAAAATGCTTTTCAAGTTTATTCACTGTTGGAAATTCTCCTGAGGATTCACTCCTTTGTGCCAATTTAGTGCTAATTATACAGTCAAAGTCCACTGTGAATTGGGTCAAGATTGCTCAAACTCATTTATTTGGGATATTTTACAAATAGCATTTCCCAACAGACTGGATTGAATCACATACTGCTTGTTGATCAAAGGTAAGTGTGCTAATCTATTGTAGAAATTCTACACATCCCTTTATTTCATTGCGCACAGTATTACCATACACTTTAATTTATTTCCGTCATGCATATCTCTCTCACACACGCCACACCCTGATGCCACCCATTGGGCTGGAGTTGGCACCATTTAATGTGGACTTGGGGAGAAGGGCCAGTCCATATGCATGGGTAGCGGCTGTTGTACATTTGGGAATGGATTTCTGTGCTGCATCCATGTTCATTCAGGAGGTGATTCAGGACAATCCTGACATTTACCATAGCCTGGTCCTTTGGAATGAGCCTCAGCCCTTTACAGGAGAAGGACCAGAATTGAACTTTCAAGGTCTGCTGGAAGCACAGCAGGAACAGATAAATCAAAGTTAAACCCAGAACCATATGACCTGGAGTGCAGAGTGAAAACAGGCCAACGTGAACAACTTTGGGAGGAGAAGGTTGTGATGCAGCTGGAACGGAAGGTCAAGGCACCTGAATGTGGGAGCAGAGCTGAGAGGAGTCTCGGAAAGAGTGTCTTTGGAGGAAAATTGTATCCGTGGGATATAACTGCTGTCAGACAAGAATTGCTGGCTGAAGTCTCAAGAAAAAGGATCTGGAACATTACCGGAGGAAGTTCAGAACTTTGAAGCACTTTGCAGCTGGAATCAGTGCCAAAAGTGCTGAGTGGACTGCCTAGGAAATCCATGAGATCTGTATTAGTTCTATCTGGAGAAGGAGGCTCCTCAAATATCCCCATCCTCAGTGATGAAGAAGTCCAGCACATCAGTGCAAAAGACAAGGCTGAAGCATTTGCAACAATCTTCAGCCAGAAGGGCCGAATGGACAATCCATCTTGCTCTCCTCCTGAGTTTCCCAGCATCACAGATGTCAGTCTCTGGCTAACTCGATTCGCTCCACATGATACCAAGAAATGACTGAAGGCACTGTGTACTGCAAAGGCTATGGGCCCTGACAATATTCTGGCAATAGTACTGAAGATTTGTGCTCCAGCACTAGCCTTGCCCCCCAGCCAAACTGTTCCAGTACAGCTATAACATTGGCACCTACCCGGCAATGTGGAAAATTGCCCAGGTGTGCCCTGCACACAATGAACTGGAAAAATCCAACCAAGCAAATTACTGCTCCATCCGTCTACTCACGATCATTGTTTCAAGGGGTTATCAACAGTGCTCTCAAGTGGCAGTTGCTTAACAATAGCCTGCTCACTGATGCTCAGTTTGGGTTCTGCTGAGGTGAGAATGACTGCCCTTGTCATCAAGGAAGCTATTGACCAAGTGTGGCATAAAGGAGCCTTAGCAAAACTGGAGTCAATAGAAAGCAGGGTGAAAACTCTTTGCTGGTTGGAGTCATACTTAGCACAAAGGAAGATGATTGTGGTTGTTGGAAGCTGATCATCTCAGCCCCAGGACATCACTGCAAGAGTTTCTCAGGGCAGTGTTCTAAGCCCAACCGTCTTCATCTCCTTCATCACATGGTCATAAGTGGGGATGTTCACTGATGATTGCAAAATGTTCAGCACCATTTTCAACTTCTCAGATACTTAAGTAATTCCTGTCCAAATGCAGCAATACCTGGGCGATATCCAGGCTTGTACTGATATGTGGCAAGTAACATTTGTGCCATACAATTGCCAGGCAGTGACCATCTCCAACAAGACATAATCTAACCATCACCCCTTACCATCACTGAATCCCCCACTATCAACATCCTGGGGGTTAACATTGATCAGAAACTAAACTAGACTTACTGTGGCTGCCAGGGCAGATCAGAGTCTAGAAATCCTATAGCGAGTAACTTACCTTATGACTTCCCAAAGCCTGTCCACTATCTACAAGGCACAAGTCAGGAGTGTGATGGAATACTCTCCATTTGCCTGGATAAATGCAGCTTCAACAACATTCAAGAAGCTCAAATCATCCAAAACAAAGCAGCCCGCTTGATTGGCACCTCTTCCACAAACATTCACTCCCTCTGATGTAGGAGCGGTTTCAAGACCTGTGTATTGAGTCAGCTTCCACACGGGGTTATTCCCTGTGGCTCAGCTCAGTGCAGAGAGGAAAAAACACAATGACAACCTGGACAAGATGGCTATTGAATCAAGCTTGTTACGTGTACATGGAGAACAGACTGGATATCTGGCAAGACCTGTTCTGCCGAACAAAGACCAGAACACAGTACTTATGCAACGTTCAAAAATCAATAACCCATTCCAGTTCAACATGATCCATTTCCTGAAGCTGCTATGTTAAAACATATCCAATAGAATTGCAACACTGTTTAAACTTCACGCAATAGAATTGCAAGCAGCGCATGATTGATCCTCATCCTGACAGCTATGCTTACTAGTAATTTGCTGTGCATTAATTGTCTGTGAAAAACAGGACAGCAAAACCAGCTTCCTGCATTTCACAAAGACAAGGGGCGGGATTCTCCGACCCCCCGATGGGTCGGAGAATCGCCGGGGGCTGGCGTGAATCCCGCCCCTGTCGGTTGCCGAATTCTCCGGCACCGGAGATTCGACGGGGGCGGGAATGGCGCCGCGCCGGTTGGCAGGCCCCCCCCCGGCGATTCTCCGGCACGGATGGGCCGAAGTCCCGCTGCTGGAATGCCTGTCCTGCCGACGTGGATTAAACCACCTCTCTTACCGGCGGGACAAGGCGGCGCGGGCGGGCTCCGGGGTCCTGGGGGGTAGCGCGGGGCGATCTGGCCCCGGGGGGTGCCCCCACGGTGGCCTGGCCCGCGATCGGGGCCCACCGATCCGCGGGCGGGCCTGTGCCATGGGGGCACTCTTTTCCTTCCGCCTTCGCCATGGTCTCCACCATGGCGGAGGTGGAAGAGACCCCCTCCACTGTGCATGCGTGTGGATGCCGTGAGCGGCCGCTGACGCTCCCGCGCATGCGCAGCCCGGCAATGTCATTTCTGCGCCAGCTGGTGGGGCACCAAAGGCCTTTCCCACCAGCTGGCGGGGCAGAAATGAGTCCGGCGCCGGCCTAGCCCCTCAAGGTTAGGGCTCGGCCGCTCAAGATGCGGAGGATTCCGCATCTTTGGGGTGACGTGATGCCGGACTGATTTGCGCCGTTTTTGGCGCCGGTAGGCGGATATCGCGCCGATTACAGAGAATTTTGCCCAAGATATCAGACAGCACGGTAGCACAAGTGGCTAGCACTGTGGCTTCACAGCGCCAGGGTCCCAGGTTCGATTCACCGCTGGGTCACTGTCTGTACGGAGTCTGCACATTCTCCCCGTGTCTGCGTGGGTTTCCTCCGGGTGCTCCGGTTTCCTCCCACAGTCCAAAGACATGCAGGTTAGGTGAATTGGCCATGATAAATTGCCCTTAGTGACCAAAACGTTTAGGAGGGGTATTGGGTTATGGGGATAGGGTGGAAGTGGGGCTTAAGTGGGTCGGTGCAGACTCGATGGGTCGAATGGCCTCCTTCTGCACTGTATGTACTATGTTACATCAGAAGTGATGTCCTTCCGGACAAGTCAGTTATGCTAAATCCCATTTGATTACTTATTACTGCTATGTCCTAAAAATATATGTATAATGGTTAATAATGATTATTCAGTCCTATAATTCATCTCAATCCTTAATAAAGTAACTTATGTAAAACTACTCTAGTGGCATGCTAACTATTCATTTTTAAGAGGTATCATCGCTGAACACCCCCCCCCCCCCCCTCCCTTCACCCTCCACTACCGAAGTACAGTGGCAGCAGTATGTACAAGATGCACTGCAGGAACAAAAGCAAGGCTTCTTACACAACACTTTTCAAACCCGTGGCCACTATCATTTTGAAGGACAAGGGCAGCTGACAAATGGGAATACTGCGACCTGAAAGTTTCCCTCCAAGTCATTCACCATCCTGATTTGGAAATATATCACTGTTATAAGCTGGAACTCCATCACTATCAGCACTGTTAGTTTACCTACACCAAATGAACTGCAGTAGTTCAAGCAGGTGACTGACCACCACGTTTTCAAGGCCAATGAGCCTAGGCAGCTGCACCCACATGCCAATTAATTTTTTAAAAATCTGCGACTTAAAGTCTAATTTATAATTTGTATTGATCACAAATTGCCTGCTAATTCATGTTCACAATTTCTGTTTGATTTTTCTGGTAAACATTATAAAATATGATATCTTGCTCATTGATTTATCGTTGGAGTTATCAGGTAAATTTTGTTATTTTAGTTCGTTGGGCAGCACGGGGATCATAACGAAAGAATTTGCTATTTGGCCCAACTAGTCCACAGGCCTGTTAGCAGGTCACTCAAACCTCCTCCCATGTTTCTCACCAAATCGTATAGTTGTAATCTTGTGTTTCCATTTCAATCATATGGTTATCTGGAGGATTACATCGGTTCTGAAACATTGAGATTTGTCTTTTCGGCACATAATCACGTTTGACACCTCAGAGTGTAACAGTAATTTCATGCCTGTAAAGAGAATTGGGCAGTGGACACTACTTAGAAAAATAAAGCAAATGGGACCATGGGCATTGTACCTTTACAAAGTTAATTCTAAAAGGTCAGCTGACATCTGTCTATGTTTTCTGGACTAACAGACAAGATGCTTAGGAAGTTACTTTAAAACGCAAATTAATTTCCCAGGTGAAAATTGACTACCCCTCACCATTTAAATGAAAGTGATTTAAAGAACAACGACGACTAAAAATGCTAGCCCCATGATAAAGGGGTGGGATTTCAAATAAAGTCATTTGATGAGGATGTTCAAACTTGGAATGTTGATGAGCTATTAATGGTTCCAATTAATGTGTTCCAATTACATCGGCCCCAACACATTGTGTGAACAATGAGATCATAGATTATCATAGAATTTACAGTGCAGAAGGAGGCCAGAAGGAAATACAACAGTACTGCTGTCACATGACAAAAACTAGCTTGAGAGGGGGATGACACCTGATTCATCAACAATAGAAACCAACAAGACAGTATGGGACCAGCAGCAAAGAGAGATCATACTCAGCCAGAAGAAGAGTACCCTTTCTCCGATAACAGCAAAGTTCAATGTCAGGAGCGAAATGCAGCGTTGACCCTGCTGGTGGCATTGGAGACATTTTACGCCATGTTACCCGAACATCACTCTGGAACCCCAGCATTACCTTGGAACTCCTTGTCATTACCCTGGAATTACCCTGTCCCCCATGAGTACTGCGGTCACTTCCAGGCTCCACTTAGCGTAGGCTTTACCAGGTGCACAAGTTGTGATCAGTTGTGCATCATACTGTTCTGACATCAAGTTGCTGTGGATGCATTTTCATGGGGGTATGATTCTGGGGAATGGGCCCAATAATGATATGCAAACGTATTACAAAAGTGTCAGGGACCCGGTTCAATTCTGGTCTTTGGTGACTGTCTGTGTGGGGTTGGAAGTTTCTCCCCATGTCTACATGAGTTTCCTCCGGGTGCTCTGGTTTCCTCTCAGTCACAAAGATGTGCAGGTAGGCAGATTGGCCATGCTAAATTTCCCTTTGTGTCCAAAAGGCTAGGTGGGGTTAGGGTGGGGCATAAGCCTAGGTAGGGTTGCTCTTTCAGAGGGTCGGTACAGATTCAATGGGCGAATGGCCTTGTTCTGCACTGTAGGGATGCTAAGATTCCATGATTGCTGCTCAGTCCCCTACCTGGGACAGTTTCTTCCTTTTCCTGACAGTCTCATTCTACTCCCTCTCCAACCTTAACTTATCTCCATGTCCAGCCATCGTGCAGCTTGTCTTACCAGCAGCTGATATGCGTCACATTATGAAAATTCCCCAAGAGGGTGATAGCAGTGCCTACGCACCTCAAAGCAGTGGAAGAAATGACGCTCGCCAAGTGCACACCATTTATATATAGTCGTAAAAGTGAACATTCTAATTTCTTGCTGACAGGGAACATCATTTGGAGGGGGTAAATGTTTTTATTTATTCATTCTTATGGGATGTGGGCTTCGCTGGTGAGACCAGGATTTGTTGCCAATCCCTAATTGCCCTTGAGAAGGTGGTGGTGAGCTGCCTTCTTGAACCGCTGCAGTCCTTGAGGTGTAGGTACACCTAAAGTGCAATCAGGGAGTTCCAGGTGACAGGTGACTGACCCAGTGACAGTGAAGGAACGGCGATATATTTCCAAGTTCGGATGCTGAGTGACTTGGAGGGGATCTCCTAGTTGGTGTGATCTCATGCATCTGCTGCCCTTGTACTTCTAGATGGTAGTGGCTGTGGGTTTGGAAGGTGCTGACTGAGGAGACTTGGCAGCGCATCTTGGAGATGGTACACACCACTGCTACTGTGGGTCAGTAGTGTGAGGAGTGGATGTTTGTGGAAGGGCTGCCAATCAAGCCGGCTGCTTTGTCTTGGATGGCATCGAGCTTCTTAAGTGTTGTTGGGACTGCACTCATCCAGGCAAGTGGAGACTATTCCATCACATCCTGACATGTGTCTTGCAGGCAGTGGACAGGCTTTGGGGAGTCAGGAGATGAGTTACTTGCTGAAAGATCCCTAGCCTGCTCTGTAGCCACAGTATTTATATGGCCAGTTCAGTTTCTGGTCAATGGTAACCCCAGGATGTTGATAGTGGGGGATTCAGTGATGGTAATGCCATTCAATGTCAAGGGGTGATGGTTTGATTCTCTCTTATTCGAGATGGTCATTGCATGGCACTTGTCAGCCCAAGCCTGGATATTGTCCAGGTCTTTGCTGCATTTGGACATGGACTGCTTCAGTGTCTGAGGAGTCATGAATGATGCTGAATATTGTGCAAGCCTCAGTGAACATCCCCACATCTGACCTTATGTTGGAAGGAAGGTCATTGATGAAGCACCTAAAGATGGTCAGGCCTAGGGCACTAACCTGAGGAACACCTGCAGTTTGCGATACATAGAATTTACAGTGCAGAAGGAGGCCATTCGGCCCATCAAGTCTGCACCGCCTCTTGGAAAGAGCACCCTACCCAGGGTCAACACCTCCACCCTATCCCCATAACCCAGTAACCCCATCCAACACTAAGGGCAATTTTGGACACTAAGGGCAATTTATCATGGCCAATCCACCTAACCTGCACATCTTTGGACTGTGGGAGGAAACCGGAGTGCCCGGAGGAAACCCACGCACACACGGGGAGGATGTACAGACTCCGCACAGACAGTGACCCAAGCCGGAATCGAACCTGGGACCCTGGAGCTGTGAAGCAATTGTGCTATCCACAATGCTACCTTGCCGCCCCCTGCAGTGATGCCCTCGGACTGAGATGAGTGACCTCCAACAACCACAACCATCTTCCTTTATGCCACCCTTACCCGGTGTGGCCTGCATGTAACTCCAGGCCCACTGCAATGTGGTTGACTCTTAAATGCCCCCTGAAACGGCCTAACAAGCCACTTAGTCCAAGAGCAATTAGGAATGGGCAATAAATGCTGGCCCAGCTGGCAGTGCCCACATCGCATGATTGAAAAAAAAAAACACATAGAAATCGGCATGTCATTTGAGGTCAGTTAATAAAATTGCACTGCCCCATTCCTAGGTAGGAATTTAAATGAAACCAGAAGGTTCCTGCTGGAAACCTTATGGCAGTTAAAATCTCTCCTCAGAGAACTAAGGAGTTCTATCAAGAACTGCTGTAGGATTCCGCTGTACCTATATCTGCAATATCCGTAATTCCTCCCAGCTTAAAAAAGCAAGATATATCTACAAATGCTATTCTGACATTTCTCACTTCTGTTCAAAAATTTATTCAAATATGTAACGTTAATAATTCAATGGCTTCTCTTCAGAGGATGTATTGTTGGTATTATCTGTCATGTTAATGCAATGTCGATAAATCAAAGAAAGGGCCGCATTATTATTGTACAACAACGCATTATTGACAGATTATGCAATGATGATGGTGTTCTCGTGTCTGAAACTGATATAGATTTACAATTGATCACGTCTATTCTCACTGATCATAAAACATCTAACAACAAGCACAGCAAGTTAGACAGTTCAACTATCTGCCATCTCATTTCCTTGATTGGCTAGATCTATCAGTTTACAATGAAGAATACTTACGTTGCAACAAATGCAAAATCAATTAAGCATACTGGTAACTGGATGCAGATCTATTTAAACCATTTTACCTAATGTTTTCAATCACATTTTAAAGCTGCTACCAATATGTGTTTTTGCAATAAGACACACTGCCCTTTACAGAGGAATACTAACCATGTGTTATCTAAGGGGTGGCAAGGTGGCACAGTGTTGCACTGTTGCCTCACAGCACCAGGGATCTGGGTTCAATTCCAGCCTAAAGTCTGTGTGGAGTTTGTATGTTCTCCCCGCGTCTGTGTGGGTTTCGTCCGGGTACCCTGGTATCCTCCAACAGTCAAAAGATGTACAGGTTAGGTGGATTGACTGTGATCAATGCGTGGGGTTAGGGGGATAGGGTGGGGGTGTGGGCCTAGGTACAGTGCTCTTTCGGATAGTCGGTGTAGACTCAGGCTCAATCTGCATTTTAGAGATTCTGCCATTCTTTGAATCTTAAGTGAGGTATACAAAATTTGAAAAGGAACAATAATTAGAACATACAGTGCAGAAGGAGGCCACCCGGCCCATCGAGTCCGCACTGACCCACTTAAGCCCTCTCTTCCACCCTATCCCCGTAACCCAACAACCCCTCCCAACCTTTTTGGTCACTCAGGGCAATTTATCATGGCCAATCCACCGAACTTGCACGTCTTTGGACTGTGGGAGGAAACCGGAGCACCTGGAGGAAACCCACGCAGACTCGGGGTGAATGTGCAGACCCCGCACAGACAGTGACCCAGCGGGGAATCGAACCTGGGACCCTGGCACTGTGAAGCCATAGTGCTATCCACTTGTGCTACCATGCTGCCCAATTCTGGTGTATATTGTCATTATAACATCAAACCACAATTAACACTTGGAAACCTCGGGCAGTGTTATTTTATTCTGGCCACATACCCATTAAAATAGGCTCACATTCGCATACAGACAATTGTGATAAGAAAATCTCAGTCAGATTCTCAAACATTTTATAGCCATTCACATATAGATATATCAGCAACAGACCACCTTTAACTCACAGACAATCTAATATTGTCTATATGATGATAAAATAAAATAAAATAAAATAAAGCAAAAAGTGCAGAGGATACTGGAAGTCTGCAGAGGGATTTGGATAGGTTAAGTGAATGGGCTAGGGTCTGGCAGATGGAATACAATGTTGACAAATATGAGGTTATCCATTTTGGTAGGAATAACAGCAAAAGGGATTATTATTTAAATGATAAAATATTAAAGCATGCTGCTGTGAAGAGAGACCTGGGTGTGCTGGTGCATGAGTCGCAAAAAGTTAGTTTACAGGTGCAACAGGTAATTAAGAAGGCAAATGGAATTTTGTCCTTCATTGCTAGAGGGATGGAGTTTAAGACTAGGGAGGTTATGCTACAATTGTATAAGGTGTTAATGAGGCCACACCTGGAGTATTGTGTTCAGTTTTGGTCTCCTTACTTGAGAAAGGACGTACTGGTACTGGAGGGTGTGCAGAGGAGATTCACTAGGTTAATCCCAGAGTTGAAGGGGTTGGAAGACGAGGAGAGGTTGAGTAGACTGGGACTGTACTCATTGGAATTTAGAAGGATGAGGGAGGGTCTTATAGAAACATATACAATTATGAAGGGAATAGATAGGATAGATGAGATTGGCTGGTGACTGGTAAGTAGTTTTTATTTTATTTTCCCTCAGGTGTTATCGTGCAGGGCACAGAGGTTGCTGAGTGAGTGCTTGCTGAGAAGGGGAGTGAATAACAGGTAAGCTCTTTCTTTCTTTTTTATCTAGCGGGGATAACAGGGAAGGTAGTGCAATGTTCCTCCTGCAGAATGTTTGAGGTGAGGGATGCCGTCAGTGTCCCTGCTGATTTCATCTGTGGGAAGTGCACCCATCTCCAGCTCCTCAGAAACCGAGTTAGGGAACTGGAGCTGGAGTTGGATGAACTTCGGATCATTCGGGAGGCAGAGTTGGTCATAGATAGAAGCTTCAGGGATGTAGTTACTCCGAAGAATAAAGATAGATGGGTGACGGTGAGAGGGGCTGGGAGGAAGCAGTCAGTACAGGGATCCCCTGTGGCCGATCCCCTTAGTAACAAGTATACCGCTTTGGATACTGTTGGGGGGATGACTTACCAGGGTTAAGCCATGGGGTACAGGTCTCTGGCACAGAGTCTGTCCCTGTTGCTCAGAAGGGAAGGGGGGAGAGGAGTAGAGCATTAGTCATTGGAGACTCCATAGTTAGGGGGATAGATAGGAGATTCTGTGGGAACGAGAGAGACTCACGGTTGGTGTGTTGCCTCCCAGGTGCCAGGGTGCATGATGTCTCAGATTGTGTTTTCGGGATTCTTAAGGGGGAGGGGAAGCAGCCCCAAGTCGTGGTCCACATAGGTATCAATGACAGAGGTAGGAAAAGGGACGGGGATGTAAGGCAGGAATTCAGGGAGCTAGGGTGGAAACTTAGATCTAGGACAAACAGAGTTGTTATCTCTGGGTTGTTACCCATGCCACGTGATAGCGAGATGAGGAATAGGGAGAGAGAGGAGTTGAACACGTGGCTACAGGGATGGTGCAGGAGGGAGGGTTTCAGATTTCTGGATAATTGGGGCTCATTCTGGGGTCGGTGGGACCTCTACAAACGGGATGGTCTACACCTGGGCCAGAGGGGTACCAATATTCTGGAGGGGGAAATTTGCTAATGCTCTTCGAGAGGGTTTAAACAAGTTCAGCAGGGGCTTGGGAACCTGAATTGTAGCTCCAGTGTACAGGAGGTTGAGAGTAGTGAGGTCATGAGTAGGGTTTCAAAGTTGCAGGAGTGTACTGGCAGGCAGGAAGGTGGTTTAAAGTGCATCTTCTTCAAAGCCAGGAGCTTCCGGAATAAGGTGGATGAACTTGCGGCATGGGTTGGTACCTGGGACTTCGATGTTGTGGCCATTTTGGAGACATGGATAGAGCAGGGACAGGAATGGTTGTTGCAGGTGCCGGGATTTAGATATTTCAGTAAGCTCAGGGAAGGTGGTAAAATAGGGGGAGGAGTGGCATTGTTAGTCAAGGACAGTATTATGGTGGCAGAAAGGACGTTTGTTGAGGACTCGTCTACTGAGGTAGTATGGGCTGAGGTTAGAAAGAGGAAAGGAGAGGTCACCCTGTTAGGGGTTTTCTATAGGCCGACGAAAAGTTCCAGAGATGTGGAGGAGCGGATTGCAAAGATGATTCTGGATAGGAGCGAAAGCAACAGGGTAGTTGTCATGGGGGACTTTAACTTTCCAAATATTGACTGGACACGCTATAGTTCGAGTACATTAGATGGGTCCGTTTTTGTCCAATGTGTGCAGGAGGGTTTCTTGACACAGTATGTAGATAGGCCAACGAGAGGCAAGGCCATATTGGATTTGGTACTGGGTATTGAACCAGGACAGGTGTTAGATTTGGAGGTAGGTGAGCACTTTGGTGATAGTGACCACAATTCGATTACGTTTACTTTAGTGATGGAAAGGGATAGGTATATACCACAGGGCAAGAGTTATATCTGGGGGAAAGGCAATTATGATGCGATGAGGCAAGACTTAAGGTGCATCGGATGGAGAGGAAAACTGCAAGGAATGGGCACACTGGAAATGTGGAGCTTGTTCAACGAACAGCTACTGCATGTCCTCGATAAGTATGTACCTGTCAGGCAGGGAGGAAGTGGTCGAGTGAGGGAACCGTAGTTTACTAAAGCAGTCGAAACACTTGTCAAGAGGAAGAAGGAGACTTATGTAAAGATGAGACATGAAGGTTCAGTTAGGGCGCTCGAGAGTTACAAGTTAGCTAGGAAGGACCTAAAGAGAGAGCTAAGAAGAGCCAGGAGGGGACATGAGAAATCTTTGGCAGGTAGGATCAAGGATAAACCTAAAGCTTTCTTTCGATATGTCAGGAATAAAAGAATGACTAGGGTAAGAGTAGGGCCAGTCAAGGACAGTAGTGGGAAGTTGTGCTTGGAGTCCAAGGAGATAGGAGAGGTGCCTAATGAATATTTTTCATCAGTATTCACACAGGACAAAGGCAATGTTGTCGAGGAGAATACTGAGATTCAGACAACTAGACTAGAATGGCTTGAGGTTCATAAGGAGGAGGTGTTAGCAATTCTGGAAAGTGTGAAAATAGATAAGCCACCTGGGCCGGATGGGATTTATCCTAGGATTCTCTGGGAAGCTAGAGAGGAGATTGCTGAGCCTTTGGCCTTGATCTTTAAGTCATCTTTGTCTACAGGAATAGTGCCAGAAGACTGGCGGATAGCAAATGTTGTCCCCTTGTTCAAGGAGGGGAGTAGAGATAAACCTGGTAACTATAGACCAGTGAGCCTTACTTCTGTTGTGGGCAAAATCTTGGAAAGGTTTATAAGAGGTAGGAGGTATAATCATCTGGAAAGGAATAATTTGATTAGAGATAGTCAACACGGTTTTGTGAAGGGTAGGTCGTGCCTCACAAACCTTATTGAGTTCTTTGAGAAGGTGACCAAACAGGTGGATGAGGGAAAGCAGTTGATGTGGTGTATATGGATTACAGTAAAGCGTTTGATAAGGTTCCCCACGGTAGACTACTGCAGAAAATATGGAGGCATGGGATTCAGGGTGATTTAGCAGTTTGGATCAGAAATTGGCTAGCTGGAAGAAGACAAAGGGTGGTGGTTGATGGGATATGTTCAGACTGGAGTCCAGTTACAAGTGGTGTACCACAAGGATCTGTTTTGGGGCCACTGCTGTTTGTCATTTTTATAAATAACCTGGAGGAGGGTGTAGAAGGATGGGTGAGTAAATTTGCAGATGACACTAAAGTCGGTGGAGTTGTGGACAGTGCGGAAGGATGTTACAAGTTGCAGAGGAACATAGATAAGCGGCAGCACTGGGCTGAGAGGTGGCAAATGGAGTTTAATGCAGAAAAGTGTGAGGTGATTCATTTTGAAGGAATAACAGGAAGACTGAGTACTGGGCTAATGGTAAGATTCTTGGCAGTGTGGATGAGCAGAGAGAATTCGGTGTCCATGTACATAGATCCCTGAAAGTTGCCACCCAGGTTGTGAGGATTGTTAAGAAGGCGTATGGTGTGTTAGCTTTTATTGGTAGAGGGATTGAGTTTAGTAGCCATGAGATAATGTTGCAGCTATACAAAACTCTGGTGCAGCCGCATTTGGAGTATTGCGTGCAATTCTGGTCGCCGCATTATAGGAAGGATGTGGAAGCATTGGAAAGGGTGCAGAGGAGATTTACCAGAATGTTGCCTGGTATGGAGGGAAGATCTTATGAGGAAAGGCTGAAGTACTTGAGGCTGTTTTTGTTAGAAAGAAGAAGGTTAAGAGGTGACTTAATTGAGGCATACAAGATGATCAGAGGATTGGATAGGGTGGACAGTGAGAGCCTTTTTCCTCGGATGGTGATGTCTAGCACGAGGGACCATACCTTTAAATTGAGGGGGGATAGATATAGGACAGATGTCAGAGGTAGGTTTTTTACTCAGAGAGTAGTAAGGGCGTGGAATGCCCTGCCTGCAACATTAGTGGACTCGCCAACACTAAGGACATTCAAATGGTCATTGGATAGGCATATGGACAATAAGGGAAAAGTGTAGATGGGCTTTAGAGTGGTTTCACAGGTCGGCGCAACATCGAGGATCCGAAGGGCCTGTACTGCGCTGTGGTGTTCTATGTTCTATGTTCTAGATGTGGGCAGGTTGTTTCCACTGGTGAATGATAGCAGAACTATGGGGCATAGCCTCAAAATAAGGGGAAGTAGATTTAGGACTGAGTTTAGGAGGAACTTCTTCACCCAAAGGGTTGTGAATCTATGGAATTCCTTGCCCAGTGAAGCAGTAGAGGCTCCTTCACTAAATGTTTTTAAGATAAAGATAGATAGTTTTTTGAAGAATAAAGGGATTAAGGGTTATGGTGTTCGGGCCGGAAAGTGGAACTTAGTCCACAAAAGATCAGCCATGATCTCATTGAATGGCGTAGCAGGCTCGAGGGGCCAGATGGCGTACTCCTGCTCCTAGTTCTTATGTTCTATTAATATCACACGATGGTTAAAAAAAAAATAGGCTTCATCATTTCAATGCTTCCACTTGAATTGTTTAAGTTGATTTTTTTAAACTTAAGATGTATTAATCTTCATTAGTAGGGTTATCTTTCTTCCTTTGCCACCAGAAAAATTGCCCTTGACTCAAATGAGAAGAAAATCTGCCAGAGTCTTGTCACAGCCTAAGCCTCAGAAATCTGAAATCTCCCAAACTTATTTCAGGTTCAAGTTCCACTCTTGGGCTTGAGCATAAAAGTCAAGGTTGACACCCCAGTGCAAAACTGAGGAAGCGCTGCAGTGCCGGAGGTGTTAGCTTTCGGATGAGGATTTAAAACAATGCCCCGCCTGCCTGCTTGGGTGCGATGTAAAAAACCACACAGTACTACTTTGAAGAAGAACATGGGGTTAATCCCTGGTCTCCTGGTCAATATTTGTCCCTCTATCAGGTTGTTATCACAGTGCTGTTTATGGGAGCTTGCTGTGTGTATATTGGCTGTTGCATTTCCTACATTATAACAGTGGCTACACTTCAAGAAGTACTGCATTGGCTGCAAAGTGCTTTGAGTTGTACGGTGGACATGAAAAGTACTATATAAATGCACACCTTTCTTCCTTTCATTTAACAACTGTCTTCTGGTGCTCCCACCAAGGCTTCCCCAAAGAATGTAAAGGCTGTCTTTATATCCTTGGCCATTACTGTCTCCTCCAAAGAGAAGAACAATATGCATCAAGAGTGAAATGTGTTTGGACAATATAATCCTCAGCATAATCTATTAGGCACCATGGCAGCTACAACACAATTTTCTATCACCTGCATTTACAAGTCCTTGCTGCCTTAATCTATAATGACCATTCTTGCTGTATGCCGATAAATGTAGGTACATACCTTTTGTCACCTAATATCTTTTATCATGATATATGACCATTCCGACCAAAAAGAATGAACTGGCAATTGTGAAGTACCTCAAATGTTTTAATATGATTCACTGTTAATTTGGTACTTTTTGAAGTATGACATGTATTGTAATGTCAGGAAACACGATAACTAATCTGTGCAAGGCATTGTCCCACAAACAGCAAATGGATGAATTACCAAATAAATCCTTTTTGCTGGTGCTGTTTCAGGGAAGAATTCCAAGCAAAGTGCAGAGAGAGTTATTTGCTCTTCTCTTTGCCTCAGTTCAATATTTCCTCAGAAAGATGTAAAACCAAGGAGATACATTAAGAATCTATATTAATTAACTACATGCAATATGATTCATTATTTTTGAATTGCCACATCTTATATCACTTTTAATCAGGATTTGGGTTACATTTGAACATATATTGTGATGAACATCTATTTTTATATATCAGTTTCCTGAAGATCTGCCTGATGTGAATGTGAAATAATAGCAGTATCCAGCTAGATATATCTACATATATTGCCCTATGAATCAATATCTGCCTATTATTTATTATGGCTGCATTTAGCAGCTGCTGTTTGTGAATCTAATTTAAATTTAGCTGCTCAGAGACTTCAGAAATGAATAAATCACGAGTCATCAATCCTACATAAGAGCTACAGTAATATGCATCGTCTTTATCATTTTCATAAGAATCACTAAATTGCGACAATGCAGAAGGTGGCCATTCAGCCGATCAAGTCTACACAGACCCTGTGAAAGAGCACTCCACCCAAGCCCTTTCCCCAGCCCTATTCCAATAGCCTCTTAACATAACCTACACATCTTTGGACACTAAGGGGAAATTGAACATGCCTAATCCACCTAATCTGCACATTTTTGGAATGTGGGAGGAAACTAGAGCACCCAGAGGAAACCCACGCAGACACGGGGAGACTGTGCAAACTCCACACAGCCAATCACCCAATGCCAGAATCGAACCAGGGTCCCTCGTGCTGTGAGGCTGCAGTGCTAACCACTGTACCATGCACATGATGTGTCTCATAAGAACAATCATATCTGTACATGAATAAGGATAATTAAATAAAAAGTTAACATAGATTCTTGGGGTCACAGAAATAAGATGATTAGTGCTACAACTGATCAACTTGTTTTGTGAAATGGTAAAACTCCCTTTGAAGTCTCTGATCTTCTTAATGCAGCAATTAATTCTTAACTGGCACCTTTTCCTACCAGTATCTTCTTGCACTTGTATCACCTGGGATTTAATTTCTCTGCATTTTGTTTGTTTAGCTTGATATTAAACTTTCTCCACAAGTGCTGTGTTTGCTTTGGAATTCCTATTCACAGTGTTGAATGCTTCACCAGAGCTGCTCTACTCTATCCCATGCTATTTCCTGATACTTCAAATTTTAATTGGAAATATTGCACATTTTGCTCTTGGCTTAGCTCTTGATATTTCTTCCTGGACATTTATTGCTTTCTGGGGTTCCATTGCTATCTAATGTTATATTGATTGGAATACTAAATACAAACATCGAAGAATATAGCACTCTAAAGAGACAGGAGTACCATTAATCCACTTGAGCCTGTTCTGTCACTCTACCAGGTCATGGCTGATATATACCCAAACCCCTTTACATACCTTTATGTCCCTTTTACATTTACCAAACAAAAATCTCTCCATTTCAGGATTTAAAATGTTGACCGACCCAGAATGCACAAAATGTTGTGGAATGAGCTTCAGTTTCCTGCTACTCTCTTTATACACCCCTCATTTCAATCCTGAAAGGCCTAGCTCCAATTTTAAGAGTAAAGTTTGTTATTCTGAATGTCCCACTGAAGTAAATTACTGTGCAGTTAGCAGATTGGAAGCAAGTATGTCTGACCGACTTGTTTCACTGTCAGGCAGCAAGTCCTCTGGTGGGACTGCAGCCCCAATAATAGGGAGGGACCCTGCAGCAGTGTCATTGATATCATTGCGGGGCCATTCTGAATCTTTGGGGAGGGGATGGGGAGGTTGAAGCGTAGAAGCCAGGTCACTCAGTGGGAGTCTGAAACGGGAAGATTTGGGTGCAAGGGGGGAGGTAAAATGACAAGCAGGAAAGAAGGACGTTTGGTGGACCTGGAAAAAGAAAGTCTCCTCCTCCTGCCCAAAGGCAGTGCTGTAAATACATTTACCTTTTTCCACAAAGCAGTTCTTGCCTCCATTCAGCTGCTGGGTTTCCTTGGAAGATAGATCAAATTTGAAGCATGTAGCCTCTATCCTCTATCCTCTCTCCCTCCTCTATTAAAATCAGAAGTAGGCAGGTGGAGCTTGTGTTTGAGAGTTTTAAAATTATAACATTCCAGTCGACCCACTTACTTGTGGTTAAGATTATCTCCTTACTTAACCAGTGTCTGGAAAAATGGGAGAGCTGTTACTAAAACTGACTAAAACTTGGAGGAATTCAACATATTCCAATAAACGTCCAACATTCAGTTAGGATTTTTATGACATGATTGGATACCCATTTACCTTTGTTCTGTGTCTCAACTAAAGATGACAGGTAATATCAGCCTTCACAACAGAAGAAAATTAAATGATATTTGTGCACATTGAAAAATGGACAACAATACTTCAAGGCTATGGCTGCGCAGATTTGAGTGTTATCAGGGTCAGTTGTGTCAGTTTTAGAGTCTTTTTTTATTCATTCGAATGATATTATCACAGGAAATAGTTGAGGCCAAAATGTTTTCAAGAAACAGTTAGATATAGCTCTTGGGCAAAGGGGATCAAAGGATATGGAGGGAAAGCAGGATTAGGCTATTGAGTTGGATGGTCAGCCATGATCATTAATGAATGGTGGAGCGGGCTTGTAGGGCCGAATGGCCTCCTCCTGCTCCTATTTTCTATGTTTCTATGTGGGCTTCGTTGGCTAGATCAGCATTCATTGCCCATCCCTCATGTGTATGCCCATGGGAAAAAAAGGAGAAACCTGGAAGTATACTTCAATATTTGGGCAGCCAATCAGCAAATTATGTCAGAATGTCGACAGCTATAGGCAAGTCCTTGCAGTAGGAATTCTCTTTTGGCATCAAAGCTAGGTGGTGGTGGTGTATAGGAGTTCACAGTATTTTCGTGGGGCCCGAAGGATCATTGCTGCTTCACTTGGCACGACAAGCTTGTTTCAATGTGGCTTCATCTCTTTTTATGTTTGGAGGAGAAGGTTAAGTGAATGAAAGGAAGGATATGAGAAAGGTCATGTTGTACTGGAGGTGAATGTCTGGGGGATTTGATGACGTACTGCTTTGAGGAACAGTGACCTATCTATATTTAAAAAGTTGTCAGGATGGCCGAGTGGTCTAAGGCGCCAGACTTAAGCAGCCATTGAGGACTTGATGATTTCTGGTCCCTTTCAAGGGTCGTGGGTTCAAATCCCACTCCTGACATTCACCTTTTGATTAGTAAGTTTGCAGACGACACAAAGGTTGGTGGAATTGCGGATAGCGATGAGGACTGTCTGAGGATACAGCAGGATTTAGATTGTCTGGAGACTTGGGCGGAGAGGTGGCAGATGGAGTTTAATCCGGACAAATGTGAGGTAATGCATTTTGGAAGGTCTAATGCAGGTAGGGAATATACAGTGAATGGTAGAACCCTCAAGAGTATTGAAAGTCAAAGAGATCTAGGAGTACAGGTCATTGAAAGGGGCAACACAGGTGGAGAAGGTAGTCAAGAAGGCATACGGCATGCTTGCCTTCATTGGCCGGGGCATTGAGTATAAGAATTGACAAGTCATGTTGTAGCTGTATAGAACCTTAGTTAGGCCACATTTGGAGTATAGTGTTCAATTCTGGTCGCCACACTACCAGAAGGATGTGGAGGTTTTAGAGAGGGTGCAGAAGAGATTTACCAGAATGTTGCCTGGTATGGAGGGCATAAGCTATGAGGAGCGATTGAATAAACTCGGTTTGTTCTCACTGGAACGAAGGAGGTTGAGGGGCGACCTGATAGAGGTATACAAAATTATGAGGGGCATAGACAGAGTGGATAGTCAGAGGCTTTTCCTCAGGGTAGAGGGGTCAATTACTAGGGGGCATAGGTTTAAGGTGAAAGGGGCAAGGTTTAGAGTAGATGTACGAGGCAAGTTTTTTACGCAGAGGGTAGTGGGTGCCTGGAACTCGCTACCGGAGGAGGTAGTGGAAGCAGGGACGATAGGGACTTTTAAGGGGCATCTTGACAAATATATGAAT
Organism: Scyliorhinus torazame; assembly: GCF_047496885.1. Taxonomy (NCBI): domain Eukaryota; kingdom Metazoa; phylum Chordata; class Chondrichthyes; order Carcharhiniformes; family Scyliorhinidae; genus Scyliorhinus; species Scyliorhinus torazame. Next base: position 319,530,628 of record NC_092707.1, on the reverse strand, counting down.
AGGATGGGAATAGAAGGATACGGACCCAGGAAGTGTAGAAGATTGTAGTTTAGTCGGGCAGTATGGTCGGCACGGGCTTGGAGGGCCGAAGGGCCTGTTCCTGTGCTGTACATTTCTTTGTTCTTTGTTCTTTGTATCCATGCCTATTCCAGGCATGCAGCTGCTATTGGACACTTATTCAGCATGTGATCATTGGACAGCAGAGAGGATAACGAAATCCTGTGCAAATGGATATTTTTATTCTACCTCTCACAATGCCGAATCTAAACATCTGGGAGAATGGAGCCAAAGTCCCCTATTGCTCCAGTCTTCAGGATTCAAAAGAGATACTTTGACTGTGCTAGGGCTCCTATCACTGGGCACTCCACTGTGGTGGCTCTGGAGTCATCATGAAATTCACATTGAACTGAAGTTCTGTTACACAATTGTATACCCAAGTGTTGAACTACTGCATGGTTGCCATCTAATATCTCAGGGTGCTGGACAGGATTTATAATGATGGTATAAAATAATGGTGTGCATATATTTCCATTATTCTTTCACGTATTGCTGGCTTGGTCAGCATTTTCATTGCCGATCCCTAATTACCCTTGAGAAGGTGAAGGTGAACTGCCTTTTTGAACTATTGTTACATGTGGTGTAAGGCTGCCCAGAATGCTGTTAGAAATGGAGCTCCAGGATATTGACCCAGGAACTGTGAAGGAATGGTGATATATTTCCAAATCAGGACGTGTGTGGCTTGAAAGGGAAAGTGCAAGTGATGGTGTTCGCATGCATCTGCTGCCCTTGTCCTTCTAGGTGGTAGAGGTTGCAAGTTTGTAATTGCGATGGAAGGAACTTATTACTTATTATCATTATTTAAAGATAGGTCTTACGAGCTCATCGAGCCACAGTTGATGAAGAAAATGTGCTGATCCTCCAGCCACTTGATGACTGCTCCTTCTCCAACTCCATCAGCTGCTCTTTTGCATTTGTGCTTCACGATGCACTTTTGGTGGTTGTATCTTTGCTGAGACAGAGGGAGTGAGCTAGCTAACTAGTGCGAGGTGCCAGATATGTGGACACTATTGGGACCTGAAGTTCTCCTTCAAGAATAATGTTGAAATAATGTTAATATTTAGAATGGTGGCTGAAATGGACCTTTGACACAACCTATTTGACTAAAATATGTAATTTGCTACAATAGGGGCAAATGAATGAGTTGTTGTTTCTCATCCCACAGCTACTGGTGCACAAAGCAGACATCCATCTGTTCCTATGAGCGAGGTTTTCAGAGAATCCCTACAGTGCAGAAGGAAACCATTTGGCCCATCGAGTCTGCACTGACACCCTGAAAGAGCACTCTACCTAAGCCCACTCCCCCACAACCCCATTACAGGGCAATTTAGCATGGCCAGTCCACCTAATCTGCACATCTTTGGGCTGTGGGAGGAAACCAAAGCACCCAGAGGAAACCCACACAGACACCGGCAGAATGTGCAAACGCCACACAGACAGTCACCCGAGGCTGGAATTGAATCTGGGGCCCTGGGGATGCGAGGCAGCAGTGCTAACCACTGTGCCATCATTCTGGAACCTGTCACCAGAGGGGCACCATTCCACATCAAGCATGGCTGACCAGGAGTCTCTCCCACTCTTAGCCATTGGCATGTTGGAAGTATTTTTGAGGGTTCACATGCTGTGGCCCCATTGGCTGATTGGGTCCCATGACCCTTTGGGGACTCGCCCCCTTAAAGGGGCTCGCTATCATATCCCTCCCCTTTTAAGTCCCTGATGAACATTCTCAAATCACAAAGGAACCATTTACAAAAAAGTACAACAAGTGTCTCTCAAAACAGTCTCTATAGGGTCAGTCAGTCAGGGGACTTAATTCTTTGAGAGAGACGCAGTTCACTGACGGGTGCTTTATCAGTAGAAGAAACTGGTGTTTGTCCCTCAATGGGCTGGCTCTCGATAGGTGAAGGTGTATCCATACAGGTAGTTTCCTCAGTTCCCCTTGAAACAATACTGGATTCATCCTCTGGGCAGCTTGCTTCAGCATACATTCATCCGCATCCATCTCGCTGACAAGTCTACTCGGGCCAGATTGTCCAGTAGTTCGGAGTATATTTCTCTTCACCTTAAGTGGTCCAAGTGTTCTTTCAACCTTCTCCCTTATACTTCTATCTCATGTGATAACAGTCCTGTTTTGGCCACGGCCATTCCAGGGACCCAATCAGGGCCAGCCCTGAAATTCTTCATGGAAACTAAATCACCCACCACAACTGTTCTTTCAACTTTCTTTGAATCGTGATATATTTCCTGTTCATTTTCTTTAGCCTCCACCTTCCCCACAGAATTTGGAAATATAAGGTCCAATTGCATTCTAATGCATCTGCCCATTAGCAGCTCGGTGGGTGTGGCACCTGTGGTGGTGTGAGGGGCAGTACGATTGATCAGTAGGAACCGGACCAGTCTGAGTTGCAAAGGGGTTGAAGACTCTTTTTCATGGCGGCCGTGAATGTTTGGACGGCTTTGTCAGCCAGTCCATTTGAAGCAGTGTGGTAGGGAGCAGTTTGAATATGTTGAATTCTATTTGTCCTCATGGAATGTTGGAATTCTTCACTGGTAAAAGCAGTCCTATTATCTGAGAGCAGAACCGCTGGCAACCCATGGGCGGCGAATGTCAGTTGCAATTTCTCCACCACTGCTGGTGAGGTTGTGGACTTTGTTTCATGTGTTTCCAACTACTTGGAGTGAGCATAAACGATAAGCGAGAACATGGAGCCCAGAAATGGGCCAGCAAAGCTGATGTGTTGTCTTACCCAGGAGCAACTTGGCCACCCCCAAGGATGCATGAGGGCTGTAGATGGCAAATGTTGCTGCATTTGACACTGGTCACACTGTTTGACCAGATTACCAATGTCGATGTCCATCCCAGGTGATCACACGTAACTGCATGCAAGCATCTTCATTTTTGCCATCCCTGAATGAGTGCAGTTTAGCTCAGGTAACAATCGCTCCTAGTGGCGGTGGGAACAACCATCCTAGCTCCCCACAATAATACGCCGTCTTCACAACTTAAGTTGTCTTTTCTATCCTGAAAGAGCCGGAGCAATTCAGGTCTGTTAAATTAATGCCAGCTGTGAAGGACCCGATGCTTAACTCAAGATAACAAGGGGTCCTTTTGGGTCCAAGGCTTGGCCTGCCTCGCTGACACTGGCAACCTATCGAGGAAGTGCAAAGCAAGAACGATCTCCTTTGGTACCGGTGGAGGCAGTATATTCTGAGGTAGGGGAAGATGCTCAAAACGTCTGCATTCAAAATGTGGGTGCCCAGCCTACATTGAAATATATACTAGTAAGCTGATAACAATAGAGCCCAGTGTTGGACCCTAGCTGAAGCAATGGGGGTAATGACCTTATCCTCCCTAAATAACCCCAACAGGAGTTTGTGGTCGGTAACAAATATGAATTTCCCTCCATAAGTGTATCGGAGGAATTTTTTGACCCTGGATATCTTGGCCAGTCCCTCCTTTTCAATTCAGGAATACGTTTGTTCAAAACTGCTCAAAGTCTCGAGACCATCTTCTGTCTTATGGGACAAAACTGTCTCTATTCCATAAAGGGATGCATCTCAGGTAAGGATTATTTTTTTTGATGGGTCATGATGGACCAAGAGACTTGATGATTGTAAATCTAATTTAACCTGTTCAAAGGCTTCTTTCTAATGCTCATTCGAATACCGTCTCTGGTGCTTTTTGAGTATGGTGTATAGGGTGTGGTATTATCATACATGAAGGTAATGTAAAGGTTAATGAAATTGATACAGACAGCTACTAGAGAGAGCTAATCCTAGAAGTATATAAGGGATGACGCTGAGCCTTGTGGGACAGAAGGTTGGAGTAGGTGGTAGGAGCAGAAGCAGCTTAGAAGGACTGAAAATAGTGAGAGAGCAAGAGAGAAGTTTATTAAGTTAGAGAGTTAGATGTTAGATGAATATAGTGAGTGTAGTTTATGAGTGATTAATCAACTTTAGTTTATTAGGGATAAGTGTCAAATCCAGTTAGTTGTGTTAAATCAATAGTTTTGTTGGTTTACAAGACTCATTGTTCTCTGCTCAACACAACACATTAAAGCCATCTGGATAGAGCAAGGTAGAGAACAACACATAGGGATGCCAACAATGTGGAAAGATTGGGAATAAATCTACCATAATAGTTTTCCATTTCGAAAAAGGATTTCAATTGAAATGTATTTTTTGGGGCCGGTGCATCTTTTATCGCTTTGATCTTCTCCTCCATAGTGTGAAATCCTCTGTCGTCTGCCCTGAATCCTAATGAATGTCACTTCCTGAGCTTGGAATGTACATTTTTCTAGTTTCAGCCTTACTCCGGCCTTCTTAAATCTCTTTTAGACATCTTTAAGGTTTGCAAAGTGGTCCTCTTCACACGCTCCTGTAATTAGTAGAGCATGGAGATAGACAACCACCTTGGGTATGTCCTGCAGTAGGTTTTTGATCGTGCGCATGAATCTCACACAGATGGGACTCTAAAGAGTAATCAAATTTATTGATACATGCTTTTGTTGGCATTTATAGTAACAAATTCCTTGGAAGTTTTATCTAGCTCTAATTGTTGGCATATATGACCCATATCAAATTTGGTACGATTTAAACCTCCTGCTAAATCTTCAATTTTTGTTACTGGGTACTGGTTCAATTTAGCTGTCAGATTCACAGTTAGTTTCTAGTCCCCACATATTCTGCTGGTTCCACCTTGCTCCACCACTGGCATGATTGGAGCAGCCCACTCCGAAACTGTACAGGTTTGATGAGGCCCCTCGTGTTCACTTTCATTTGAAGTGGCTGACCATTTACCATTAGTATAATCGTAATCGGGGCCGTCTTGCCCACCTTTATGCTGTTTAAACTGCATACTTCAGATCTGTTTTCAGGGTTATTCTCAACACTGTATATTGGAGTCAGAGCTTTTTTTGATGGGTCCTCTGTGGGTTGTGCCTAGCCTTGCATTTCCTTCAAATTTGCTTACACTCTGCCCCCCCCCCCCCCCCCCCTCCACCCCCCCTCCCCCCCACCTATTGCAGGCATAACATGTAGCTCCCAAGGATCTGCATCTTTCCTGGGATGCTCTCCCCCACACCGGTAGTGTTATTCATAGTACCTGGTCTACCAACCTAATTCCCAAATCTCTACACACTTCTGCTCCAAGTCTCTTTGGTCATTTCTTTCTGTGCCTTCATCCTTGCCGCCAAGACTACCAATGGCTTCCCGCCAAACCGGGTGAACCTCCCTTGCACGCTCTGTAAATCCATCATCCCGTTCTCGACACTTTCCATGACCCGGGTGCCCTCTAATGCTTCTTTTCAGGTAATCTGTGCCTCAGCACGGTGGCGCAGTGGGTTAGCCCTGCTGCCTCACGGCGCCGAGATCCCAGGTTCGATCCCGGCTCTGGGTCACTGTCCGTGTGAAGATTGCAAATTCTCCCCGTGTTTGCGTGGTTTCGCCCCCATAACCCAAAAATGAGCAGGCTAGGTGGATTGGCCACGCTAAATTGCCCATTAATTGGAGAAAATGAATTGGGTACTCTTAAATTTTTTAAAATAAAAATGAACGCCATGATCATCTCTCCTGGGGTCCTTGTTGTTGCGTTGAACTTGTAATACTGCATTATTATTGAAGGTTTTGGGTGGTATTGACCCTTGACTAAATCCACCAACTCCTTGAATGTTTTGGAGATGGGGCATCTGGAGACACCAAATTCCTAATTAGGTTGTAACTGGGAGACTCGCAGGCTGTTAGTAGAATTGCCTGCTGCTTTTTCTCCGCTCCCCCGCCCTCGATTTCGTTTGCCTTGGAAAAGTAATGGAGACGCTTCATTTAACAGTAATGGAGGTCAAATAGTTCTAGTTTACTAAAAATGAGCATTGTCACTCATTAAAAAAAAATTAATTTAGAGTACCCAATTCATTTTTTCCAATCAACGGGCAATTTAGAGTGGCCAATCCACCTACCTTGCACATCTTTGGGTTATGGGGGTGACACCCACGCAAACACGGGGAGAATGTGTAAACTGCACACGGACAGTGACCCAGAGCCGGGATTGAACCTGGGAACTCGGAGCATGAGGCAGTAGTGCTAACCACTGCGCCACCGTGCAGCCCTAGCATTGTCATTCATGGACTGTGAAACAAATATATTTTGATGGAGAAGTTTCATACGAGGTCTGCTCTCCCGATTTCCATAACAGTAGGAAGGCACTCCGGCTGATCCTCATCGCAAACGTAATATCCTGACAGACGGGCAACGACCGGATGTTTAAAAAAAAAGATTTATTAAAATACGAAACTATGTACAGAGAGTGAGAAAAAAGCTACCATGTTGCAAGACGACAAACTTCAAACTGACTGAGAACCAATCTGCCCCCTGGGTTTGTGCGTTCCGGGCCCATTGACTGATTGGGTGACATGATCCTCCAGGACCTCGGCCCCTTAAAGGGGCATGCTACCACCGATTTAAAAGAGATCTCCCAGCTGGGATTCTCTGGTCTGGAGTGCACCCACCAGCAGAGAATCAGGACTGGTCTCTGCTGGCACTAGGAGCGGTGCCCACGTCAGAGTCACAGTCCTTTGCCATGCAAGATTATGCATGGTGGATAGCTCATTCGACTCGCTCATAATTATCACGCCACCAAATTCAGTGGGCGGCCCCATCCCAAAGTCTGGCGGCAGGCCCACCTCTCCCCAAAACAAAATCCAGATCACAACGTTGAGAAGGAGGGAACCCCCAACAGGAATAATGGGTCACCCCTCCGCCACACATGCATGAGGGTGGCCCGAGAACACTCCCCCCCCCCCTCCCCATCCCATCAGCCATCCCCATCAGCTTTGATGCTGCAGTGTTAGTGAATACTCTTGCTCGGATTGACAGCTCCTCACCACATCAAGGCAGCTATGTGCTTTCTGCTGTCAGAGAAAAGAGGAAGTGAAAGCATTTAGCTGATTTGATGTGATGAGGAGCTGTCAATATTAGAGTGTTTATAAACATTGTGGTTAGCATCAAATCAGAGTACTGGAGATGCATTCAAGTGTGAAGGGAAAGAAAAATAAATAATCCCCCAAAGCAGCTGTGTCTGGACCATTAAACTATGAATCACAGGCTAATGAAAGTTATTGTTGTATGAAATGATGTTTTGCATTTTAAAGGGTGTCAGGGTTTTTTCAGGATTCTTAAGTGTTGTGGGCATTCCAGGAAGCCTTTGACACTTGTAACAGCAGCTACTTTGAAGGCATTTGTCTGATGGAGCAGATGTTAGAAAAGTGAAAGTGTTTTTGCATTGATTCTTCACAGGATTGTCTGGACTGTTCTTCAGCTGTCAGTTCAGGCTGAGGAGGCCACTTCAGACTGGGAGGTTGCTCTTCAGCACAGGGCTGCCTAAGATCATTCTTCTAAACTCGAAAGGGTACAGGACTAAACTGCTCACCTTCTCTTCATAAGACAGACCCCTCATCTCTGGAACCAATCTAGTGAACCTCCTCCATTCTGCCTCTAATGCAACTACATCCCTCCTCAAATAAGGGGGCCAATACTGTACACAGTACTCCAGGTGCAGTCTCTCCAATATCGTGTACATTTGCTGCAGCATTACCTGACTTTTATACTCTATCCCTTTAGCTATAAAGGCCATGGGTGATCTTCAGGTTGTTTGGGGCTGGAAGGGGCAGACCAGACACGGAACACCCATCCTGGGGGGTTGGGGGGTCACAACCATACTTACGCCCAAGTCCACAGGACCCCCGGGACCTTTGGGAAACCCTCCCTCTGCAACCTGGCATCATAAGAGGGGCACGGTGCCCTGACCTTCTTGAGCCCCCCTTGGGCTCCACCCTGCCAGGGATGTGCTTGGCCAAACTCGCTCCCAAAGCCCGCCTGGAGGATTTCCACCTTTGGGGAGTCATGGTGGGGTGGAGATTCAAACTTCCAGCCCGTTAATCAATCACATGCATCAGATGCTGATCATTAATTTGCATTTTCCTGCCGGCGTGGGAAGGTATCCGCCAACCCTAACCGCTGATGGCGGGGCATTGGAGAATATCACCGGGCCTAGCGCCCGACTTCGATCCTGTTTTTCGGACGACGCTCTATTCTTTGCCCAATTGGGATTCCCAATCGCAGTGGAGGGGAATGGAGAATCCCGGCCCCCAGTTCTAACATGTCTGCCATTTTGCCCTCAGGCAGGCAGTGAACTTTGAAGTTGGAAGGACACATGGACAGTGATAGCTAATTGACCATCTTCCACATCAACTTGTGTGTGTGAATAAATGAGTGTGCACACCGAGGGTAATTACTTGCTTCGTAGAGCCACCGTCCCAAGCAGTGATGCTTCTATCTTGATGTGGCAGCAGCAAATGAGCTGCACAGAAAAAGTACATTGTTGTCATTTAGGTTCACAAATAAAGAATGGTCATTTGCCGATAGAAGCGAATAGCAACTGGCAACTGATCAAACCGCAAAACAAATAAGTCCCTTCAGGGAAGATATTGCAAAAGATTGAAAGGAAAGCAAATGGTGCTTTGTTGAATTACAATAATCAATTTGGTGTTTCATGATACTCATGTTTTCAGAGTACCCTTTGAAATGCTGTGTAAATTTTAGGAAGGGTGTTGTTACTTTGCAAGTTGTGATTTTGATCTGAAACTTGCAAGTTGGAGAAGGAGGTTGACATATTTAAACTGTGTTACTAGAGCAACAGACATTCCGTACTGCACTGAGAATAAATGTTATTGAGGCAACCGTTTGCTTGAAAGGTTAAAAAAAATTAAAGATAGGCCAGCCGGCTGGTTGGCACATGATAACCTTCGTCGTCATGTTGCAGAACTGATTTTTCCATTTGAATTCCAAGTTTAATTAATTCTGTCATTTAAATGCTAAAACATCCATCCCACTTACAGATTTAAAAAATTATTGTGTTTGATTAGAAATTGAAATGTTTTCTATTTATCCATTTGAGACTAGAAATGTTCTTTATATAATACCTGAAGACTTGAAACATTATTATCATAGGTAACCGCGCACAATAGGACACATTTCTCTGCAAAAGAATCACAAATGTTCTAATTTAATTTTCTGGACGACTGGGTTTCTTTTCCCCATTTCAGTAATTTTATTGCTGCTATCAACTTGGAAATCTCGTCGGGTGAAACACGGTGCTCTTAACCCATACTGCTTGCTGGAAACTGCAGTGAATTGATTACAAACAACATCTGATTGCATTTCCATGTTAATTTATTTAAGGTTTAGCATAAACCAATTTAATTCAACATGTTATACATTAGCCTTACTTCACTAATCATTGGGCTAGACTGGGAATTGGTCCATTTTTCATCCGAGGATTTGAGTTATTCTTTCAGTTATCAGGAAGTGGGCGACATCGACAAGGCCACATTGATTACCCACCTCTCGTTGTCCCGAGGAGGTGTTGGTGGGCTGCTCCTTGAACTGCTGAAGAGCTTCTGAATGATGCTTTACAATGATGGTAATTGGGAAATTCCAGGATTTCGTCTGAATGATGAAGGTTCAAGTCAGTGTTCGGGAAGGGAACAGGAATTTGGAAGTGATAGTGTTTCAGTGCCAAAGGTGTAAACCACAAAAGGAACGAAGGGTGAATGCAGTGGATATAGATCATGGAGACAATGGGGCTCTGGGTGGATGCGAAGCTATGATGAAAGATCAGTATCTAGATATAAAAACATAGGGGCACAGGGAATCAATAGATCTTGGCAAGGATGATGGAACTTGGTCGTATTTTGAATGAGTTGGCACTTGTGGTGGGTGGAAGTGGGATGTCAGTTTATAGAGGATTAGAGAAGCAATGCCTCAAAGTAATAAGGGACATATTGAGGCCTTGGCAATGGTTCGGGCAGGTAGGATGAAGCAGAGGCAGAAGAAAATAATCTTGGAATTGGAACGACTATGGGAAGGAAGCTCAGCATGGGATTGAGCAGCTTGCCAAGTTTTCACAGCTTTGGGTTTCGCCTGAGGTGGCAGCCAAGACCAGAAACATAAAACTACTTTTGGGAAATTAAAAAAGGTAGTTTTCATTCTGCCAAAGCATGCTGGAAGAAATCCTGGTTAGTTCTGGTCTTTATGACTGGCTACAGTTAGAGAATGTAGCAACAGCCTAAGGATTGATGGCAGAGGTGGTGAGATAAAGCTGAGTGATGCCAATGTAAATAGTGAGTAGCAACATGTTGTAATATAAGGGGAACAGGTGAACTTCTGGAGAGAGATGGGATCAGGGTTACCAGCGTCTAACTTCGATGGTCTCTTAAAATATGCATTTATATTCTGACCATGAAGTTCCTATATGAATAAGAGTAAATTGCAGACTTGCTGCATATCTTGTAGCCAATCCTTCAGCGGGAAAGCATTCAATTTGCAAGAAGCCAACATTTAAAAGTCCAAAAGAAGGTCCTGCAAGAAGGCTGTTTGTGATGGACAATTTCCAGAAATTGCCCAAATCTTGCACATAAGTAACCATGGAACCTTGAAACTGGACCTAAAAAAACTTTGAAAAGCAGACACAAAGAGTGACTTCTTCAGTGCGAGTCAACAGATAACACAGGCAATTAACCCTCACAATTAAATGTGTCCACCCATGATTTAAATGGTTTGTCTCAAATTGGATTGCCACAAACTGCTATAGAAATGCAAAATATACTTACTGGCTAAAAAATTATGAAAGCATTGTGTCCGGATGAGTCCCCACATTCCTTGGAATGCTAAGCCCAAAGAAATGTTTCATTAACGCAAAGTTTGAAGATGTGACAAGCCAGACTCTTCCACATCGAAACACCTTCATATGTTCATGGCCTGTACATGAATCCAGGATGTGAGGTTTTTGCAGTATGTAAGATGGTATAACCAAATATGGGCAGGCTTTTGGCAATCATTGTCACAGTTGTGACCTTTGTAGGTTTAGGAAACGTGGTTTAGCAACAGCCGCGAAAGCAACTTTTCCAGGGTAAATCAGCTACTTTTCCAGGGTAAACTGCAGGAATACAGTTCAGAGGTTGGAGGAACAACATTTGTAAGTATAGTACTGATTTCACCGAAAAAGGGAGCAGGTTGCCCTTAATGTCCAAAAAGGTTAGGTGGGGTTACTGGGTTACGGAGGTAGGGTGGAGGTGTGGGCTTAAGTAGGGTGTTCTTTCCAAGGGCTGGTGCAGACTCGATGGGCCGAATGACCTTCTTCTGCACTGTAAATTCTATGAGTCCATGAGCATTTGTGAGCCTTAACCATTACCTCCACACTAACGTGTTAAGGTTGATCCACAAAGTTGGCTGTGTAAGCTCCAGGTTCACTGACCCACAATCTGAAGGAAGGGGAATTACTTATTTTTAGCAGGCCTGCTGAATACGCTATTTCAGTGTTTTTAAAGCTTTTTTTCCTGGGACCTACTTTCACCAACAGGTCGATCTTTGCAACCCACACCGGTCGGCCTTCACAACACAACATTTTCACTTACCTTTAATGTGACAGGTGAGCTCGCTTGGTCCTCATGACCTCACTCCAATCAGGTTCACAGGAGGAGAGGGCAATGCGCATATAAGGCGGTTTCTTTGTGCTGTCTTCATCTTTGTGAGGACAGAAAATCCAAATTTGTAGTTTTGTTAATGGAGAGAAAGTATTTGTCTTATTACCAATGGTCAGTTAACCATTAAAAGCAAGATTTAGTGGGTCTTATCAAATTGAAAGGAAATTCAGTGAGGTGAATTATTTGATTAAAAACAAAAGGAAATCTCACAGAGTGTGTCATGTTATATATGCTCAAAGGGTATTTTGACAGAGAAGGATAGAAGAAAGAGGTTTGGTAACCCAGGGAGAAGAGATAAATCCAGATGATTCTGAATTTGGCATTCCTCAAATTAGATTGGATATTGAGGAAGTGATAAGAAATTGGGATATATTACTGAATTATGATCTGTAGGAAAATCAAAGTGACCTAAAAGAGTTATTACAGTCATATAAAGCTACATATGGGAACAAATTAGGAAGTCAAAAATAATTACACAGAATGTAGATGTAAGAAATGGTACTTCAATTAAGCAACATCCAGACAGGCTCAATCCACTAAGGTTAGCACACGTACAAAAGGAGATTGAAAGCATACTTAAGAATGATAACATTGAAGTGAGATAACATTGAATGCAAAGATTAACCAACAAGGTTATTTCTGTATTAAACAATTGTGCAATGTACATTGACGAGTTGGTGTTCAGTCAAAAATGGAAGGAGCATTTGGAACATTTGAAGGAGTTGTTTGATTGATTGCAGGAGTCTGGATTGATGGTAAACTTAGCTAAAAGTGAATTTGCGAAAGCGCAAGTCACATTCTTAGGCTATACGATGGAACATGGTCAAATAACTCCATGGTACGTTAAAAGAAAAGCTACTGAGGAGCTCACCATCAACAAGGACAGAAGTTTTGAGATTTCTGGGCATGAGTGGTTTTTACTGGAAATTTGTGTCAAATTTTAGCAGTGTGGTTGCTCCGCTGACTGAACTTCTGAAAAAGCGCAGGAAACCTCAGAGGATGTAAGCATGTTTGGAAGCATTTGACAATCTGAAAACTGTGTTAATCACCGCACCAGTGTTGGTGACAGTTAATTATGCCAAGAAATTTAACATGGCAATTGGTGCAAGTGATGTGGGCATTGGTGCTGGTTATTTTTCGTGGAAACAAAATATTCATCAAAATAATTATTCGAACATCAAGAAGGAAAAATTGAGTTTGGCATTGGCGTTGCAATATTTTGACATTTATGTGGTTAACACTTCATCAGACAATTGTATATATGGACCATAATCCATTAAAGCTAGTGGAACAGTAAAAATTAAACTTTAAGAGTATTTAGGTGGAGTTTATTGCTACAACCACTCAAAAATTATACATGTAGCAGGGAGAGAAAATGTGATTGCAGATGTTTTATCACGATTTTGAAATGTGAGAAGACTGCAATATTTGTAGGTGAAAAATAAGGACTGAAATGATGTCTACTCATGTTAAAATTGCATGTTTAAATGTAATATGTTACATATCTTATAGAGGATTAGTGGTGTGGAATGAGTAATGTTTAGAGTTGAATTGCTTTGGAAAATGAAGCCATCTCTGCATATTGCTGGTTCATGTTTAGGGGGGGGTGTTATGATCAGAGAAATTTCTGATATATTGTATTATATGTATTTGGTGCAGTAAGGGTTAAAAGCCTGGGATAGAGTGTGTGTGAGACTGATGCAGTCATGCTTTTAAAAATCCTGGATTGAAAGGCAACAGGTTTTTTGGAGACCCAGGTGCAATTAGGACATCATAACAGTTGGGCTGATGAACTTTGGTTACATAAAGAGGGTTCCCTAATGAATAGGTAATTAGAGACATTGAGCAGGATTTTCCGAAATCGTGATCAGCGATCGGGTGGAGAATGGATTCTGACGACAGAATCGGGGCCGGCACCCGGTTTGACGCTGGTCTGCCATGCTCTGCTACCTCCAAACCGGTGTCATCGTGATGCGTGCCATGTGCCTATTAAACGCTATTAGCATGTCATCGGCCAGCCCGCCCACGATGCTCTGCCCCTCGATGGGCCGGGTTTCCCGACAGCCACGTGTGGACCCAGCGTTCGGGAACCCGCTGTGCCAGCTGCGGACAGTGTCCAGTGCCGCCACACTTGGCCAGGATCCGCGCCGCTGGCTGGGGGTGCTTCTGCTAGGGATGGGGACTCGTGGGGGGTGGCCAGGCGGTGGCCAGCGGGTGGGTTGTGAGGTCGCGGTTGGTGGGTTAGGGTTCGTGCACAGCCGGTGCCATGTTTTACGGCGTGACTGGTGCAGGTTGGCAGACATGCGCATGCTCTGGCCACTTTTGGTGCGCTCCACGGGAGTTTCACTCGCTGCCGGTGCTAGCCCTTCACCGGAACCAGAATCGGTGAGGGGTTCGCGCCGATTATCCTATCATGAAACTCCCATGGATTCTCTGTTCGTGCCGGCACTTAGCCTCAGAAACGGCGAATCCAGCCCGTTGTGTTTAAACTTAAATAATCAGGTCATGGGATTTGAGTGGGATAAGGACAATGTAATGGGGGGAGTTAGGGCTGTACCAGGTCTCTTGCAGGCAGGCCGTACGCGGACCCAACCTGTCAGATAGTGCCCCCCTGGACACCCCCTCGTCTCCCCTCGCCACTCAACACCAGTCCCCCCATCCCTCGCGGAAGACTCCCTGGTCAGCAGCAAGGCTGCCACCCAACTGTGGCGGTGCTGGACACAATCCGCAGCCACCGTGCGGGGTCCCACACGGCTGGAACCATGAGTGAGCTGTGTGGTCATGAACTTGGCCCATCAGGGGCAGAGCATTGGTGGAGGGCCTTCAAGTCACGTCCCAAGGCCGTCCCAACGATGTCCTGTGCGCGCCGCGATGATGTTGTTTCAAAGGGGGCGGAGCATGAGCAACCTGCGTAAAACAGGCGCCGTTCCCGATCCGGTCGTAAAAATGGATTCTCCGCCCAATCTCCGAAATCAGCGTCGGGAAACGACGAATCTCGCCCCCTATTCCTATTGGTGAGTGGAATCACTCCTGGAGCAAAGTATCCATTCCTCACAGTTTTACAAATTAAATAAAATATTGAGGTTTCTGTCCGGTATTCTAGCAACTGTTAGGTCTGGGCACGTAATAACTATGTTTTAAAATCATTTAATGCTTATTTCAGAAATAACAAGATTCTTGAAATAACAATGTTATTTGTTATTTGTTACAATAATGTAATAAACATGTCCTGCAGTGAGGAGTTCCTGTTGTCTTTTTCATTATTGAGCTGAATGGCTGAATTAATTTCACAATGGCTGAAAGCTGTGATTATGGTGACCTGAAATCTGAGCTAATCTGGCATAGAATAGTTGTAGGAGTGGCAGACGACACACTTTCAGACATGCTTCAGGTGATGGAAGATCTAACCCTTGAGAAGGCCATCCAGATTGTCAGCCAATCTAAATTCATTTGCAGCACAGATCCATATTAAGGAGAAAAAGCAAACTGTGGTAGAAAATAAACCCCACTGTCCAGCCCGTGAAGCAGCACAGAAACAGAGACACTCCAGGCCAAGGGAAGCAAAACCCTAACCAACCAGCAGAGGCACCATTCCAGCCATGTGGAGCAAAGCGCCCTCACAGGCATGATCAACAGGTGGTAATTTCAAAGATACCCAAATGCTTTCAACCTAACCAAATCAGACACTTCAGGGAGCTGTACAAAACTTCAGGGAGCTGTACAAAACACACAGAATATCCCAAGAGGATTCACAAGGTTGAGACTGCACATCAAGAGAACACACAAACGTGGATGTTCTGTTGTGTCAAATATCTTGGATTTTTGTTCAGGAATGCGGACACCTTAATTAATGGTCATCTCACAAACTTTACATTCGGCATGGGAACCAGTGTTACGGTCCTCTCGGACAAAAAGCCACGGCTGAGACCTCTGGCTCTGAACAACAGACACACCACTTTATGGGCTTAGAGGAATCCAGCTCCCAGTCATTGGCATGACACAGGGATGACTAAAGTATTGTGGGTACACAAATCTTCGAGTTGATGTATGTCATCCACAACCAGTAGTTTTCTCCCTTGAGCGGAGATGCCTGTGTAGCCCTGAAACTCCTCAAAAGGAGAGAAGATGTAAAGACAACAATGACCATATATCATACAGAACTGCAAGTTCCCGAGAGCTCCAACAACAAAGATTTTGTTGACTGGGATTTCAGATCCGACTTGTCTTCTCTCTTTGCAGAGCAGGTTCGTCCAGTTTCATTACAGTTGCCAGAAGCCCCTCATTGGTCAGACCAGTCAACAACTCAGATGGTTATTGTGACACCTCGAGTAGATGGCAGTCAAGAGAGGAACCAGTTACAAGAAGAGCCTCAACCTTCATCTCTGATGCAACATGGAAAGATAAACTCTGTGACCACGAGCAGAGACTGCAATCTCCCATCAACTTGACAGTGCCACGACTTCTGGTGGCAGCCATGGAGTTGGAGGTCGCTTATTTGGTAGGTCCCGCTCATGGTGGACTTTTGGGACCTTTTCTCCTGACTTTTGTGGGATTTGATCAGTAAAATTGGAGTCGTTTGAGGCAGAGAGGAGGAATCCCCCACCAGCTTATGGAGATGTGGACTACTTTTCAGAAGTAGTCTGAAAAGAAGAAATTGCCAGGCAAAAAAGAAGGGTATGGAACCTACAGCACAGGAGAACATGGCGGAGGTACAGGAGCTGGGATTGGCGACCCAGTGGTCAACGGAGCAGCTGGTGAAATTTATACAGGAGAGTTTCACCAAGCAGAGAGATCTAGGTGTACAGGTCCACAGGTCACTGAAAGGGGCAACACAGGTGGAGAAGGTAGTCAAGAAGGCATACAGCATGCTTGCCTTCATTGGCCGGGGCATTGAGTATAAGAATTGGCAAGTCATGTTGCAGCTGTATAGAACCTTAGTTAGGCCACACTTGGAGAATAGTGTTCAATTCTGATCGCCACACTACCAGAAGGATGTGGAGGCTTTAGAGAAGGTGCAAAAGAGATTTACCAGAATGTTGCCTGGTATGGAGGGCATTAGCTATGAGGAGCAGTTGAATAAACTCGGTTTGTTCTCACTGGAACGACGGAGGTTGAGGGGCGACCTGATAGACGTCTACAAAATTATGAGGGGCACAGACAGAGTGGATAGTCAGAGGCTTTTCCCCAGGGTAGAGGAGTCAATTACTCGGGGGCATAGGTTTAAGGTGAGAGGGCAAGGTTTAGAGTAGATGTACGAGGCAAGTTTTTCACACAGAGGGTAATGGGTACCTGGAACGCGCTGTCGGAGGAGGTGGTGGAAGCAGGGACGATAGTGACATTTAAGGGGCATCTTGACAAATACATGAATAGGATGGGAATTGAAGGATACGGACCCAGGAAATGTAGAAGATTGTAGTTTAGTGGGGCAGCATGGTTGGCACGGGCTTGGAGGGCCGAAGGGCCTGTTCCTGTGCTGTACTTTTCTTTGTTCAAAAGCGGAAATATTTAGACCCGATTAAGACAGGGATTGATGGGTGGAACAACGACTAGAAGCCCAGGGACTGGCAATCCAGAAGGTGGAAAAGAAGGTGGCTGAGCACGAGGACCAGCTAACCGCGATGGAGACGGAGATGGGGCTAATGAGGGACCACCAGAAAAGGCTGCAGGAGAAGGTGGAGAATCTGGAGAACAGGTCCCACAGGCAGAATCTGAGGATCGTTGGCCTTCCGGAGGGCACCAAGGGATCGGATGCAGGGGCATACGTGGCGCTCATGGTTGAAATGCATGCTGCTGGGCGATGGGACATTTGCTCGCCCCTTGGAAGTGGTCAGGGCGCATAGAGCGCTTGCCAGGAAGCCGCTCCTGAATGAGCCCCCGAGGGCGATGGTGGTGCAAATGCACTGGTTCCCGGATAAGGAACAGATTTTGCGGTGGGCCAAGCAGATACGGAGCTGCAAATGTGAAAACAACGAGCTGGACATCTATCAGGACTTGGGTGCATAACTGGTCAAAAGAAGAACGAGCTTTAATAGGGTAAAATCGGCCCTCGTCAAGACGGGGGTGAAGTTCGGTGTGTTGTATTCAGCTCGTTTGTGGGTCACCTACGATGGTCAAGAACATCACTTTGGATCGCCGGATTAGGCGATGGACTTTGTTAAAGACAAAAGACTGGGAGGTGATTGAGGACATTGAATTTGGGGGGCGAGTAATGCCGTGCTTGTGCTGTTAAATTTATTTTCGTTTTGGGCTGTACATGGAGTGCTTTTTGTATCAATTTGTGGGCCGTTGCTCATTTATTTTTGTTTTGGGCTGCACATGGAGTGCTTTTTGTATCAATGTTTGTGCCGTTGCTCAGTTTTGTATGTCAGTTAACTTTGTTCTTATGGGGCGATTGTAGGTTGAGTTTTCTTCTTTGTGTTTGTTGGGGATTGTGATGTTTTGAGTATGTATGTTCGATCGGGGGGTGAGGGAGAACAATAGGGGGTAGGATGTTCGCCGCCATGGGCAGGGGTAACCAGGCTAGCTGGGCGGGCTAGTTCACAGAAGCGCAGTGGGGGGGCGAGCAGGTGATAAGTTTGATAAGGGGTGTTGGGATTGTTGTTTTGTTAATGGGGGGGGAGGGGGATGGGAGTGGGGGGGGATTGCTCTGCTGACAGAGGAGGGACTGTTGTTGGGAGGCAAATTGGAGGTCAAGGACGGTGGGCGCCCGAGGGGGGGCCTCAGGAGGCACGGGACGCGAGCTGGAGGCTGGCCGAAGAAGGGTGATGGTTGATCGACGGGGGGGGGGGGGGGCGGGGGGGGGGGGGGGGCTGCCGCCCGACCAGGCTGATCACATGGAAAGTTATAGGCCTGAATAGGCCGTTCAAGAGGGCTCACGTGTTCGCGCTTTTGAGGAGGTTGAGGTGGACATGGCAATGCTACAAGAGACACACCTGAGGGTTGCGGATCAGACTAGACTGAGGAAGGGGTGGGTCGGGCAAGTATTTCATTCGGGGTTGGACTCTAAGACTAGGGGGGTCGCGATCCTGATCAATAAACGGGTGTCATTTGAGACAGGAAATATAGTTGTGGTCTCGGGGGGTAGGTATATCATGGTGAGTGGGAAGTTGGAGGGGATGCCGGTGATGTTAGTAAGTATTTATGCACCAAATTGGGATGACGTGGAGTTTATGAGGCGGGTGTTAGGGAAGATTCCAGACCTGGACTCACATAAGCTGATCATGGGGGGGGGGGGGGGTACTTTAATACGATCATTGTTCCGAGGTTGGATCGTTCGAGTCCAGGACAGGGACGGTGCATGCCGCGGTGAAGGAAGTGAAGGGGTTTGTGGAGCAGATGGGGTGTAGACCCGTGGAGGTTCGGACGGCCAAGAGCGAAGGAGTTTTCTTTCTTTTCCCACGTGCACAAAGTATACTCCCTGATCGATTTTTTCATTCTGAACAGGGCTCGACTGGCGGGGGTGGTGGATACTGAGTATTCGCCGATTGCTGTGTTCGACCATGCCACACACTGGGTGGATTTACGGGTGAGCAAGGAGGATGGTCAGTGCCCGTAATGGAGATTGGATGTAGGACTGTTAGCGGATGAGCAGGTGTGTGGGCGTGTGAGGGAGGCCATCCAGAACTATTTGGATGTAAATGATATGGTGGAAGTCTCAGCAGCAACGGTGTGGGAAGTGCTGAAGGCAGTGGTTAGGGGAGAGCTAATTTCGATACAGGCCCATAAGGAGAAGGCAGAGCGAGCAGAGATAGATAGGCTGGTTCTGGAAATACTCCAGGTGGACAGGGGATATTTGGAGATCCCGGAGGCATGGTTATTTAAGGAGCAAGGAGCGGCAGAAGCTACAGATGGAGTTTGGTCTGTTATCTACAGGAAAGGCAGAGGAGCAGCTGAGGAAGGCGAGGGGGGGCGATATATGAGTATGGGGAAAAGGCCAGCAGGGTGCTTGCACACCAGCTAAGGAAAAGGGAGGCGGCCATGGAGATAGGAAGAGTGAAGGATAGAGGAGGGAATACGGTCTTGGAACCAGCAGGGGTGAACGGGGTGTTTAAGGAGTTTTATAGTCGGCTGTATGAGTCGGAACCCCCAGCTGGGGTGGAGGGGATGAGGCGGTTTTTGGAAGGGTTGGAGTTTCCAAAGGTGGAGGAAGGGTTGGTGGAGGGGTTGGGAGTCCCGATCGGGATTACAGAAGTAGTAGAGGGATTGGAGGCCATACAGTCGGGCAAGGCCCCGGGCCTGGACGGATACCCTGTGGAAATTTATAAGAAGGTTTATGGGATGCTGGGCCTGTCCTTCCCCCAACAATGTTGCAGGCTTCGATTTCATTGATCCTGAAGCGGGAGAAGGACCCAGAGCTGTGCGGGTCACACAGGCCAATGTCCCGACTGAATGGTGATGCCAAACTGCTGACTAAAATCTTTGCCTCAATAGAAGATTGTATCCCGGAGGTGATAAGGTAAGACCAGATGGGGTTTGTTAAAGGCAGGCAGCTACTAACGGCCAACATTAGAAGGCTCTTTAATGTGATCATGATGCCCTCCGAGGGAGGGGGATGGAGGTAGTGGTCGCTATGGATGTGCAAAAGGCCTTTGACAGGGTGGAGTGGAATTATCTGTGGAAGGTCATGGGACGGTTTGGGTTTGGGCAGGGCTTGATTGACTGGGTTCGGTTGCTGCATCAGGCACCACTGGTGAGCGTACGGACGAATCGGCTGATGTCGGACTACTTTAAACTGCACCGGGGGACAAGGCAAAGATGTCCTCTCTCCCCACTGTTGTTTGCTTTGGCCATAGAGCCACTGGCGATGGTGCTAAGAGCATTAAAGGACTGGAAGGAGATAATCCGGGTGGGGGGGGGTGGAACACAGGCTCTCGCCATACGCAGATGACCTGCTCCTATATATTTCTGACCCGTTAGGGGGATGGGGGAGATTATGCGGATCTTAGGGGAATTTGGCCGGTTTTCGGGGTACAAATTGAATATGGGTAAAAGTGAGGTGTTTGCGATCCAGACGAGGGGACAGGACAGGAGACTCGGGGAGCTGCCGTTCGGAATGGTGGGATGGAGTTTCCGTTATTTGGGAATTCAGGTGGCAGGGGGATGGGAGCAGCTACAAAAGTTAAATTTGACCCGGCTAGTTGAACAAATGAAGGACTTTCGGAGGTGGGACATGCTCCCGCTGTCACTGGCGGGGAGGGTACAGACCATGAAAATGACGGTCCTCACGAGATTTTTGTTTGTTTTCCAGTGCCTCCCTATTTTTATACCAAAGGCCTTGTTTAAACGGGTGAATAGGGTGATCTCTGGTTTTGTGTGGACGGGTAAAACCCTACGATTAAAGAAAGTGCTGCTGGAGCGGAGTCGAGGGGTAGGTGGGCTGGCACTGCCCAACTTTAGTAACTACTACTGGGCGACAAATGTAGCCATGATCAGGAAGTGGGTAATGGGAGGGGTGGTGTGGGAATGAGGAGAGGCGGCATCGTGTAAGGGCACAAGTTTGGGGGCATTGGTAACGGCACCTCTACCGTTCTCGCCGGCCCAGTACTCCACAAGCCCGGTGGTAGTGGTGGCCCTGAGTGTCCACGGGCAGTGGCAGAAGCATATGGGAGCGGAGGGAAAGTCAATGTGGACTCCAATTTGTTCTGGGGAGGCTGGATGGAAGGTTTCGGAGATAGCAGAGAGCAGGGATTGAGAGGCTGGGAGATCTATTTATTGATGGGAGCTTTCCCTGTTTGGAGGATTTGGAGGAGGAGTTTGAATTGCCGGGAGGGAATGGGTTTCGATATCTGAAGAGAAGGGATTTTGTGCAATAGGCAGGTTTCGACAGATCTGAGGCGTTCAAGTCAGACGACCCTGATCTACACAAGAAATCCAGGTATGACCTGCGCAAAGTCATCCGAGATGCCAAAAGAGAATATCAAACCACGCTAGAGTCACAGACAGACTCTCAGCGGTTGTGGCAAGGAATAAACAACATAACGGGATACAAAGCGAAGCCGAGCAGTATCTCCGGCAGCAGCGCACCCCTCCCCGATGAACTCAATGCATTCTATATTCGGTTCGAGCAGGTAACCAACAATCCGCTGTCGAGTGCCCCAGCAGCCCATAACTCACCCATACCCATCATCACAGATTCCGAAGTCAGATCGGCCTTCCTGAAAGTGAACCTTTGGAAGGCAACAGGCCTGGACTGGATCCCTGGTCGTGCACTCAGAGCCTGCGCGGACCAGCTGGCAGAGGTGTTCGCGGACAACTTTAACCTGTCCCTACTTCACTCCGAGGTCCACACCTGCTTCAAGAAGACCACCATCATACCGGTACCAAAGAAAAACCAGGCAACAAGTCTCAATGACTACCGTCCGGTGGCCCTGGCGTAATGAAGTGCTTCAAGAAGTTGATCATGAAGCGCATCACCGCCATACTCCCAGAATGCTTTGATCCACTGCAATCCGCATACCATCGCAACCGGTCCACAGCAGACGCCATTTCCCTGGCCCTACACTCATCCCGAGAGCATCTTGAAAACAAGGACTCCTACATCAGACTCCTATTTATTGACTACAGCTCCGCCTTCAACACCATAATCCCAGCCAAGCTCATATCAAAGCTCCATAACCTAGGACTTGGCTCCCCACTCTGCAACTGGATCCTCGATTTTCTGACCAACAGACCACAGTCAGTAAGAATGAACAACAACACCTCCTCCACAATAGTCCTCAATACCGGGGCCCTGCAAGGCTGCGTTTTTAGCCCCCTACTCTACTCCCTGTACACACACAACTGCAAGGCAAAATTTGGTTCCAACTCCATCTACAAGTTTGCTGACGATACGACCATCGTGGGCCGGATCTCGAATAACGATGAGTCCGAATACAGGAGGGAGATAAAGAACCTAGTGGAGTGGTGCAGCGACAACAATCTCTCCCTCAATGCCAGCAAAATTAAACAACTGGTCATTGATTTCAGGAAGCAAAGTACTGTACACACCTCTGTCAGCATCAACGATGCCGAGGTGGAGATGGTTCGCAGTTTCAAATTCCTAGGAATGCACGGGCGGGATTCTCCGACCCCCCCGCCGGTTGCCGAATTCTCCGGCACAGGATATTTGGCGGGGTGGGAATCGCGCCAGTTGGCGCGCCCCCCCCCCCCCCCCCACCCGGCGATTCTTCGGCCCGCGATGGGCCGTAGTCCCGCTGCTGGAATGCCTGACCCGCCGGCGAGAATCAAACTACCTCTCTTACCGGCGGGACAAGGCGGCGCGGGCGGGCTCCGGGGTCCTGGGGGGGGGCGTGGGGCGATCTGGCCCCGGGGGGTGCCCCCACCGTGGCCTGGCCCGCGATCGGGGCCCACCGATCCGCGGGCGGGCCTGTGCCATGGGGGCACTCATTTCCTTCCGCCTTCGCCATGGTCTCCACTATGGCGGAGGCGGAAGAGACCTCCTCCACTGCGCATGCGCGGGGATGCCGTGAGCAGCCACTGACACTCCCGCGCATGCGCCACACGGCAAAGTCATTTCCGCGCCAGCTGGCGGGGCACCAAAGGCCTTTCCCGCCAGCTGGCGGGGCGGAAATCAGTCCGGCGCGGGCCTAGCCCCTCAAGGTGAGGGCTCGGCCCCTCAAGATGTGGAGAATTCCGCACCTTTGGGGCAGCGCGATGCCGGACTGATTCGCGCCTCTTTTGGCGCCGGTCGGCGGACATCACGCCGATTGCGGAGAATCCCGCTCCACATCTCAAAAAATCTGTCCTGGTCCACCCATGTCGACGCTACCACCAAGAAAGCACAACAGCGCCTATTCTTCCTCAGGAAACAAAGGAAATTTGGCACGTCCACATTAACCCTTACCAACTTTTACAGATGCACCATAGAAAGCATCCTATCTGGCTGCATCCCAGCCTGGTATAGCAACTGCTCGGCCCAGGACCGCAAGAAACTTCAGAGAGTCGTGAGCACCGCCCAGTCCATCACACAAACCTGCCTCCCATCCATTGACTCCATCTACACCTCCCGCTGCCTGGGGAAAGCGGGCAGTATAATCAAAGACCCCTCCCACCCGGCTTATTCACTCTTCCAACTTCTTCCATCGGGCAGGAGATACAGAAGTCTGAGAACACGCACAAACAGACTCAAAAACAGCTTCTTCCCCACTGTCACCAGACTCCTAAATGACCCTCTTATGGACTGACCTCATTAACACTACACCCTGTATGCTTCATCCGATGCCGGTACTTATGTAGTTACATTGTATACCTTGTGTCGCCCTATTATGTATTCTCTTTTATTCCCTTTTCTTCCCATGTACTTAATGATCTGTTGAGCTGCTCGCAGAAAAATACTTTTCACTGTACCTCGGTACACGTGACAATAAACAAATCCAATCCAATCCTTCCCACTCCTACCGCCACAGGGGATACAGGCCAGGGTAGTTTCTAGAACGGGGGTGTGGGAGGGGAAGGTTTCGAATATCTACAAAGAGTTTATGCAGTGGGAGGAAACTCAGATAGATGAGCTAAAGGGTAAATGGGAAGATGAGCTGGGGGGTGGGGAGAGGTAGAGGTGGGTCTGTGGGTGGATGCTTTGAGCAGAGTCAACACGTCCTCATCATGTGCCAGACTCAGCCTGATATAATTCAAGGTGGCACACCCGGCACACACGACGGTGGCCCGGATGAGCAAGTTTTTGGGGATAGAGGACAGGTGTGCGAGGTGTGTGGGGGACGACCAGCAAACCATGTCCATATGTTTTGGGCATGTCGGAAGGTTGGACCTTCATGAATAACCTCTTCCAGTATGGGAATTGAACCTGCTTTGCTGGCCTTGCTCTGCATGTGGTGTATGTGGATTTCAGTAAAGCGTTTGATAAGTTTCCCCACAGTAGGCTATTGCAGAAAATACGGAGGCATGGAATTCAGGGTGATTTATACAGTGTTTGGTAAGGCCACACCTGAAATATTGTGTGCAGTTTTGGTCTCCTTATTTGAGGAAGGATGCTCTTGCTATGGAGGGAGTGCAGCAAAGGTTTACCAGGCTGATTCCTGGGATTGCAGTGCTGACGTATGAGGAGAGATGGAGTCGGTTCGGATTATATTCGCAGGAGTTTAGAAGTATGAGGGGGGATCTCATAGAAATCTATAAAATTCTAACAGGAGCAGACAAGGTAGATGCAGAAAGGATGTTCTCGATGGTGGGGGAGTCCAGAACCTGGGGGTCAAAGTCTAAGGATACGGGATAAATCTTTTAGGACTGAGATGAGGAGAAAGTTCTTCTTTTAAAAAATTTTTGAAATAAGTTTCGAGTACCCAATTCATTTTCTTCAATTAAGGGGAAATGTACTGTGTCCAATTCACCAAGCCTGCACATCTTTGGGTTGTGCGGGCGAGACCCATGCAGACACGGGGAGAATGTGCAAGAGAAGAAAGTTCTTAACCCAGAGAGTGGTGAGCCTGTGGAAATCATTACTACAGGAAGCAAATGAGGCCAAAATATTGTGAGCGGGATTCTCTGTCGGACGACACCGGAATCAGGAAAGGCGACTGGGCGGAGAATCGGTATTGCCGCCGAAACTGTGGCCGATGCTGGGTTTATGCCGAATCGCAATTCTCCGGAGCATTGACAGCGGCGTCAATGCGTTCCACTCTGCACGTACAGTAAACACCATTTGTATTTCATTGGCATGCCTGGCTCGTATTCTCCGGGGCCTCTGAGATGCTCCCGCCTCCACTGGGGAGAATTCCCGACAGTGAGGTTCACTTGTGCTATTAAAAATTGGAAAACAGGTGATGAGGGAGAGAGAGGAGTTAGGACATGGAGCAGCGTGACCGTGGGCGGCCAGTTTTGACACTGGACGTGCTAGCTGGGAGTGGCGGTGGGCCGCCTGCCAGGGTTCTGCATCTGGGAGGGAGGGGGGGTGAAGGGGGAATGTGCCATGGTGCTGGGGTGACTCCCCCACAGGACCAGGCCGGTGTTAAGGCATGGAATGCCATTGCCATAGCCTGCAAGGCAGCCATCTTGCTACGCACTCCACTGACCACCCACCTTGGCCCATGGCTCTGCAGAGTGACACCAGCCGTATGGTTCCCCCACCCCACCACCCCCGCAGCCCAGCCCCGCCCACCACCTTCCAAACCCGCACCCCAGCCCCCGCTCTCTATCACACAACCCCCGCACCCCAGTTCCCATTCTCCACGATACCATCCCCGTATCACAGCCCCCACTCTCCATGCCACCACACCCGCACTCCACCATAAAACCCCCCTCCAACCGCCGCCACCTGCTGGTGGGGTATCACATGGTCCACCTAAGGGCAATGCCCATAGTAGCCCCAACAGTGGGCGTCGGACAGGAATAGCGGAGCATACCGCCAGCAAATGCAGCACCAGCCATCGGTACCACTGGCAGCAGGGATGGGCGGCGGGCTAGAGAAGTCCCACCAGCCTTTAAGAAATGAGTGTTTATCAAATAGCTGCAGTGATGTCAGTGTGTGGGTGGAGTTGGGCTATCTGTCTTTCACTTTCGTTTTTGAGCTAGCAGCTGCAGTGTCTTTTTGGTTTCGTTTTCAGAGGTGGATAGCTTGCATTCAAAGCAAGCAGCTGTATAATGATCTCTCTCTCTACGAGCTGAGGAATGTCTCCAGATCATTGATGACTTCAAAGTAATACCTGTTTCTGTAGAGCATTTAAACCCGCTGTCTTTATTTTAAAAAAGATTTAACTTATGGATATTGTTTGGAAAGTTATCAAGGGTTATCTATAGAGTATTGTATTCTTTTGGGGGGGTGGTCAGGATTGGTAGTTGATAAACTCTTTACTGTGTGCTTATAAATTGTTAACTGGATTCATAGAATAAACATTGTTTTGTTTTAAACATACTTTAGCTCTCTGTTGCATCACAACTTGTGCCCCCCCACCAAAATTTATTAAAAGTTGTGGGTCAGGTGAACTCCATGATATACTTTGGTGTTCTCTAAACCCAGGCCCATAATACCACGGCGCTGACCGTCTCTGCCATCTGCGCCCAGGCACGGCGGACAGCGCCGCCTGATGGCCTTCCTCCCGGGGCGAGGGTACAGTGTCATTCAGCACTCCTCCACGGCATCCATGAGGGTGTCCAGTTCAGTGCCGTTGAACCATGGTGCTGCTCTCCTTCCAGCCATCTTGTTGGCTGGGACGGTGTGTGTGGGGGGATGGATCGTTTAAATCATTTAAGTGCACTGCGGCGTGTGATCCTCATGTGCGGCAATCACGGATCCGGCGAATCCAGCACCATTTTCCATGGAATTGTTTGTGTTCCACGTGGCGATGGTGGTAGCCCATTTAAAGTTGCTGAATCGGTGCAGCTGTTGCGACGTTTTTTTTGTCGTAAAACGCCACTGTTTCCACGCCAGCGTCAGCACTTAGTCTCAAAATCAGAGATGACCTTGCGGAGTTAGTGGGGCAACATTTTAATTCAACCCCATCGGTAATAGTACAGTGATAACGGCTTAATATTGCTGAAAGACCTCCAGGTGAGTCCATCACCGCGTTTTTATTGAGGCTGCAAAAAGTTGCTCAGTTCTAAGCATGTGGTGCCACCTTATCTGAAATGCTACGTGACCGCTTGGTTTGTGGCATAAATAATGCGGCCTCACAGAAAAGCTGCTGGCCAAATCTTCCCTAACTTTGCAACAGGCCATTCAGATTGCACTCTCCCGCAAATTCACAGAACGAGGAGGACAGGAGATGCAAGGAATGGAGGTGAACACCTTCAGGCACATCTCCTCCTGTCCTGGGGCCACACCCCATCCCGCCATCTTTCCTTGGACTGAATATCGTAAAGGCACGACCCAGTGACTGGTGAACAAGCCTTCCCAGCGGTAGTCTTCTCCGGAGTCCGTAGAGGGAGAGCCAGGTCGTTGTGGACCTTTTGGTCACCAATCCCGGCATGAGCGTGGCCACGAGTGAACCTGAGGTCCAGACGCCATGATAAAGGCTGCCGTTATCCCAGGGCCTGTGCTTTCCACTTAGATGAGCCAGAGGATGAGGATGACTGCAGTTGCATTATGTAACAACCCCCCGAGTGGCCCCATGAAGCTTGTATCGCTTGTGAATGGACACCTGCTCGACATGGAGTTGGACACCAGTGCAGCGGTTTCCATGATTGGTCAGCAGATGACTGCAGTAAGATAGGGAGTTCAGACACTGGATTTGGCGAGCTCCCACGTCCGATTGTCTACCTACGCGAGAGAACCGTTGGATATTGCAGAGTGATTTATGACCCCAGTGATTTATGGGCGCCAGTCAGTGTGCCTCCCGCTCATCCTGTTAAACAGGCATGCACCCAGATTCTTGGGCCACGACTCATCTGCAGCTGCAGTGGCCGCGCGTTCTTCATACAAATTCCAGCGCCTTGCCTGAGGTGTTGAGGATATACCCCGAAGTGATTGAATCCGGATTAGGGAGGATAAAAGGGGTTGTGGCCCGCATATAGGTCGATCTGGAAGCCCCACCTCAATATTTCCTGGTATGCCCGGTTCCCATGCCTTGCTCGAAAAGGTGGAGACAGAGCCCAGTCAGTTAGAGTCCTTGGGTATCATCATGCCTATCCATTTCGCGGATTGGGCAGTGCCGGTGATACTGGTCATGAAACCAGACCAAATGGATTGTTGATGTGGGGCCTACAAGTTAACGGTGAACATGGCTTCACAGTTTATACCCTACCCCGTGCCTTGCATTGAGGTTCTCTACACGAAGCTTGCCGGAGGGCATTCATTCACAAAGCTCAACATGAGTCATTCCTATCTGCCTCAGAAGGCTTCTGTGTGCACCTGTTTATTTAGATGACGTGCTGGTCACGGCGGCGTCTGAACAAGAGCACTTGGACAATCTGGAGACTGTGCTGAAACACTGACCCCCCCAGCCCCTGCGCCCACCTCCCCCCCCCCCCCCCCCCCCAGAATGTTAGGACCCACAGGGGAGGATGCCAGGATTCACTGGATGGTCTCCCCTTACGACAGATTCCATTTCCAAATGCCTACATAGGCTGGAAGCAGCCTTCAACTGTCCAACTAAGTGGCTGAATTGGAATCCGGATGGACAGCTCATGTGCCATCTTTCCACTACTAGCAAAATGACATGGCAGTGGGGGGCTGACAGGCATGCCACCCAATGTCTTCCTGTGCCATTTTGCCAGACTTTCACCTCCCAGACCATTCCAGACGGGTTGGCAAAATTCATGACTCAGAATTTACACACAACACCAATATTTTGAATAAACAGAAAATACTGTCAGAAATCTTCCCTTTCACAGTAAATGGGCAAACATATAGTAGACGAGGGGCGGAATTCAACCAAAACATTTCTAAGTAAGATTTTGGGTGGATTTGGTGGGGTGTTTCCTGCTGCCTTTTTGGGTGAGATCTATCCAACCACACTTAGTCATTCTGGTGAATTCTCCGCCGGAGGGATTATTCATTCCGCCGGCAGCGCACACCCATCCGGTGGCGTGGGGTGCCTACAATAGAAAATCCCATTAGCCAGCACAGGAACAGAGAATCCCGCTGCCAGCGCTGCTGCGCCGCTGAGAAACACGCAGCTGGGAGGTGGGGAATCCACCCTATTTTTTGGGCCTTGGGGCATTTCTCCCTGGTCTAGCCCACACTTAGAAATATTTTCAGCAATGGGGAGCTGAACGCGCCTGTAAGACTGGCTGCTCAGAGATTGGTCCACCATTTTGAAAGGTGTCCCAATCTCTAATTGAGCTTGAGGACCCTCACCCCCCCATTCATGGACAATGTCACCCTTCTCACACATGTGCAATACCCCACACAACTCCAAGTGAGGACACCCCCGCTATGGGGTCACTGGGGGCAGTCCTTTCAGGCCCCCACTTTCAGGACCCCCACTGCACCCCCCCCCCACCTTTATGAGGTCCGTTCATACCCGCCGTTCGACCCCCCACCCTTTGCATCCCCCTCATCCTTCTTTACATGGGCATGGACCCCCTCAGGACTCCGATCTTGGCTGTGCCAAAGCACTGGCATCTGGGAACCCGAACAATGCCACATCGGCACCCTGGCAGTGCCAGGATGGCAGTGCTAAGGTGCCCAGGCGTCTGTGGGGGTGCCAGGGTGCCACCCTGCCCTGTCCTCGACCACCCAGGAGTCTCCAATGGCGTCGCAGGCCCCCAGGTGCTGTCACACTTTGACCACATTTGTGTGGACCAGTACTGAGCAGTGCCCGGTTGAGGCCTCACTGGGGAGGCTGGTAGATCCCAAGAACCCAGAATCTGGTGTGGTGTTCTTTGTGTTGCTTATTTAGGATGGCTGGCGTAGTGTTCCACAAAGACCACAGTCTTGCTGTTACTTAAACAAAGCTATGATACACTACTAAACTAAATTTCAGCACTTAGTACTTTTAGAATACAGAATTGATCAATAACATCAAACTACACTCACCTACTGCTAATCTCACTCACTGGTATAAACTGTAATCTAACCTTCTCACACTAACTGCTCTTATGACCTTCACTAGCTGTCTCCTGCTTACACTCCTCCCCCAAGGTCTGGCATCACTGTTTTATATAGCATCTGCAGCTCACTCTAGTGGCTATTCATGGTACTACGTTAACCCTTGTAACGCTGATAGTTATGATAATAACACATCCGGAGCATGCATATTTAAATTAGTCTAATGACTCATTAAAATATGTATATCTGGATCTCACCCAGTGGGGGCGAGTTTCAGATTTCAACATCTCGCGAGGTTCGGTTGAATCTCGTGAGAAGTCTCTCACGAGATTCAACGGCTTTGTCGCTACACCAAGGTGGGTGCGAAGAGGCTGGTAAATTGCGTCCGAGAGCTCTGCTAATTCCAAACTTAATTATCATGTTATTAATCTGTATGACAGATAATGATTAGCACCAAGCAAGCTTAATAAGGATACTATAAATGCTTATTTTCCATTACAAGTCTGTCCTGGTTATATGAGCTCAAAAAACAGAATTTAACATTGTATAGTAATTGTAATTAATTATCCAGAATAATCCAGATACTGACCTTCTGGTAAAAAAAAAGTAGTGTTTTATGACCAACAGCTGCAGAGGCCATGAAAATTCATAATTTCAAATAGCATAGCTGACATTTGCCAACCTCACAGATATTTGCAGGTCTCCTTTCAGCTTCTCTTGACCCCAAATAATTTGAATCCTTTCAGTTCCTCACATCAGGGGGGTAATTCTCCGACCCCCCCGCCGGGTTGGAGAATCGCCGGGGGCTGCCGTGAACCCCGCCCCCGCTGGTTGCCGAAGTCTCCGGTACCGGATATTCGGCGGGGGCGGGAATCGGGCCGCGCCGGTTGGCGGGCCCCCCCGCTCGATTCTCCGGCCCGAATGGGCCGAAGTCCCGCCGATAAATTGTCTGTCCCGCCGGCGTGGATTAAACCACTTATTGAACGGCGGGACAAGGCGGCGTGGGCGGGCTCCGGGTTCCTGGGGGGGGCGTCGGGGCGATCTGGCCCCGGGGGTGCCCCCACGGTGGCCTGGCCCGCGATCGGGGCCCACCGATCCACGGGTGGGCCTGTGCTGTGGGGGCACTCTTTCCCTTCCGCCTCCGCCACGGTCTCCACCATGGCGGAGGTGGAAGAGACTCCCTCCACTGCGCATGCGTGGGAAACTGTCAGCGGCCGCTGATGCTCCCGCGCATGCGCCGCCCGGGGATGTCATTTCCGCGCAGCTGGCGGGGCAACAAAGGCTGTTTCCGCCAGCTGGCGGGGCGGAAATTCCTCCGGCGTCGGCCTAGCCCCTCAATGTTGGGGCTCGGCCCCCAAAGATGTGGAGCATTCCGCACCTTTGGGGCGGCACAATGCCCGTCTGATTGGCGCCGTTTTGGGCGCCAGTCGGCGGACATCGCGCCGTTTCGGGAGAATTTCGCCCCAGATTACTGTTCTGACTGCTTAATACATCATAGACTTTGTATTAAACTACACCTCACCTGACAACATGTGTTGAAAACCGACACTGATTGATTTTTGGATTGGCAAGCGAGTGACCTACCAGCCGAACATAGAGAAAATTGCAGCCTGTTGGTGAAGAAAGCAGAAACTCGTAGAAACACTGAGGAAAATTCCAGGTGGAAGTAAAGCTACCTCAAACTTTCTCTCTAGCTGAGGGGAATTTCACACCCTATTAGCGAGAGGACTGGGGTAAGCTTAATAAGTGAAATTTGTGGTCAAGATTTGCGAACTCTATTCAATTTGGTGGGGCGGGGGGGAAGGGCTTCGGCAGTCAAAATGAAATATAGGACCCTGCCTGCCCACCGCGCCCCTGCTTCCATCCATCCTGCTCCCGGTCAGGTTGTCACAACTTGTGTGTCACACAAAGGACCCACATCACACTGCAGCTAAGCTCCCAGCATATGCACACTTCTGCCTCACTCTCACCTGCAGGACCTGTCCACACACAGGCCTCTAAGCCTGGAGGCGATTGGTGGCACACAGTGACCTTCTCCACCGCACAACCAGGTGTAACACTGCTGTCAGGGTAACACGCGACCCACCCAGTGAGGAGACCCACAGCAGACCCCAGTGTAGAAAGAGGACAGGGGCCACAGAGCCGATTACTGACACTGGATGTTGACAGGGACAGGTGTTGAGGATAGAGGCTCCTCGGTGCTATTCATGGCAGAGACCGGGATGCAGTGTGGTTGGCACCATGTCGGGGGGGGGGGTGGGTGGTGCGGCTGGCTGAGGAGTGGGGGTGGGATTGGGGGGGGTACATGCTCAGGGTGGTGCTGAAGTGCAATTCAGGGTAATCATGTAAGCTATTGGATTTGGATGGCCAAGGGAACAGTCATTTTACTAACATGGCTTCTCTTTTCTCCCCACAAGGATAACTTTCGGAGTACAGCCAGGAATGCCTGCTATATACCTGGCCATGGCTGCCTTTGTTGATGTAGGGAGGCTGGAGGCACAGAGCCTGCTCAGGAAGGACTCTGCACAAGAGGAACCTACTGCAGAAGAGCAGGGGCCAGCCAGTGAGTATCGAGTCCCGCCCATTCAACAGGCCAAGGAGGAGGTGCAAAGGAGGCCACATGAGGCACGTATAAACTGTCTGCGCCTGTTCTTCAAGGAGCTGCAAAACTGTGTGTGCCGCCAAAGACTTTGGCTAAGCAGCGAGACCATGTGCCTGGTGGTGGCGCATCTGGCAACAATGGGGTTTTAAGGTGGCCGTTTTTGGTGGCCATCAAGGTGATGGTCACCCTGAACCTTTCTGCGTCTGGGGCCAAGTGGGGACCTGTCTCGGATTTCACGTGCATCCGGGTTGTGACGGTTGCCCAATGTGCTCGTGCAGTGGACTACGTCAGCTTCAGTCTGGACCAGGCCCACCAGGATACCTGGACAGCAGGATTTGACACGATTGCTGCCATGTCCCACCTCTCCATTTCCCCCCTCTTGCACTTCAAAATCATACCTATTCCCCTTTCATGCATTTTGGTCGGAAAAATGGGAAGGCATTATCTAAATGGTGAAAGACTTTGGGGTGCTCCGTTGCAGAGGGATCTGTGGGGTGCTCCGTTGCAGAGGGATCTGTGGGGTGCTCCGTTGCAGAGGGATCTGTGGGGTGCTCCGTTGCAGAGGTATCTGTGGGGTGCTCCGTTGCAGAGGGATCTGTGGGGTGCTCCGTTGCAGAGGGATCTGTGGGGTGCTCCGTTGCAGAGGGATCTGTGGGGTGCTCCGTTGCAGAGGGATCTGTGGGGTGCTCCGTTGCAGAGGGATCTGTGGGGTGCTCCGTTGCAGAGGGATCTGTGGGGTGCTCCGTTGCAGAGGGATCTGTGGGGTGCTCCGTTGCAGAGGGATCTGTGGGGTGCTCCATTGCAGAGGGATCTGTGGGGTGCTCCGTTGCAGAGGGATCTGTGGGGTGCTCCACTGCAGAGGGATCTGTGGGGTGCTCCGTTGCAGAGGGATCTGTGGGGTGCTCCGTTGCAGACGGATCTGGAGGTCCTCGTTCATTAGTGAGAGAAAACTAGCATTCAGGCACAGCAGATAATACAGAAAGCAAATGGAATGTTGTCATTTAAAGCTAAAGGAATTGAGTATAAAGATAAGGAAGTGTTGTTGCAACTATACAAGGCATTGGTGAGACCACACCTGGAGTATTGCGCACAGTTTTGGTCCCTTTATTTGAGGAACAATGTAGTGGCATTGGAGGCAGTTCAGAGGAGATTCACTAGCTTGATTCCAGAGTTGGGGGCTTTGTCATATGTGGAGAGATTGAACAGTTTAGGCCCATACTCTAGAGTTTAGAAGAATGAAGGGAGATCAAATTGAGGTATACAAGATGAAAATAGGTATGGATAAAGTAGACGGGAGCGGATGCTTCCTCTTGTGAGGCATTCTAGAGTGAGAGGTCATAGTCTTAGGATAAGAGGTAGAAAATTTAAAATAGAGCTGAGGAGAAACTACTTCTCCCAAAGGATTGTGAATCTGTGGAATTCGCTACCCCAGCGGTGGATGCTGGGACAGTGAGTAAATTTAAGGAGGAGTTAGACAGATTTTTAATTGGTGATGGGGTGAAGGGTTATGGAAAATGGGCAGGACCGTGGAGTTAAGGCCAGGATGAGATCAGCCATAGTCGAATGGCGGAGCAGACCCGATGGGCCGAATGGCCTAATTCTGCTCCTATATCCTATGAACGTACAGCTGCTCAGACCTGTCATGTCCCTCCCCCTTTCACTGCACATTCCCTGTCTCTCCTCCCTTCACTGCACCTTCCCTGACCCTCCTCCCTTCACTCTATCCCACCACCCCAGCTCCCCCTCACTCCTTCGAGTGCCCCACCAGTACCACCACAGGGTGTTGGCCCTGGTTTGGCAGTATCAGCTGGTCTTGACCATGGAATGGAGGATACTGATGACCAGCTCTGAGATGAGCTTTGGTGCTCTTCATAATTTGACGAAGCCTGACTCCTGTCTTCAGAATCACCTTCCACTGTCCACCCAGGTGATCCCTGCTTAAGAGATGCGCCAATGTCTGGTGAGAGGGGAATTTGGAAGCACTGAGGTTTTCCAGCAACTCCCCTATGGGCTCCTTGACCTCCTCCTCGCTTGGGATACTTGATGGCCACCAAGCTACTCCATTGAATGGAGGTGAGGCCAAGGTGATCTCTGGAGGGTTCAACCGTCACCTGGCATTGCCAGTCCTGGAGACCTGCCCTCGTCTGAACCAGGGTCTCAATGCCCTTAACCATGGAGCACAGATACTGGGCCACATTCCTCAGCAAGTGAGTCAAGTCCCTCACTACTTTAATTATGTCTCTCACTGCCTTTGACATGTCCCTCTGTGACCAGCCAAGCACCATCGGCACCCACCAATGCTCTCGACGCTCTCAGCCATGACCCATTGTGAATGGGCCAATCTCTGGAGTGCTGCATGAGTGTCCATGTGGGCCCATACATGTCTGCCTGTGACTGGGCTCCCCTGCCCTGAGCCTCAGCCATCGACTGCACAGATTGCCCCAAGCCTTGGATGTCTGGACGTCTGACATCTAGGGCGTCATTCTCCGCCGGCGGGAGTCTCCGTTTTGCCGACGCCCGGGGGTTTCCCGACGGCGTGGGCCTGCCCCACAATGGGAAACCCCATTGACCGGCCGGTGTAATGGAGCATCCCGCCGGCGGGTCGGGGCAGAACTGTGGCGGGGCGGGATGGAGAATTTCGCTCCTGGTTCTGAAGTCTTGTCCAAGGCCTTCCAGTGTGGATGCCACCCATTCAATGTTGGCCTGGGTGCCATGCTTTGTCAGCACCATCACAGTGGTTAGCACTACCTCACAGTGCCAGGGATCCTGTTTCAATTCCAGCATTGTGTGACCATCTGTGTGGAGTTTGCATATTCTACCCGTGTCTGCATGGGTTTCCTCCGGGTACTTCCTTTTCCTCCCACAGTCCAATGATATGCAGGTTAGCTGGTTTTGATATGCTAAATTGTCCCTAGCAGGGCTTACACAGATAGGGTGGGGGATTATGCCTAGGTTAGGGTGATCTTTCGGTGGGTTGGTGCAGACTCGATGGGCCGAATGGCCTCCTTCTGCACTGTAGGGATTCAATTCTATGAGTGAAAGTGGTGGTTTCCCCAGGACTGACATTTAGGGGCGACACGGTGGCACAGTGGCTAGCACTGCTGCCTCACAGCTTCAGGGAGCCGGGTTCAATTCCGGCCTCGGGTGACTGTGTGGAGTCTGCACTTTCTCCCTGTGTCTGCGTGGGTTTCCTCCGGTGCTCTGGTCCCTCCACAGTCACTCCACAGAGCACGTTAGGTGGATTGGCCATGCTAAGTTACCCCTTCGTGTCCAAAAGGTTAGGCCGGGTTACAGGGATAGGGTGGAGGCATGGACCTAAGTACAGTGCTCTTTCCAAGGGCCGGTGCACACTCGATGGACCGAATTGCCTCCTTCTGCACTGTAAATTCTATGATCTTCTGTGCTTGAAGCAGTTGGACTCCTCCTGCTGCACCTACAGGCACTGGAAAGTTGCTGACACACCCTCCTGTAAATCCTGGCTCTGTGTCTGCATCTGTACCAAGGATAGGATCATACTTTCCAGAAGCTTGGTACATGGCTGGACTACTGCTGTTTCCTGGGATTGGGCAGCCCTCCAACCGCCCACTCCCTCGGATGTCCCTGCTTATGCCTGATGTGCTGCAGCATGTGTGACATGCTCACCAGAAGCTGACCCAGAAACCTCATCACTGAAATGTCCCAACAAGGGTATATTCCCTGAGATGGTGGAGGGTGGAGGTGACAACAGTGACGAGAAGTCGGCGTCTTCTCCGGACTGGTATCCTGGGGTCTGCTGGGGATCTGGCTGGGGGTGAGGAAGCCCAGATGGTCCGGCCTCATCTGATGATGGTCTTGCAAGACAAAAAGACAAGAAACATGGTGAGATCTTGAGAATAAGTGGTATGTGGGAGAGGGCTGACTCACATGCTGTAGGGACATCATTTTGCATTGGAAACTCACTCAGTTGCTACATGCCGACCTCCACTTCAGAGACAGCCCTTTCCTCAGCCTTGCCCATTAGCTCTATTGCCTTCTGTTCTACGGGGGTTTGGACACTGAGGTCCGAGATTCCTCG
The DNA here is from genome assembly GCF_047496885.1 of Scyliorhinus torazame. Taxonomy (NCBI): domain Eukaryota; kingdom Metazoa; phylum Chordata; class Chondrichthyes; order Carcharhiniformes; family Scyliorhinidae; genus Scyliorhinus; species Scyliorhinus torazame. The sequence continues at coordinate 319,493,939 of NC_092707.1, read as the reverse complement.
TTGATTTTCTGGCGCTCCCACCGATTATGGACCGACTTGTCCTAGGAGACACATAAAGGACATGATGATACACATAGATGTGAGTTGTACGCCCTTGCAATGGCGTGCGGTGCGCAACGCGATGATGCTGTTTTTGAGGGGGTAGAGGATCCGAAAAATCTGCCCCCGATTCGGGCGTAAAAATGGATTCTCCGCCCAATCGCCAATGCCAATTTTGCCGCCGGCAAGCGGCGAATCTCACCCTTAGTCTCCCAAATGGAGAATCCCAGTCCATGGAACCAGATAATACTTAGCTTAAAAGCCTGTTTTGCCCACTTAAGTGTTTTGAAAGCTGCAGAAACTGACACAAACTGACGTTGATGGATGATGTCAGAGCTTGTCTCCTTTCGAAATGCAGAGAAACAAATTCTACAAGAAGACTATTTTTTCTCTGCCATTTAAATCACCAGCGGCCTCCACTGAAGTTGCATTTTAGTAAGCAAGGAATAAGAAATCAAGAGTGTGCAGATTAGACCAAGTAAGAGCTGGTTTAAATTTGGTGGATTTATTTGGATAGCCTGGTACCCCTTTGGAGAGGTAAGGTTTTTATGGATATGGTCCCGAGATAGATTTTGGGGAGGTAAGGCACCCTTTATAGGGGTGGTGGGTGGGGTGGGGGAGGAAGAGAATTTGGGCCGTAAGGTGCCCTTTTGGATTATTAAATGTAATCATGATTGTGTGAAAAAGTGCATAAACTCATTGGAACTGTGAAATTGGCAAAGAGCTGTCTAGCTGTTAAGGAACTGTCAAAGGATATTAGGAGAATTTGCATAGAAGGGGTAAGGGAAAAGTATGGTGGGTTGGCGGGCATGGTTTGTCATGACCATAAGACCATAAGAACTAGGAGCAGTGGTAGACCATTCAGTCCTTTGAACCTACTCCATTATTTAATAAGATCATGCCTGATCTGATACTCACTATGTCCACTTTCCTCCCTTATCTTTGCAACTCTTAATTCCCCGATTGATTAAAAACCCATTGATGTTCAAGGATTTGCGCTCCACAGTTTCCTGGGGTAAAGAATTCCAAAGATTCACCACTCTTTGAGACAAGAAATTCTTCCTTAAATCCGTCCCAAATGAGCACCCCTTATTCTGTGACTACGCCCTCTGGTCCTACATTCTCTCATTGGTAGAAACAGCCGCTCCACATTTACCCCTAAGAATTTTATATGTTTCAATCAAATTATTGCTCATTCTTCTGAATTCTAAGGCATACAGACACAGCCGGTCAATCTTTCCTCATATGGCAGTTTCTCTTCATCTGGGATCAGTATGGTAAACCTCCTCTATACTGCCTCCAACAATAATATATATTTCCTTAAATAAGAGGATCAAAACTGTACACAGTATTCAAAATGTGGCATAACTAGTACCTTGTACAGTTGCAGCAACACCTCTCTACATTAATACTCCAGCCCCGTTGAAATAAAATTCAGCATTCCATTTGTCTTCCTTATTACCTTTTGCACCTGCAAGCCCGCTTCCTGGGTTTCATGAATGTTGTACCCTCAATAACGACGCTTAGAGAGTAAAACGGTAAAGAAGGCTCGGACGGTCTGGAGGAACTTTTCGAGGTTTGAGTCATGGTCCTGCTGGTCATGGCCGCAGATGGTGACATTGTCCAAGTACGGGTATGTAGCCTTGAAAAGTTCCTCCAGACCGCCCAAGTCTTCTTTACCGTTTTACTCTCTAGGTGTCGTTATTGAGGGTACAACAATTCAATAAGCTAAACTACATCAGGATGGACGCAGGCCTAAAACCAGAGAAGCTCAACCTGGAAGCACGGACACCGGAGGCAAAATAAATTTTTTAATACTGGCTCCAATGTTTCGAGGCCTATCTGGACTCCTCAGAGACCCCCATCCTGGAGCCATGCAAGCTGCGCCATCTCCACGCCCGGGTGAGTCACAGAATCTCCGCCACGCTCGAAAAGGCGACTACTTATGAAGAGGCGGTCGAGTTACCCATTAATGAGGTACATGCCAGACATCTGCTCTCTACCTGCCGGCAGCGCTCGGGGGAATCGCTAGACAAATTTCTTGCAAAACTCACCGCGCTTGCCAGCGACTGTGACCATCAGGATGTGACAGGGGAAGCCGATATGAACCTGCACATCAGAGACACATTCGTGTCCGGCATCCGCTCGACGTACATCCGGCAGCGGCTACTCGAAAATGGGGCGAAAGACCTCCAGGACACACTAACGTTCGCCTCCTCGCTGGAGGTGGCCCGACATAATTTGGGTGCGTACCCCGCAGACTCTGCGAGACCCCCTCGGACTTCCTCAGACTCAGCCACGCGGCGACCCGCTCATCCTGGGGGCACACCGTGCTACTTCTGCGGGTCGGGCCAGCTTGCACGCCCACGCTGCCCAGCCCGCTCCACGACCTGCAGCGACTCCGGGAAAAAGGGGCATTTTGCAAGGGTCTGCCTGGTCAGGCTCAGGGGCCAGAAAAACAAAGAACAGCCGGCCCGAAAACCAGGCTCGCAGGCCTCGCAATGCGGCTGCGCACCGACCCGACACGACCCCTTCTGACGCGTCATCTGCCTCGTGCGAATCATGGGAGCGGCCATCTTGTCGGCGGCCATCTTCTCGACCCGACACGTGCAACCGACAGCGGCGGCCATTTTACAAGTCCGACTTGGCTGAGGATTCGGACTACCCGCGCGGCCATGACCAGCAGGACCATGACGCAAACCTCGAAAAGTTCCTCCAGACCGCCTGAGCCTTCTTTACCATTTTACTCTCTAAGCGTCGTTATTGAGGGTACAACAATTTAATAAGCTAAGAACTAGCCTGGTGCCGAGATGGGTGCTAACTGAGTGCCGCCCACAAAGTGGCTCCCAGGTGGGCGGAGCCGGAGGCGGAGTCCCCCAGGGTTCCAAGCCCGGTCTTAAAGGGGACATCACCTTACATGATGGCAAGGGTACAGTAGTACAGTAACCGTTCATCACCATGAAAAAGGACCCCAATGTCCCTTTGTGCTATAGTTTTCTGCAGTTTCTCGCCGTTGAAATAATAATCTGCCGTCTTATTCTTTCTCTCAAAATAATTGCCCATTTTCTCACATTGAATTCCATTTGCCAAATATCTGCGCACCTGTTTAACCTGTCAATATCTTTGTAAATTATTAATGCCCTCCTTACAACCTGCTTTCTCTCTCACTTTCGTATCTTCTGCAAATTTGGCCGCAAGTAGTCTCTGTTCCTCCTTCAAATCATTCATACATATTGTGAAGAGCTGCAGACCACTGGTCACTGCCCTCCAACCTGTGGAGAAAGATCCACTATCGCTACTTCCTATTATTTGTAACTAAGTTGGCACAGAGGCTCTTAATGGCCCTGGGGATAGGGGCATAATGGAGGATAGGAGAGACCCTGGGGGATGGGTTGAGACGCATGGGATGACATATGTGGTATGATGGGCCATGGGATTTGTGGGATGAGGTGGCATAGGTTGGCTTGAATGGGGCTGAGGAATGAGGGTGAGTGAAGGCTGGCTGGAGGGCTGCTTTATGTTTTACTCTTTCTTATATAATTCAACACAATGCTGCGTTTCTATTCCACTTAAAGGCAGCAATCACCTCTTAAAGGAAAGGTGCACTCTGAATACAGACATCAAGGGGATGAGAAATGGCTACAGTAAGAGAAGTTACAAAGATTTTCTAATGTTGCACTGGAGCCACGGTATTGGCAGAGGGCAACATGAAGAGATCCTCTGCCACCAATAGGTTGGTAGTCCCCAAGGCAGCACATCTGTTGCCAATGTGAAAACATTGCAGAATAGGTCAATTTTAGGAGCATAGCTCCTTGGACCTGAATTCAATGTTGAAAGGAATTCAAACACCTCACAACAGTAGTCAAGATATAAATGCTGCTCTCTTATCCTCTACTCACACCTCCACCATCTCCAGCCTCACTGCTCACAACACCACCTTACTTCCCTTTAGTCTCTCCTACACTTTCCTACAATCGCTGCTATACTTCACTATAGATCCTTTACACAGATTCACCCACTTTTACAACCCTTCTCCACACCTCACATCTGACATATTCCAAACCAGCCAGTCAACCATAATGGGCACATTCTCTAAACATATCACCAGTTGTCACCAACACACTCCCTCCTTCTTGTACAAGTCATTCACAAATCCAGGCATCAGGGTACAAGCAAAGAAGGTTGCCCACCACCACATTCAAGCCCTTCAATAAAGTATAATGGATAGATTTGTGGCCTTGGGAGACCAGCAAAGCTGGAGAAAACACTGCATACATTTTCTTCCCACCTCACCTTATTTTTCTTTCTTACTTCTATCTCATTCTCCGGAATGGTCCAGTCTTCAGTATTGTTGCTTGAGTGCACCATTGTTCATATGACACATTCCTGATGATGGCATGTCAGTCCTTGTAGATCAGCACTGCACTTTACCTGAATTCTTGAAAGAAGTTGAAAGCCAAATCTGGAGGTGATGGCATTTGTTGTCCAGTAGTCTCATCCAGATTAGGCTACTTAAGCATGATCCTTCAGCATTCAAGATGCCAAGCTTCAGCCAATTCGATACACTCCACATAACATCAAGAAATGGCTGAAGGCACAGTATACTGCAAAGGCTAAGAGTCCAGGCAATATTCCAGCAATAGTACTGGAGGCTTGTGCTCCAGAACGTTCTGTGTGTTCTGTGCACCTAACCAAGTTCTTCCAGTTCAGGTACAACAGTGGCACCTATCTGCTAGTGTGAAAACTTTCCCAGGTATATCCTGCGCACAAAAAGCAGGAAAAATCCAACCTCGCCAATTACGGCCCCACCAATCTATTCACGGTGATCAATGAAGTGAGAGAAAAGTCCATTAACAGTGCTATAAAGTGGCACTTCCTTAACAATAACTTACTCACTGACGCTCCACTTGAGTTCTGCCAAGGCCACTCAACTCTTGGCCTCATTACAGCCTTGGTTCAAACATGGACAAAGAGCTAAACCCCAAAGTTGAGGTGTGAGTGATGGTCCTTGACATCTGGGTAGCACTTGACTGAGCATGCCATCAAGGAGCCCGTGTAAAACTGGAGTCAATGGGAATCAGGGGGGGAAATCCTCCGCTGGTTGGAATCATATCTGGCAGAAATGAAGATGGTTGTGATGGTTTGAGGTCAGTCATCTCATTTCAGGAGTTCCTAAGAGTAGTGTCCTAGGCCAATCCATCTTCAGCTGCTTCATCAATGTCCCGCCTACCAAAGTCAAAAGTGGGGATGTTCGCTGATGACTGCACGATGTTCAGCACCATTTGTGACTCCTCAGATATCGAAGCAGTCCATGTTCAAGTACAGCAAAACATGGACAATATCCAGCCTTGTGCTGATAAGTGGCAAGTAGTATTCATGTCACACAAGTGGCAATGAATGACCATCTCCAAAAGAGATAACCTAACCATCGCCCCTTAACATTCAATGGCATTACCCCAGTATCACTGAATCCCCCACTATCAACATGCTGGGGTTTACCATTGACCATAAACTGAATTGGACTAGCCATATAAATACTGTGGCAACAAGAGCAGGTCAGAGGCTATGAATCCTGTGGTTAGTAACTTGCCTCCTGACTCCCTTAAGTGTGTCCATCATCTACAAGGCACAAGTTAAGAGTGTGATGGAATACTCTCCACTTGCTTGGATGAGCATCACAAAAATACTCAGGACGCTCAACACTATCCAAGACAAAGCAGCCCGCTTGATTGACACCCTTTCCACAAACATTCACTGCCTGCATTGCCAGTGGACAGTAGCAGCAGGATGTACCATCTACACGATGCACTGCAGGAATTCACCAATGTTCCATTGGCAGTACCTATGATCACTACAGTCTAGAAGGACAAGAACAGAAGCTACATGGGAACACCACCATCTGGAAATTCCCCTCCAAGTCACTCACCATCCTGGCTTGAAAATATATCGCCATTCCTTCATTGTTGCTGGGTAAAATCCTGGAACTCCTCCCTAACAGCACTGTAGGTGTACCTACACCACAGTGACCACAGCAGTTCAAGAAAGGAGTTCACCATCACCGTCTGAGGGGCAACTAGGGATATCCAAGCTGAGCCAGCGAAACCCTAAACCCATTAATGAATTTAAAAAGTTTTCTTAATAAAGCAGTAATTGAAGTATGAAAACTGCAAGATTGCTGTGGACACAGGTTGTAAGGAAATTGCTCAGCTATCAACCAGGCCCATAACTCAATGGGTCTTACCATCATTGTTCCACTTTGGTAACAAAATTACATTACTTACTGACGTTGAACTTTCCTCCACTGTGATCAAGGCTGCCAAGCGGAAATACATCTTGCACCAAATTACTTTTCACATTACCTGCCAATTACATCTCTTTGGTAATCTTCGCAGTGTTTAAAACCCTGTGCCTTCTCTAGTGTATGTTTCCAATCCTATCCTGATGGGTCGGCTGGGGCCAGAGGACACCCAGGTGGTGTGGCCTGGGGGAGAAACCTATACAACCCGTCGCCCTAAGTTCAGAGTCTGCAGTTAGCGCGGTACACAGCTGCATGTCTGCCTTGCTGGCTGCGGCAATGATGTTCCGTGCCCGTCCACCCCGACCCCGCAGCCCACCTCCTGACCACCCCCGCTACTCCGCACGGCCCTGGCATACGTCCCCTGGCCAGCGGCACAATTGTCAGTAAACCATGGGAATGTTGGGCACTTTCCTTACCCCCTCTCTCTCCCTCCGCAGCCACGACGACCGTTTCACAATTTTTAAAAGCACAAGTGAACCGCGCCATCGGGAACTCAGCCCATCGGAGGCGGAGAATCGTGGAGGCCTGGAGAATACCGGTTCGGGCCCACTAATGACGTGCAAATGGTGTGTACTGTACGTGCGGTCCGGACCGCATTGACACTGCTGTTGAAGTGATGGATAATTGAAATTTTACATCAAATCGGCACCCACCGCGATTTTGCCATCAGAACCTATTCTCCGCCCAATCGCTTTTCACGATTTCAGCGTCAGGCAACAGAGAATCCCGCCCATGATAATCTAGTTCAGGTAGTCACAAGAAAATACCAGTAGGAACTCCACCCAACGCATGAGAGTTCAGGAGTTAAACCTTCAGCGGTACCCTGGTGGATATGATGTGCAAACTGGTGAATATCTTCTGGAAATATTTTGTTTCTCGGAGTAAATTTTTTCATCAATGTTTATAAAGATTTGATGGCAGTAGAATAAGGTATTCCTGTTTTATTATCTTTGTACAGTTCATGTGCTTGATTCTCACACAACACCGGGGATTGAGATGGGACATGCCTGTCACTGGCTTTGGGCTATTTCCCCTTCGAAGAAATTAGAGAATTAAGGCTTTTTGAATTCTATCACATGGAACATTGCCAGATCATATTAAATGGAGGAGCAGACTCGAGGGGCCAAATGGCCTACTCCTGCTCCTTGTCCATACGTTTGCATGTCTCAGAAGAAATTCCCTGATGCAGGTGAGGTGACACAAGCTGCATGACCTTGTACAGGCCTAACAGCTGGGTCCTCCTTTGCAATGTTACAGACAGCAATGCCTGAACTAAGGATTCTTTAAATTTGTGTGCTGAACTTCATGTTGTCTGGCAATTGTCAGGCTGAACCAGGTGGGTTTGAGCTTGAGGCAGGAGAGCAGTGATCCGGCTTCAGATCATCTAGCGTGCTGATACAAAGAAAACTTCATTTCTATCACTAAATTATTTTATGTCAGATTGTTAGAAAATTTCACTCTCTGCAAATTATTTATTTATCAGGAAAAGCACCAACATTTTCTCTGTTAAAATGTTCAATGAGCACATTAAGAAGCAGTTAACAAATATTTTCTTTTATTTTCTATGCTTTCACAATTGGCACATCAGCACTTTGCAGATGGCAATGAATCACTTTAAAGTGACAATATTGGAGTTTGAAGAAAAAAGTGATGGTTCTCAGATTACATTTTTCTTTACAATTGTTGACATCAGAAACAAAATTGGCCCAATATTTGGGAAAGTAGTTGTATAAAGTTATTGACTCCAGTTGTTGCAATGAGCAGAGAAACGGGAGAAATATGTTAGTCATGTTTGTTGCTGTGATTAACGATCGTCCATCTGCCTTGAATAAAATTGAAATTTGCCACAATAATTCATTAGTCAGTTGTCTGCCTTTGCGAGTTACAAAGACTCATATAGTCACTGTACTGAATAACTGAACAGCAATACTACCGGAATAGAGTGATTGCTCAATGAAAGCGATACCTGTAACATTTGTTGAACTGCATTATTTCAAGTGTCTAAAGGCTGCAGGGAAAAATGACAATTCATCATATCAGCTATCTCGAGGTTACGTGGGTAAGGTCAGTACGGCTTACCTCGATCTAAAGGAAGAACAATACATTTGAGGATGATATTTGGCAAGGAGGTGCTCACATAGTGCTAAAGCCTGCTGCACAGCAATTTGCAGTCAATCACCTATGAGCATCATTCTCTGTGCCAGTGAAGGTCACGATAGCATCCACTTTTTATGCTGCTTACAGCTTTCAGACACGAGCAATGGATCTTACAATGTTGCTGCATTATTCTATGGATCAATGCATTCACCAGGTGCCAGGCATGTTTGGCGATTATGTATAAAAACATTTGTTTAGACACAAAGCAGAACTAGCTGTCATCGTCTTTACTAATTTCATAAGCTTATGTAAAGATGAGGACATTCTCATTCTAGCCAGTTAGAAGTTGCATGCTAATTTCACAGATATGTTAACCAAAAGGGCTTTTATAAGTGTGACATTTTCCTTTGTAGCAATTGGAACACAATGCAGCATTCGAGATGCGTGCAGAGCTAGAGCAGTATGATCATTATTTGCTCTGACTTATATTTTATAGCTTTGCCTACTCAGTTCAGCATTCTGTTGACTTTGTTAACTGCTGCTCTGCATTGTTTGGACATGTTGAGTAGTTTAATAAGACTCCTGTGGTCTCTGTTATTGAAGGCATCATCTTCTTACACACTCAAAGTTTTAAATGATGGATCTCCTCTCTGAATTGCATGTGTCATTCAATAGTTATAGGCCAACTTCTCCTTTGGAAGGCAAGAAATGATATTAAGGATGTGAATAATATAGATGCTTGGCCCAGATGCTTGCAGTCCGGGATGATAGAAGGCTGAAGCACATTGTCTCTTTAAAATTAGGTTATTTCTGTGGATCACCAAAGCCACTGTGGCAGCCTAAGGAATGACAGGTGGTTGTTATTTTATGGTACCCGAGTTGCTTTGAAAGGTTTCCTTTTGCATCAATGAGTTTTCTTGACACCAAGGGCTGGGAAAGAATATCAGAAGTAGGTAACTGAAGGCAGTCTGAATGGTAGAAGGTCTGTATTGGCACCAGCTATCTTGATTCATCTTAACTACCCTTATTGAGATCATGTGACTTCATTGAACAGTGACTCTTTCTCCTACATCGCTCCAACCAGCCTGTGCCACTATTTTATTCATTTTCTTCCCTCAGTGCCCACCAATCTTGCTTTTATAGCCCTAACATCCAGCAAAGGATTCTCTCAGGATATTCCTGAGCATCTGGGTACCCTCTGCAGCGCAACAATTACTCAAGTCGAGAAGAGATGAAATCAATCGAGGCTTTATTAAGCAAGACTTGTTCCCCAGCAGCTCAGTTACAGAATGCGGCTGCTGGGAGAACTCGAGCTCTTATACTCCGCCTTCAGGGTGGAGCCAGCAGGCGGCAGATCCAACCAGGACCCGGCACCTGTCAGCCAATAGCCTCTCGGCTTCACAGGTACCATACTACCCCTAACGCATACCACCACATTCATCCCTTGTTAAAAAAAGAACCTGGCGGGGTGGTGGTTCGCATGGTGGTAGGGGTTTACAAGGCTGGTCCTGGAACTGATTTCGCACAGTGGCTATACATTTAGCCCAACAGTTAATTATTTACAGGTTCTCAGAATTATTTACAAGTTTGTTTTCCTTTTCGTATTGTGTCATGCAGATTCCACGAGTCGAGCGAGTGCCCTGGTCATTCTTGTTGATCGCCTCAGCCCTGGTGGTGGTGCAGGTGCTGGCTCGGGCACTGTCGTCTCTGGGAACGGTGCGCTGTTCGGCCCTGTTTCTTTACTCCTGGGCAGGCATGGGAGGAGGGCTGATCCACCCGGGAAGGGAGCAGTCGCGGGGTGCGTCGGTGGCAGGGAGGGGGTGTTCGGTATTGGGGGTGTGTGTGTGTTTCCAGCGGGCGCCAGGTCCTGCAGGGAGACCGTGTCCTGTCGGCCGTCGGGGTACGCCACGTAGGCGTACTGGGGGTTTGCGTGGAGAAGGTGAACCCTCTCGACCAACGGGTCCGATTTGTGTGCCCGCACATGTTTTCGGAGCAAGATGGGTCCTGGGGCTGCCAGCCAGGTCGGCAGCGACGTTCCGGAGGAGGACTTCGTAGGGAAGACAAGGAGACGCTCATGAGGCATTTGGTTAGTGGTGGTCAACAGCAGCGACCGGATGGAGTGCAGAGCATCCGGGAGGACTTCCTGCCACTGGGAAACTGGGAGATTTCTGGACCTTAGAGCCAGTAGGATGGTCTTCCAGACCGTACCGTTCTCCCTCTCTACCTGACCGATCCCCCGGGGGTTGTAGCTGGTCGTCCTGCTCAAGGCAATGCCCTTGCTGAGCAGGAACTGATGCAGCTCGTCACTCATGAAGGACGACCCCCTATCGCTATGGATGTACGCGGGGAAACCGAACAGTGTAAAGATGGTGCTGAGGGCTTTAATGACTGTGGCCGCTGTCATGTCGGGGCAGGGGATGGCGAAGGGGAAACGGGAGTACTCGTCCACCACGTTCAGGAAGTATACATTGCGGTCAGTGGAGGGGAGGGGGCCTTTGAAATCCAAACTGAGGCGTTCAAAGGGACGGGAAGCCTTTATTAAGTGTGCTCTATCTGGCCTGAAGAAGTGCGGTTTGCACTCTGCGCAGATTTGGCAGTTCCTGGTGGCTGTACGGACCTCCTCGACTGAGTAGGGGAGGTTGCGAGACTTCACAAAATGGTAGAATCGAGTGACCCCCGGGTGGCAGAGGTCCTCGTGGAGGGCTTGGAGGCGGTCTACTTGTGCGTTGGCACATGTGCCGCGGGATAGGGCATCGGACGGCTCGTTCAGCTTTCCGGGACGGTACAAGATCTCATAGTTATAGGTGGAGAGCTCAATCCTCCACCTCAAGATCTTGTCATTCTTGATTTTGCCCCGCTGTGCATTATCGAACATGAAGGCTACCGACCATTGGTCAGTGAGGAGAGTGAATCTCCTGCCGGCCAGGTCATGCCTCCAATGTCGCACAGCTTCCACTATGGCTTGGGCTTCCTTTTCCACTGAGGAGTGGCGGATTTCTGAGGCGTGGAGGGTCCGGAAGAAAAAGGCCACGGGTCTGCCCGCTTGATTGAGAGTGGCCGCCAGAGCTACATCGGATGCGTCGCTCTCGGCCTGGAAGGGGAGGGACTCGTCGATGGCGCGCATCGTGTCCTTTGCGATATCCGCTTTGATGCGGCTGAAGGCCTGGCGGACCTCTGTCGACAGGGGGAAGGTAGTGGACTGGATTAACGGGCGGGCCTTGTCTGCGTACTGGGGAACCCACTGGGCGTAATACGAAAAGAAGCCCAGGCAGCGTTTCAGGGCTTTGGAGCAGAGGGGGAGGGGAAATTCCATGAGGGGGCGCATGCGCTCGGGGTCGGGGCCTATAACTCCATTGCGCACTACACATCCCAGGACGACCAGACGGTTGGTGCTAAAAACGCATTTTTCCGCATTATAGGTGAGGTTCAGGGCGTTAGCGGTCTGGAGGAATTTGCGGAGGTTGGCGTCGTGGTCCTGCTGGTCATGGCCGCAGATGCTTACATTGTCGAGATATGGGAACGTGGCCCAAACCCATGCTGATCAACCATTCGGTCCATCTCCCGTTGGAAGACCGAGACTCCGTTCGTGATGCCGAATGGGACCCTTAAGAAGTGTTAGAGCCGCCCGTCTGCCTCGAAGGCCGTGTAAGGGCAGCACGGTTGCATTGTGGATAGCCCAATTGCTTCACAGCTCCAGGGTCCCAGGTTCGATTCCGGCTCGGGTCACTGTCTGTGCGGAGTCTGCACATCCTCCCCGTGTGTGCGTGGGTTTCCTCCGGGTGCTCCGGTTTCCTCCCTACAGTCCAAAGATGTGCAGGTTAGGTGGATTGGCCATGATAAATTGCCCTTAGTGTTGGGTGGGATTACTGGGTTATGGGGATAGGGGGGAGGTGTTGACCTTGGGTAGGGTGCTCTTTCCAAGAGCCGGTGCAGACTCGATGGGCCGAATGGCCTCCTTCTGCACTGTAAATTCTATGATACTTGCGGTCACTTGGGCGGATGGGGAGCTGGTGGTATGTGGACTTGAGGTCCACGGTGGAAAAGACCTAGTACCGTGCAATCCGATTGACCATGTCGGATATGCGGGGGAGAGGGTACGCATCGAGCTGCGTGTACCTGTTGATGGTCTGACTATAGTCTACGACCATCCTCTGCTTCTCCCCTGTCTTCACAACTACCACCTGGGCTCTCCAGGGACTATTGCTGGCCTGGATTATGCCTTCCTGCAGCAGCCGCTGGACTTCGGACCGGATAAACGTCCGGTCCTGGGCGCTGTACCGTCTGCTCCTAGTGGCGATGGGTTTGCAATCCGGGGTGAGCTTCGCAAACAAGGAAGGCGGCTCAACCTTGAGGGTCGCGAGGATGCAGATAGTGAGTGGGGGTATTGGGCCGCCGAATTGGAACGTTAGGCTCTGGAGGTTACACAGGAAATCTAACCCCAAGAGAGTGGGAGCGCAGAGTTGGGGAAGGACATACAGTCTATAATTCTTAAACTCCCTCCCTTGCACCGTTAGGTTCGCGATGCAGAACCCTTTGATCTCTACTGAATTGGACCCCGCAGCCAGGAAAATCTTTTGGGTACTCGGACGAATAGAGAGAAAACAGCGTCTTACCGTGTCCGGGTGGATAAAACTTTCCGTGCTCCCAGAGTCGGTTAGGCATGGTGTCTCGTACCCGTTGACTAGCACCGTTGGCGTTGCCGTTTGGAGCGTCTGGGGCCACGATTGGTCCAGGGTCATCGAAGCCAGTCCAGGTTGCTGCACCGTGGCGTTTTCTTCCGGCCCCGTGAAGCCGTCTATGCTGGGGTCCTTGGCTATCAGCCAAGATGGCGGCGTCCATGGATCGCACGCAGTCGGTGGTGGACAAAATGGCCCCCCCCCATGGATCGCACATGGCCGGGAGGTCACAAGATGGCGGCGCCCATCCTTCCCTCGTGGTGTTCGGGGCCCAAAATGGCGGCACCCGCGGGCCGCACATGAAGCGCTGGGGGGGTTGACTCTGCTGTCCCCCTTCTCCCCCGGAGATTGCGGCGGCACCCCGGGACTGGCACACCGCTGCGTAATGCCCCTTTTTGCCGCAGCTTTTACAAATAGCTGCGCGGGCCGGGCAGCGCTGCCGGGGGTGTTTCACCTGCCCGCAAAAATAGCAGCGGGGCCCACCGGGATGGTCTGGTGCTCTGGCCAGGCAGGCTTGCGGGGGGGTGCGGGGGTGCCAGGGAGACGGTCGCAACGGGGGTCCACGGAGCCCCAGGGGCTGCCGCGAGGTCGGAGCCGTAGGCGCGGGCATTTTGTGAGGCCACGTCGAGGAAGGCCGCAAGGGCCCGTGCCCCTGTGAGTCCTAATGAGTCTCTTTCTAACAGTCTTTGGCGAATTTGAGAAGAAGTCAAACCTGCCACAAAAGCATCCCTGATTAGGAGCTCCGTGTGCTCGATCGCGCTCACCGACGGGCAGTTGCAGTTCCTTCCCAGAATCAAGAGTGCACTGTAGAACTCGTCGAGCGATTCTCCGGGAATTTGCCGTCTCGTCGCGAGTTGGTGGCGTACGTAGACCTGGTTTATGGGCCGAATGTAGACAGCTTTCAGCATGGTGAGCGCCGTCGGGAAATCCTCCGCGTCTTCGATGAGCGAGTAGATCTCCGGGCTCACCCTGGAATGCAGGACCTGCATTTTCTGATCTTCCGTGGTCCGGCCGGGGGCCGTTCGGAGGTAACCTTCGAAGCATTCTAGCCAGTGTTTAAACACGGCTGCCGAGTTTGCTGCATGGGGGCTGATTCGCAGACACTCCGGGGTGATCCGGAGCTCCATAGTCTTTTAAGCTTGCTTAATAAATTGTAGCGCAACAATTACTCACTCAAGTTGAGAAGAGATGAAATCAATCGAGGCTTTATTAAGCAAGACTTGTTCCCCAGCAGCTCAGTTACAGAATGCGGCTGCTGGGAGAACTCGAGCTCTTATACTCCGCCTTCAGAGCGGAGCCAGCAGGCGGCAGATCCAACCAGGAACCGGGACCTGTTAGCCAATAGCCTCTCGGCTTCACAGGTACCATACTACCCCTAATACATACCACCACACCCTCACTGTTGCTGTTACTACTTCAGCACTTTAACTGGCTGAGGGCGGCACTAAAAATCAATTCCATTTCCTTGCAGCATTTGAAATCAGCCACTAACCCATCAATTGGAGAAGAATTCAATCTTTATTTGTTTATAATTTAAAGCACATAAAAGTTGATCTCTGGCAAATAACAGATTTTCTGTCAGCACCACCGTGAATGTGGGTAGTGTGTGTAATCAGATTAAAACAAGTGACAATAGCTAAATGAGTAATATGTATTTTCACAATTATTCTGTATCTATCCAATCTGTAAACAACACCTTGCAATTATCACTAATGCCTACCTCCATATGATCTTCTCTACAATGTTTATGTGCTGAGGTGCAGTGGAGGTGAATCCTCCAACCCCCAATCCCCAACGCCCCCCATCCCCGTCCACCCCCCGGCTGCCAAAACCGAGACACTGCTGAATGTGCTACACACAGAATGGTAAGTGTAGTGGTAACAGCCTTGCTGATGTATTGCTCCATTCATGGCTTTCAAGGGTTGTTCGACGAGTGCCTGCTTTACTTGGTGTGTGAACAGAGCTTCCACTAATAATATGATTGTCAACGAGAGCAGCTGCACATCACACCCTTACATCTGCAGCTCCCCCTCTGATGGTCGCTGACCCATCCACATCCATCGAGGTTTACCAAAATTCACCTTTCAGAGATTTTCTATTCCTTTTGGAAACAAGTGTTAAAGCGCTGGAAGATATAAAATAGATAGTATTCAGGACAATTATGTTCCCAGAAAGGAAAAGGGAGGGTCTGTCAAAGCTGGACATCCCTGGATACAAAAAACTCTACAGTGCAGGATGAGGGGGGAAAAAAGGGAAGCTTACGTCAGATACTGAGAGTTCAATACAACCATTGAATCCAGAGAATCCTATGGAAGTAGAAAGTCATGAAGAATATCGAAAGTGTAGGGGTTTTAATTTTAAAAAGAATGTCTCTGGACTCTGGCCAGACATTGTCTGCTTCTGCTGTTTCCCCTTCACCAGGTTACCTTTGCTGGTGGCCAGGAGGTTGTTGTTGCCTTAATCTGTGTGCATGTACTTTCCCCCCTTTAATCCGTCCTCCAGGTCGCCTCCTCACTCGAGGACTCTCCTCCGAATGAAAAATGCCTGTAATGCCAAACTGGATGGCTGCTGCTCTGGTGCTGTCCTTTAAAAGCTGCCCCCCACCCCTCCCGGGCTTCCATTGGAATGTGAACCATCTCAATTTCCTCCCAATGGCTTGTTTCAAAATCGCAAGCTGTGTCTCCATGTGACTATGCCACTCGCAGCTTGTAAAATTGTGTTCCAGTGGGATGACATTGGGGATCTGGCCTGTGGCATCCCAGGCAATTTTGCTGTACATTTCTGCATTGTATTAGCTGCACCTAGGAAAGTAAAGCAAATGTGTGAAAAAACTGGTCAGTTTCAAGGAGTCAACAACATTTACCGCATGGAAGAAGACCATTTGGTTCTATGGGCGGGATTTTCCATGGGCCAGTGGAAGATGGCCCAGCATTGGCCGGTGGTGGAATCTGCTGGTCCCCAGCTGCCGGGAAACCCACAGCGGGATGCACCATCATCGGGACCGGAAACTCCTGCTGGCATGAACGGCCAGAAAATTCCAGCCATTGTGTCCATGCCAGCCAATAAGTAGCCACCCAGAATAATTCCACTTTCCACCTTTTGGTTTGTAGCCTTGTAGTTCACATCTCTTCAAAAGCATACTTTTTAAATGTTACGAGGGTTTCTGACTCTTACACCCTTTCGGGCAATGAGTTCCCACTATCCTCTGGGTGAAAAAGATTTGTATTATAAATACATACAGGCAAAGGGGACAAGTAAAGAATGAATAGCATCTGAGACCAAAAAGGGAGCCTGTGTCTGTTTGGAGATGGAAGGCACGGCATGGTTCTCAACGAACACTTGACTGTGACGCATGCGATAAACCCAATTATTTACTGGCTATGTCAAACATCTTAAGCCTATTTCCGAATCCTGTAAAAACCATAAATGCTTCACTCGATCTGTAAGTAGATTTGATTGACAGTGAAGTTGAAGATTATAGATCATAGAATTTACAGTGCAGAAGGAGACCATTCGGCCCATCGAGTATGTATCGGTCCTTGGAAAGGGCACCCTACCCAAGCCCACACATCCACCCTATCCCCATAACAGCACCCAACCTTTTTGGACACTAAGGGTAATTTAGCAAGGCCAATCCACCTAACCTGCACATCTTTGGACCGTGGGAGGAAACCGGAGCACCCGGAGGAAACCCACGCACACACGGGGAGAACGTGCAGACTCCGCACAGACAATGACCCAAGCCGGGAATCGAACCTGGGACCCTGGAGCTGCGAAGCAACTTTGCTAACCACTATGCTACCGTGCCGTCCTACAAATTGACTTAATGAGTTTTGGGCCAGCAACTACAAGCAGACACACTTCTATAAGAGCTAAGAAGACCATAATTGATGGATAGCCAGATTCATTTCAAGATGTTTTGGGCACACTGGGACAAGCTTGGAATATCCCATGGCGTTATCTTCAAAGGAAAATAAGCCTTCATTTTGAAATCGCTGCAACTAGATATTTTGCAATAGTTGCATCAAGCATGGACAGCTCTCGAAGGTTAGCACAAGAAACTGTGCTGGACAGGGATAAGCTGTGACAGTGAGGCAACTGTCAGGGAGTCCGAGGCTTATCAAGAACATATGGCTCACCAACACAAAGAACCCTTATTAACACACAGCATCTTGCACATACGTGGTCCAGGATTGCCATTGTGATTTTTCGTATCCATGGTGATGATTCTCTCATCATGTCAGAGTACTTTGTTCTAAATTTCCAGTCATAAATCGGATACAGAATATGCCCAGCTCAACAGTTGCACAAAAATTGAGTGCTAAGTTTAGCTTGTTTGGAGATGACCGGAGATCATTTCAGACAACAGGACATCAATATATGGCGAAACCATTCAGAAATCTATTTGAAAACCTGGGAGTGGATCACATCACTTTGTCATCACACTATACTGGGTTGAAAGGCTTGGAAAAGCACATGGTACCTACTGTAAAATCCTTTGTGGTCAAAAAGTCAGCAGAGCAGGCAAGACTTGCATGTAGCCATGTCACAGCTCAGAGTAACACCACTCAGTCCAAACATTTTTTCATCGACAGAGTTGATATTTGGCAGACAGATGTGAACAAGTCTACCAAGTCACCATCCATCTACTTCCAGAGATACGGGATGAATTTCTGGAAATGCGGGAGAATGAAGGATTTGCATGACCAGCATGCAGGCAAAAACTACCAAGCTTAAGGGTTGGACAGAAAGTTTGAATTTTACAGCCCACTAAGGAACATGGAACCCAGCTGAGGTAGTTCCAATCTGCCCTGAACCAAGATCTGGGGCGGGATTCTCCGAGCCTGCGCCAGGTCGTAGAATCGGCGGGGACGCGGGCAATTCCCACCACGCTGCTCCGACGGTGGGCCGCGATTCTCCGGTGACCGGAGAATCGGCGCCAATCGTGCCCGCGCGGTCACGGCGGCACCCGTCGGGGACCGCTGAAAGAGGTCCCTGCAGCGATTCTCCGCGGGCGACTAGCCAAACTCCCAAGTTCTACCGAGTCCCGCCGGCATGGTTCCAACCTTGTACCACCCGGCGGGAGGTCGGACCCACAGCCGCATCCTGGTGGGGGGCGGGGGGATATGACTCAGTGGGGGGGGCCTCCATGGGGCCCAGGCCCGCTACGGGGACTTCCGATCGGCGGGCGCCCGGGATCTGGAGGGGGCCTACCTCCTTCCGCACGGGCCCGCTGTTAGGACTCCGACATGTTGCACCACGCCGCCACAGAAACGGCAACCACGCACATGCGCCGGTGCGGAGAAGGCCATCGCGCGCATGCGCGGACCCACACCGGCCGTGCAGCCTTTCGGCGCCGGAGCAGCACGCAGCACTCCAGCGCTGTGACCGGTGAATTGCTGGGCCAGGAGGCCCGTTGACGCTGGCATACACCACTCCGGTGTTTACGCCGGCGTCAACACTTGGCCGAGATTTCGGAGAATCCCGGCCCTGACGAGGTATTAGCACAAAATGGCATGATGGCTAAGCTGGAATCGATGTCAAACCAGGAAAATTCCTCATCAAGAAACAACAAGCCATTCCATTGCAAGCAAAAACAAGGGGCCGGATTCTCCCAAATTTCTGGTATAGCGGATCACCGGAATCCTCCATCTTGCCAGCCGGCCAATGGGGTTTCCCATTGTGGCCAGCCCACGCCGTCGGGAAATCCCTAGGTTTCAGCACATCTTGTAGATGGTACACACAGCTGCCACTGTTCGTTGATGGTGGGGGGATTGACTGTGGAAGGGAGAGCAATCAAGTGTGTTGCTTCATCTTGGATGATGTCAAGCTTCTTGAGTGTTGTGGTAGAGTCTAGGACCGGAGGGCGTAATCTCATAGTAAGGGACGATTCAGAATCTCCAGTGGAGATTCCTTTATTTTCAATTCATTGGTCTTCATGCGGATTGTAACAACAGGAACAATCCAATCTGCCACAAAATGTTTGGGGATTGGTTCTCCCAGAAAAATTTGAGCTTAGCTCAATGTCTCTGGCTGCTCTCTGTCGGGATATGGTAAATTCAATCAAAAATAATCCTGTTGTGATTCGGGTGCCTAATTGAATAAGGAAAATTAATATTTTACATACACTGTATATGTTTGTGTTCAGAAGAACACCTGTATTTAATTGACAAGACAGATTGATTTAAATTGTCACATTAATTTTAATAGCTTGTAACCAAAGGGAAGACTTTTCCAAAAGAAACTAAACAAATCCTGTCTGAATTGATTCTTATTTTGTTGCTGCTAATCTGAAATGAATAATTGTATCAGGTTATTTTGATAGAATGCCTTCGGTGCTGTACAGTTCTGAATTTTAATCACTCTGCTTTACACCTGTTTGCTCAGAAAGTTAGAATTATTCATTTCCAGCTAATTCACATTCAAAACGAAAATTAGAAGAAAATAGGAGATAAATATAGTTGACATGATATTTGCAGTTTATAGGCCACAAAACAATTAATTTACATTGGAAAAGAACACTGCAGTAATCTCTATGTGCCTTGAAGGGTTATTTTAAAACTTACATTGAAAATGATTCCATGTGAAAATATTTACCGTAGTATGTTACACAGTAATGGCTTTAAAACATTTGTTATCATTCACCAATTCTCTGAAGCTTCATTTCATTTCACCCGATGTGGCTAATGTTAACTTACTTACATTAAGTATTTTCCAGGCACCCTTGAGAAAAAGAACATTGAAATTCAGCAGTCAGATCACCACTGCCGAATTGATATGCTTTGTGCCCGTTTTCACTTTTTACTCCACCAGCCTCTGCATTCAAAATACCATTCTCTGCCAACTCCAGCATGCTGCCACCATGAAACACGTCTTCCCCTCACCTACCCTGCCAACATTCCTGGTCGGCTCCTCACTCACCGCCAACTGCTCACCCACTTCCCATGGCAATCATAGAAGGTGCAACACCAGCCTCCTTACCTCCTCATTCCTCACCGAAACCCGAAACACTTTCAAGTTACGAGGTGTTTCATTTGCGCCTCCTTCAATTTGGTCTATTGTATTCGCTGCTCCCAATGCAGTCTCCTCTGCACTGGGGAGACTAAACACAGACTGGGTGACCACTTTGCAGAACACCATCGCTTAATCTGCAAACATTACCCCAACCTTCCCGTTGGTTGCCATTTCAACTCAGCATCTTGCTCTCACGCTCCTTTGTCTGTCCTTGGCCTGCTGCAGTGCTCCAGTGAAGCCCAATGCAAACTGGAGGAGCAGCATCTCGTTGCCCGATTAGGCACTTAACAGCCTTCTGGACTCAACACTGAGTTCAACAACTTTAGACTTTTTTCTTCTCACTTGACTCCTTTTTTTTCCTCAAAAAAGATGTTTTGTCTGAAAGCAATCAAATTTCACCTCCACCCTCGGCATCTGTCATTTGTTCTTAAGTTTTCACAAAGCACCGACCCTTGTTCTCCTGTTAACAGATTCTACTATCTTACCTTTCTGCCACTATCAGCACTTTCCATAGTCCTTCTCACTGCCGGTACCACTTCCTCGGTCTTGTGCCCTATACATCTTTGCTGCAATCTCTTCTAGCTCCTACCTATCACTGACCTTCTACTTTGCTCTATCTTCTCCATCCCCTCTTTCCAGTACATAATCCATCACATTTCTCCCTCTCTTTAGCTCTGAAGAAGAGTCATATGGACTTGCAACATTAGCTCGGTTTCTCTCTCCGCAGTTGTTGCCAGACCTGTTGAGTTTTTCCAGCTTTTTATTTCAGATTCCCAGCATCTGCTGTGTTTTGCTTTTATATAATAATTCGGGTAATGCAGCAATATAGGGAGAACAGATTTAATCAGGACTTCCGATTGCTTTTGAGGGACACCTGCTGAAAACATTTGCGCATCTGGGCATCAAGTGAGGATAGGTTAACTTTGATGTTCTCCATTTTGAATAGCTTGTTAACAAGATCACAAAATAGATTTACATAAAGAAGGCATTTCACCACACTTAATCATGTACTGTTATGAATATCAAATCCAGTATGCTGCCATCAACATATCCTGTTATTTGTTAAATGAGTCCAGTACCCAAACTCAGCCAAACCTCTTAGAAACCCATTTCAGGTTTGTGAAGAAAGGCACAATGATGTCTGTGTGCAAGTTGTCTAACTCATCCAGAAAACCATGTTATATCAACAATGTCCACCAATTTTTAAAAAATCATGAATACGGAAAAAAAGAGAAAATCGGTTACATTTTTCCACCTGTAATTTTGGTGCCAAACAGAAGCAAATAATGGTCAGATGTCAACAAGAAAGTCTGAGGAATTAGGACTTCAAGACTGAACAGGGCAGAAAATGTACTTGGGACTTTCTTGTAGAAGTTGTTGTTTCAAGGTTAGTATTGCCCTTCTGAAAACAAACTGAACAATTGGCAGGCATTTACTGATCATATTTATAATCTGAGAGATTAGGGAAGACATTGATAATGTGAAACTGTCCATCAGACAAGTAGGTTCCTTGAGCTATTATCAGGGAGTTAAGGGTCATCGGCAATTCCCAGCTACCTGGTAACAGTGGAGTTTATGATCACCATTGCCACCAAAACCTCCAGTCCTTCTTGATCAGATTCTAATAATGTTACTTAATTTTATGGCTGTTGCCAACATTGGCAGATTTCACCATGACATTTATTTCTCAGAAACAGACAGCCAAAATTCTACTAAATCAGCATAAGTGCACTGAAAGTTAAGAAAAGGAGAGTTTGTAAAATTCATTTGTTAATCTATCATAACTTCTGAAATCCACTGATTTAAATTCGATATTTATTTATCTTCTGCTAATCTTCACCAAAGCCCAGGCTGATATATTTGCATCTACCTGTAACCAGAAATACCAAATAACTGATGTGACAAGGCCTCTTCCTGATTTCCCCACAATCACAGATGCCAGTCTTCAGCTAGATGTATTAACTCTGTGGCCTCAAGAAAGTGCAGAGGACATTGGGCACAGCAACAGCGATGAGATGCCACAATATTTGAACTGACAATCTTTGCTTCAGGAATAGCCATGTCCTGATCTCGGCTGTTCCACTGCAAAATATAAAGTTGGTACCTCCCAAATCAACTACAAAATTGCCCAGGTATATCCTGTTCATAAAAATCAGGGCAAATCCAACCTAGGCAATCAGCAACAATCAGTCTACTCCAACTCCTCCACAAACTGACCGAAGGATTCATCAACAGTATTATCAAGTGACACCAATCACTTGCTCATCAATACTCAGTTTTTACCTCCCGACGGCCTGGTTTCTGCCAGAGGGCCGAGTTAACCCCTCTTGTTTCTGGTCCCTTACAGCCTTTATCTTTGCAAGGGAAGAGCACAATGATGAGGTAATCTGATTACCAATTACAGTTATCTTTACCCAAATGTCCACATCCAATCACATTGTTTTGTAATACTTGCGGCCCAACACTTCTTCACCACTAACACAAGTCATAACAAGTGGTTCCAAATGGGGTTGCATTATTGTTTCCAGGTCAGTCAGGGAATGAGGTGAGCATGAGAAATAGAAAGGTGAGGCATGTCTCCATCGTTCCTTCAGATTATGTATGGGGTTCTGTACCTTCACGTGCTGTACCTTTGTGTCCAACCTTGTAAAGCCATTCATGAGTTGCTGGTGCTGTCCATCTGCCTTCATCCAAAAATTCTGAATTAACCTCCTGTGATTCCTGTTCTTGTTGGTTGGGAGTCTTTCTCACCTTGCCCTTATCACTGTCACCAGGCCATCAATGGGGAAGCCATTTCCCTGACACCCTTCTCCAATGTAGTTCCTTCTTGACTTATTTCTGCACTGCTCTTTTCCTTCCAGCCAGTGTATGCTTCCTCTTGTCAGCAAAACAAAAGCCTTTTTGTTTGAGAGTGTAAACCAATAAGAAGCACATTCACAAATATAAATCTGCCCAGTATAAGCCATGAGAATCGCGTCATGCAACTTCATTGTATTAACAGTTGGTTTACTTGGGTGGGCAGAAGCTTCCCACACTGCCAACCAATTATCCACCAGCTCACCCAAATTCCTGCCCTTGTAAAGATGGGAGAGATATAGAACAAGGTACAGCAGTCTGGGTTTAGGAATTTCTAAAGATGAGCAAAAAATAGGATTGTAAGATGAATAGAACTGACATTAAAAGGAAAAAAATAAAACAGCCACATTGATAATTCAATTCATGATGTATTTGCATAACCCAATTAATTCCACTCAGATCTACATTAGTTCCCATTTATTGGAGATTATGCAGAACAGCTCAACCATAAAATGAAAGAGTCAAATAGTCAGTTACATTCGCAGGTGACAACAGACATTGTCACCAGCCTAAAATATTCTCCTTATTCTAGCAGACATGAAATGAAAGTAACTAATTCCTGGGCGTAATTCAGCGGAACAAAGTTCAATTCCGGTTTTGGGTGCGTTTGGTGGGGAGCTTCGTGACGGCCGCGTTGGAGAGATCGCAGCCTGTATTCAATGGTAATTTGTGCCAAATATGAGCACCCACGAGATTCTCAACATCACTGGCTCCCTTGCTGTCTGATTCGCCTGACTCGTGCCCCAGCTGCTCACCGCTAACAAGGGGGAGCTGCTTTTAAACGCTCCCTCAGCGCTCACTCCCAGTCAACGCGCAAGCTTGACAGCACACTGAGCTGCTCAAACTGCTCCTCGCTTTCGGAATGCTGACATCACAAGGCTTCTCAGTGCTACGGATGAAAGGTGGGACACCCTGTTTCCCTGAGGAGGTGGGGGACCAGCGGCAGGACGACCATGCCGACTGGGAGGCAGTGGCAGCGGCTGTTAGTGCAGGCAGCATGACAAAATGGACCACTATCCAATGTAAAAAGAAGAACAACAACCTCTAACAAGTTGCAAGGGTACGTTACCACCATTCTCCGAACATCAGTTCTGCTCCTCCCCCCCCCCACTCAATTCCCAAACCGCCCCCAACAAATCACTGGCTGACACCTCACACCCTCCTCACATCTGATCTTCAAGATTGCTCCTTAGAACTCACTGCCGCGCACCAGCACAATCCCTTCATGTCCAGGTGCGGTGCCCACACATGCCACCTCTTATAGACCCCCCCTGACCCATCAAGCATATGAATTAAAGTGCCCTCTCTTTGTCCCCGCTGGAGAAGATAGCCCCAAATAAATGGGAAAGGGCCTAGACAGGAGAAAGGAATCCCAGATTTGCAAGTCCTCACCCACTATGAGGAACAGGCCCTTGAAATTGTGAGATTGGCCGAGGAATGAGCAGTCACCAGCAGTGAGGTTGGCCTGGGCCAGGGATGTGAGGATCCACTCACTCTTCTTCCAGATGTTCTGTCTCAAGTGAGTTGTTCATGCCAGAGAAATGATCCATCCCTCTCACTGACCACACAACTATTGTCTGAATTCTGGGCCATCCAGAGTCATAACCCCAGCACCGCCACCCAAGATAAAACCTCGGAGGAGAACTCCAAGGAGAACACCGGCAATGCTTCACAGGTATCAACCCCACCTTCCACCAGCACAGAGACACACACACCTTAGTGGGCAACATTAATGGTCAGGCTTCTGGGGCACAATCTGGTTAGCACACAGTTGCTGATGCACATCAGGTGGAGGCAGGAACATCCCAGGTAGTCAGCAGTTGGAGGTCTCCTGGATCCCAGGACACAGCTGGGTCCCTGCCAGTCGCCAAGACTCTGAACAAGGTACTCCCAGAGTTGATGCAAATTATAGGCCACAACCGTGAGATTCAGGAAAGGGTGTCAGCGTCACCCCTGCAACTGCAAGGCCGATTGGAGGAGTCCCAAAGGCTTCAGACACAGGCGATTGTGTCAACAATGTGTGGCACCAAGGCCAACACTGCTGGGCTGGCGACCACAGTGGAAAACCTGGAGCGTGACCTCTGCACTTTGAGTGGTGTTGCCAAGGCATGGCTCAGCCTGTGATTACTTTGTCTGGAACATTGACATCATGTCCCAAAGAACATAGAAAATAGAATATACAGTGCAGAAGGAGGCCATTCGGCCCATCGAGTCTGCACCGACCCACTTAAGCGCTCACTTCCATCCTATCCTCCTAACCCCTTGTAACCTTTTTTTTTGTCACTAAGGGCAATTTATCATGGCCAATCCACCTAACCTGAGGGATGTGTCCCAGATACAGGTGGGCATTGCTGAGGCACAGTAAAGCATGGTTCAGTCACTGAGGACCATTGTTGTGGTCGTCAACACCATAGTGCAGACAATGTGCGACCTCCAGGACTGGCAATGCCAGATGGCTGAAAAGCCTCTGGAGATCACTCCAGCTGCCCCTTCATCTCATGGAGTCTCCCAGTGCCCTGCGGGCATCGTAACAGAAGAGGAAGTGCTGGAGGTCAACCCAAGCCTGCCACCAAGGTGACTACGGTGGTCTCTCGTTCTTCCAAATCCCCCTTCCTGACACCGGGGCATCTCAACAGCAGCAGGCAGAACAGCTTGGCACGGCGAAATCAGTGACACAGGTATGTTGGCCAGGGGCAGCACGGTGGCACAGTGAGTAGCACTGCTGCCTCACAGCGCCGAGGTTCCAGGTTCGATCTTGGCTCT
This sequence comes from Scyliorhinus torazame, assembly GCF_047496885.1. Lineage (NCBI taxonomy): Eukaryota > Metazoa > Chordata > Chondrichthyes > Carcharhiniformes > Scyliorhinidae > Scyliorhinus > Scyliorhinus torazame. Next base: position 319,468,196 of record NC_092707.1, on the reverse strand, counting down.
GTGTCACTGTCCGTGTTGAGTTTGCACATGCTCCTGGTGCCTGCGAGGGCTTCTCCCCCACAACTCAAAGATGTGCAGGGTAAGTGGATTGGCCACGTTAATTTGCCCCTTAATTGGAAAAAATGAATTTGGTACTCTAAATTTACAAAAAAAAATCTCGGCCAGGTCCCCCAAGTCCAGGTCCTTCAGGGGACGTCAGCTAAGGACATCAAAACCAGGGCGCAGAAAGCGTCACACTGTCTCCACCTCTGCTGTGCATCCCGGGGACACAGCTAGACGTAGCACTAGACCACGAAAGATCAAAGAGGGTGAGGAGCACTGTGTGGGCACTGGGGGCTACTATCTGTCACTGGGGGAATTGGAAATCTGTCACAGTAAAAAGTTCACTTTTAAAACATGTCACACCTCATACATGTGAGGACTCTGTCACATTAATCTTCATAGCAGGTATGCCCTCAACCCCATCCTCTGTTGCCCTCCGCTCCCCCCAACCTCTCTGCTCCCTGGGCACAGTGGTCCAAGATCAAAAAACCCCAATGCAGACCCTGTTCAGAGGATTGGTGCAAGCAGAAAGAAACTAAGGAGCACCAGGGCTTTCCTCACAGCGAGTGATCGTCACTCTCCTGACAGTGCCAACACAGGCCCTTCACTCTGGAATGATGTTACACAGACCCTCAGATTGGGGGGGGGGGGGGGAATTGTGCAGGGGGAATGAAAAGGGGGGTTGGAGTGTTGAGTTGACAGAAACACCTCTTCCCTGGAGACGAAAACAGAAAATACTGGACAATCTCAGCAGGTCTGACAGCATCTGTGGTAGGAAAAGGGAGCTAACGTTTTGAGTCTGGATGACTCTTTGTCAAAGCGTCCTAGGATAATCTGGAGATAATGAGGGCCCCCCTGGTCCTCCTTGTGTGTTGGGCCTACAGCGCAACCTGACCTCCATCTTCGGTTCCTCCTTGGGCTCATCCTCCAGCCCCTCCTGATTCACATCCATCTCCTCCTCTTCAGGCAAGGCCACATGTCCCTCCGCCTTCTCCTCCTCCTGCAACATGTTGCCCCACTGCTGTACCAGATTGTGGAGGGCACAGCAGACCACCACGAAGCAGGAGATCCTCTGAGAGGTGTACTGCAGGGCACCACCAGAGAGACCAAGGCATTGGAACCGCATTTTCAGCAGCCCGATGCACCGATAACTACAGCATAGGTAGCAACATAGTCTCATTGTATCGAGTCTCTGCTTCAGTCTCAAGCCTCTGCACTGGCATCATCAGCCTGTCCTCAGTGTGTATCCCTTGTCCCCCATGAGCCAATCCATCATCCTGGGGTGGTCTTCGAAGACACCAGGGTTCTCTGAGTGCCCCAGGATGTAGCTGCCATGCTCGCTCCCAGGGTAGTGGGCACACACATGTATGATTCTGGTTGCACACGATCTGAACATTCAGAGAGTGGAACCCCTTCCTGTTAACAAATAGCACTACCTGATGCCCCAGTGCTGGCAGGGCGACATGCATGCCATCGATCGCCCCCTGGATCTGAGGCATCCCAGTGGTGGCAGCAAATCCTGCAGCCAGAGGTGGGCCTGGTTCAGCGCGAAGGTGATATAGTCTGATGCCCGGCAATACAGAGCATCCGTTACCTCCCGGATGCAACTGTGGGCTGAAGATTGGGATATTCCACACAGGTCATCGCTCGAACCCTGGAATGACTCGATGGCACAGAGGTTGAGTGCTGCGGTGACCTTCACGGCCACTGGGAGCAGGTGTCCACCTCCTTTGTGGTGTGCCATGTCCGCAAGGATGTGGCACTGGTGGTGCCTCACTTGTCTCTCTGCTAAGGTGGAGTCTACTGCAGCATATGGTGTCAGTCAGCTCATGGAATGACCAACAATGGGGTGCCGCCTCCAGCCTGTTGCCTTCTATGGCTTTTGCCCACCTCGGCTGCCACAAGCACAGACAGGGCAGCCTGAACGGGATCCACACTAGCAAACATTGTTTTATCTGAAAGAAATTGGAGAAGGAGAGAGACCACCGATCTTTTAAGGCTTCCACCTGGGAACCCTCAAATCCTCAAAGCCTCCCCAACGCTTTCCATGACTGTCTCGCCTTCTTTCACAGTACCATCTAGTGAGCCAGTTGTGTTGGCAAATCTTGCTGTGCACACTTACCCCCAATCAGATCAGGAGCCCTTAAACCTCCGCTGGGAACATGAGGGAGGCTGTGCTCAGCTGCCCTCTGCTCATCCACATACGTACCCTTTGGCCGTGACAGAGCCCTCAGCGATGAAGCCCAGCTCTTTACTGTTTGATTGTTGGCAGCTGATTCGATGGTGCTGACGCTCCTAAAGTTCAGGCACACTGTCAAGGCATCAATGTTTGTTGGCCATGCAGTGCATTAATCTTCCTCTGAGACTTAGCACCAGTGCCTTCGAGGAGGCACTGGAGAGTTGAGGAGCGTGAAGTACTCTCAACGAACAAGGCTAATTCCTCATTTGAAATAACCTTTAATTGTGAAGCTAGAGGGCTGGTCACAGTCAAAGTGGGTGAAATTGACATTCAGGAAAGAAGCTGAGCAGGGTTCTGCCCTGGAAGTGTTTGACAGGACAGACAAGCTGCAGCTGTTGTTGCCCAGTTTTGAGTCTCCACAATATTTAAGGATGGTTTGAAGGCCTCACAGACACAAAGCTCCCCCTCCCCCACTCCCGCCCCTGGGGGGGGGGGGGGGGGGGGGGCGACCCCCGACCTGGAATGCTTCAGGACCCCGACCAAACCCAATCCGCCTGAGAGATCCTCCCCTTAAGCACTGGGGCAGCAGCTCCGGTGCCCTTGAGCTGCATTCCGGAAAATATAAATGGCTACTCACCTCAGTGGTCATTGCGCCAGCTTTATGGTTTGGAAAAGGAGTGCTAAACGACGCCTATGTGATGTGCTGCTTGGGAGTCGGATAATTCCCAGGAGGCCGCTGCATTCGACTTCAATCTCATAAATGAGATTGAAATGAATGCAAATTTCGCTAATGATATTCTCGCCATTTTTGGGTGAGATCCGGAACTCGCCATCGGGAGCAGGCCGGGTGAATTGCACAATCGTTCACGCCTGGCATGAATCTCAATTTTGCCCATACCCACTATTCACCCGGCACAACCCAATCCATGCCGGGCGCAACACAGTCGTTGAAATATGCCGATTCTGCTATTTCCTCGCAAATACCAAGTGGAATCTATGAGTGGCGCTGCATCGTCATTGATGCTGATGGTATAAATCTTAGAACTGAACTGATTTTAGAATGGGATTAATCATTTAACATTGACACACTTCCTCTCTTTGTTTGCAAAAACCAAGAATAATATTCATGATTCTAATCAATGTTAAGGAATTCTCAAAGGATCTGAAGAAGAGAATCTATTAATCTTTTCCCACCTCGAATGTGAAAGCATAGTTCAGGCTCACTTTAATATGAGTGTTGTGAAGATGGGTCTACCTGTCCAGATCTTGTTAACATATTTAGGTCCTACTCCTATTAATCTGTTCATGTTTTAAAGATTAAATTTAAGTTCTGTATCACCTGCGTAGCTTATTATCCTATAACTAATAATAATAATATTTATTAGTGTCACAAGTAGGCTTACATTAACATTGCAATGAAGTTACTGTGAAAATCCCATAGTCCCCACACTCTGGCGCCTGTACTGATACACTGAGGGAGAATTCAGAATGTCCAATTCACCTAACAAGCATGTCTTTCAGGACTTGTGGGAAGAAACCAGAACACCCGGAGGAAACCCATGCTGACACGGGGAGAATGTGCAGACACTGCACAGACAGTGACCCAAGCCGGAATCGAACCTGGGTCCCTTCCGCTGTGAAAGGGACAGTGCTATCCACTGTGCTACTGTGCTGCCCTCCTGGGGTAACTAACCCCAATTATTACAAATTTGGGTCCACCGCATGTGCTCACCTCGGGTTGGTGATGTCTCTTGTGTCTTCAAGCATTTTAGTTACCTGCATTTTTATGGAACTTGAGTTCCACTGCCCTGCAAGTGTAATAGATTCAGACTTGTGGCAATTAAATCCTTTGTGACAAAGTCTTAAGCATGCCCAATCTACTATTCAATCCAAAGATGGACCAAGTTAGAACTAAGGGCAGCATTGTTTGAATTGGTCCATAATCTGCTTAACTCCACAGTATGCAAAAGGTACAGAATACTGAGCACTTTGAAATTCTTTTGTGCTTGCCATTCCCATCAAATAAAGGATCTACATTCTGCAGGCCTATTTTGGAGAATTTTATTTCAATGTAAAACTATAACTCCGCAACCTGTCCTCAAAAGAATTTCTGCTGTTATCGCTGACCTTTTGATGTTTGGCTCATTTAGAAAATTGTGTGGTATGTATGACAGGCAATGTGTCAGGAAGTAATGGTTTACTGACAAAAGTGAAGATAATGTCCCATCCCAATCACACTACTCTCCACACAGCACATCACCACCATCTCCAGTGTCTGAATTCGTCTTCAAAATGGTTTCTCATTAAATAACCAGTAAGGGGAGGAGATGGGGAGTGATAATGTAACAGAACTAGTAATCCAGGGACCCCGGCTAATACTTTGGAGTCAAGGTTCAAATCACACCGTCACAATTCAATTTCTAAATCTTGAATTAAAAGCTCGTCTAACGGTAGTCACAAAACCACTGCCTTAAAATCCCATCTGGTTCACGAATGCCCTTTAGGAAAAGAAATCTACCTGGTCTGGCCAACATGTGACTCCAGATGGGGTTGACTCTTAAATGCCTTCTGAAATTGCTGAGCAAGCCACACAGTTGTATCAAACTACTATGAGATCTAACAAACAGGATGAAACTGGATGGGTCATGAGGTGTTGGGTGCTCTGAGGTACAGACGAACCAACACGGTTGCGATTGGTACAACGCAGTTTTATTCCATCTAACTATTTATGCATCAGACTTGGCACTCAGCACGTTGTGACTGTGTGAGTGTCTTGCTTTGAGGTCCTGGCCCTGTGCTGTCTCCAGATGGACTGCCCAGGAAGTGTCCTGCTTCTTGTCTTATACTGTGTCTGCTCTTGTCTGTGATTGGTTGTCGTGTTATGTGTGCTAATTGGTCCGTTGGTCTGTCTATCATTATGTATGTGTTATGATGTGTTTGAATATCATGACAGGTCACTCATGATTGATCTAGGCATTAGAAATGACAATGGCAAACCCAGAGGTGTTGACCCGGCAAAGTCCTCCTTACTAATATCTGGGGACCTTCCCAAAATTGGAAGAGCTATTCCACAGATTGGTCAAGCAACAGCCTATCATAGACAATCAGACCTTAGAGTTTGGTGTCACTTGGGTATGTTCTGGCCCATCAACAGAACAGACCCACCAGAGGTGGTTTCATAATGGTATACTAATGGAAAGTAGTTGCACTGGGAGTGCTCAACTTTGACTCTGGACCCCATGAAGTCTCTTCGCCCCATGGGCAAGGAAGTCTCTTGCTGATGGTTACCACCTGCCCCCACCCCTCTATGCTGAACACTACTTGGAGGAAGCACTGAGGGTGGCAGAGGACAGAATGTACACTGGCCGGGGGACTACAATGTCCATCATCAGAAGTGATGCACTACTAACCAAGTTGACTGAGGACAAAGGTTCTGGACTGGGTTTTAGGCAAATGGTGAGGGAACCAACAAGAATGAAAAACCTATTTGACTTCATCCTCACCAATCTACCTGTCACAGATACATCTGTCTGTGGCAGTACTGGGTAGGAGTGATCACCGCACAATCCGTGTGGAGACTAAATCTTGGCTTCACATTGAGGATACCCTCCATCATATTATGTGGTACCACTACTGCAATAGATTTCGAACAGATCATGCAACTCAAAGATGGCCATCCAAGAGATGCTGTGGGCCTACAGCAGCAGTTGAATCATACTCAGCCACAACCTGCACCCTCATGGCCTGGCATATTCCCCACACTATCACCAACATTAAGCCAGGGAATCAACCTTGATTCAATTAACGTGCCGGAGGGTATGCCAGGAGCAGCACCAGGCATACCTAAAAATGAGGTGTCAACCTGGTGAAGCTACAACACAGGATGATTTGCGTGCCAGACAGCATAAGCAGCAAGTGATAGACAGAGCTAAGCAATTCCACAACCAATGGATCAGATCTAAGCTCTGCAGTCCTGCTACACCTGATCAACTCTCTGGAGCATATATAGCATATGCTACTATAGATTGTAGCATTTGCTACAGCTAGAAGTGCCGAGTGGATGGTCCATTGCAACATCCCCTGAGTTCTCCAGTATCACAATTGCCAGTATTCAACCAATTCAAATCACTTCACATGACATCCAGAAACAGCTGAAGACATTGGATACTGCAAAGGCTATAGACTTGACAATATTGCATCTTTTGTGCCGAAGACTAGCCATGCTCTATCTAAGCTGCTTCAGTTATAACACTGGTACCTAACCGGCAATGTGGAAATAGTATGTCCTGTCCACAAAAGCAGAGTAAACCCGACCCATCCAATTACCACCCCATCAGTCTATTCTCGATCATCAGCAAAGTAATGGAAATGTTTTCAACATTGCTAGCAAACAGTTCTTACTCAGCAATATTCTGCTCACTGACATTCGCCAGGGCTACTGAGCACCTGACCTCATTACAGCCTTGGTTCAAACATTTTTTAAAAATATTTTTATTGGTGTTTTCCATTTTTTTACAGAGTAACAGCTCAAATCTATCTGGTATTTACAAACAAGTTTGTGTCTTATTTACAATGGTTTTTACATGAGGCCCTCCCTCCAACTCCCACCCATCCCCTTCCCACGTTGGTGGTTTAGTTACCCTCTTAGTGTTTCCATCTGTCCTGGTCGCCCCGTATTGTATTCTACCACTTTCTGCTGGGGCTTTTCGTTTTTATTGTTGGGAGGGGAGGGGTGCCTGCATGGCCGTTCCCCTTCTCCCCTTGTGTCCGTGTTTCGTTTTGTGCTTCCCTTGGGTTCATTTCCCTTCCCCTATCATAGAATCGTAGAATTTACATTGCAGAAAGAGGCCATTCGGCCCATCGAGGCTGCACCAGCCCTTGGAAAGAGCACCCCACCCAAGCCCACACTCCACATTATTCCCGTAACCCAGCAACCCCACTCAACCCTCTTGGCCACTAAAGGCAATTTAGCATGGCCAATCCACCTAACCCACACATCTTTAGACTGTGGGAGGAAACTGGACCACCCGGAGGAAACCCGCGCAGACACAAGGAGAACATGCAGACTCTGCACAGACAGTGACCCAAGCCGGAAATCAAACCTGGGACCTTGGAGCTGTGAAGCAACAATGCTAACCACTGTGCTACTGTGCCACCTCTTGTGTGTGCCTTCCCTTGTCTTGTTCCCTTTCTTGCCCCCCCCACTCTTCCTTGTCGCAGTTGGCCTTGAACAGGTCTTGGTACAGGCTGATGAATGGTCCCCATGCTTTTTGGGAACCCTCATCCGACCCTCGGATGGTGTATTGTATCTTCTCCAAGTGGGGAAATTCCGCCAGATCTGCCAGCTGGTCTGCAGCTGTGGGTGGTGCTGTTGATCGCCAGCCGAGCAGGATTCTCCCGCGTGTGATTAGGGATGCAAAAGCCAGGGCGTCGACCCTCTTTGTCATATGAAGATCTGGCTGGTCCGATACCCCGAAGGCAGCCACTCTCTGGCACGGCTCCACCCTCACCCCCACAATCTTGAACAGCAACTCGAAGAAGGTTGTCCAGTACCCGACAAGTTTGGGGCAGACCCAGAACATGTGGGCGTGGTTGGCTGGGCCTCCCTGGCACCGTTCACATTTGTCCACCACCTCCGGGAAGAGCCATCCCATTCACTTAGTCAGGTGGGCACTATGCACCACTTTAAATTGAATGAGGCTTAGCCTGGCGCAGGAGGACGTGGTGTTGGCCCTGCTCAGTGCTTCGCCCCAGAGTCCCCAAACCATTTCCGTCCCCAACATGTCCTCTCATTTCCATCTAGCTTCATCCAGTGGTAATCTTGCTCTGTCCAGCAACAGTCCACATATTTTCCCACAGCTCCCCCCCCACCCCGGCCTTACTGTCTGTGTTCATTAATTCCTCTGGTAGATTGTCTCTCGGGACCCTAGGGTACTTTGCCGTCTCCTTGCGGAGAAAGTGTTTACTTTGGAGGCACCGGAGATCCTGTCCCGTTGACAGGTCCGGGTCCTCCGTCAGCTCATCCAAGGTTGCGAGTCTGTCCCCTGTGTCAAGGTCCTGAACCGCGAGCGTCCCCCGTCCTGTCTCCATTTTTTAAAGGCGGCGTCAAGCATGGCTGGCGGGAATTTGGTTCAAACACGAGCAAAAGAGCTGACCTCAAGACTGGAGGTGAGAGTGATTGCCCTTGGCATCAGGGTGGCACTTGACTGAGTGTGGCATCAAGGAGCTCTAACAAAATTGAAGTCAATGGGAATCATGGAGAAAATGCTCCACTGATTGGAATCAGACCTAGAACAAGTAAGATGGCTGTAGCTGTTGAAAGTCAATCATACAGCCATATGACTTAGGAGCAGGAGTAGGCCACTCGGCCCCTCAAACCTGCTCCACCATTCAATAGAATCATGGCTGATCTGATTGTAACCTCAACCCTACTTTCCCATCCACTCCCAATAATCTTTCACCCCCTTGTTAATTAATCTATCTATTCATAGAATAGAATCATAGAATTCTTACAATGGAGAAAGGGAGAGAGTGCAAACTCCACACAGTCACCTGTGGCCAGAATTGAACCCAGGACTCTGGTGCTGTGAGGCAGCAGAGCTATCTGCTGTACCACCGATGCCGCCCTTTTTTTTTGCTCTCAGGAAACTTTATTTCAATTAAAAAAAACAAGTCTTGCAACATCTTTTTACAGAATTTTACTTGCATTCTGTCCTGAAAAACAATGAAATAAATAATACAAAAATAAATGGACTCATTTAAGACTTGCGTAAGCATAAATAAGACCAGATTTATTAAATACTGAGGAATCCAGAGGTCTCACAGGAGGTGTAGATAAGTATTGGAATGAGCTGAAAACCTTTAGTTGTACCCATTCTATTCTCTGAATAGATAGATCATTAATTAACAAGGGGGTGAAAGATTATTGGGAGCAGACAGGAAAGTGGGGTTGAGGTGACAATCAGATCAGCCAACTAGTTTTCCATTCCAAATGCAATTTCTTTTCCTTTGTGCCACCCTCCCCCGACACAATCTTCATATTTTAAAGGACTCCAATTTCACCATTGGCTATAGATTTAAAGCCAGCCATTTCTAGCCACTACCCTGGAAAAAAAATGAACCATGCTCAGCAGATCAAGGCAGCTTCTCCCAACTCCAATGAAGTAACCAAGATACTAAAACTGCCCATCTATAAAAATGCAATCCCAAACTAAACAGAGTTGCTCAGACAATGTGGTTCCATTTCTGACTCCCCCAACCCAAGAGGCCGACTCTGCAGACATTGTATGTATCTCTGTCTTAAAAATATTCAAGGACTCTGCTTCCACTGCCTTTTGAGGAAGAGAGTTCCAAAGAATCACTACTCTCTGATAGAAAATAAATTCTCATCACCTTAGTCTTAAATGAGCGACCCCTTCTTTTTTTTTATAGAAAACATTTTATTGAGGCATTTGTGATTTTGTAACAATAACAGAAGAAACAGTGTGCATACAAATATAAACATAGTGCAAAGGCCGTCTTCCTCCCTCACAGGTCCCATCTTTCTTACACGCTAATCTACACTAAACCCCACCCCCCTCTCTGCTGACAGTTAATTTTCTTAAAGAAGTCGACGAACGGCTGCCACCTCCGGACAAACCCTGACATTGACCCTCACAGGGCGAACTTGAATGTCTCCAGACAGAGAAAGCTAGCCATGACAGTGAGCCAGGTCTCTGGCTTCGGGGCTTTGAGTCCCTCCAAGCTAATAGTATTCGTCTCCGGGCTACCAGGGAGGCAAAGGCCAGAACGTCTGCCTCTTTCTCCTCCTGGATTCCCGGATCTTCCGACACTCCGAAAATCGCCACATCTGCACTCGGTGCCACCCTTGTTTTTAGCACCTTGGATCCCGCGTCGGCCCGTCCCCCACCGCCCACTTCCTAATCATGGCTATATTTGCCGCCCAATAGTAATTGCTAAAGTTCTGCAGCGCCAACCCACCCTTCCCCCTGGCTACGCTCCAGCATCACCTTTTTTACTCGTGGGGTCTTGCCCGCCCACGCAAAGCTAGAGATCACCTTGTGTACCCGTTTAAAAAAGGCCCGTGGAATAAAGATGGGGAGGCACTGAAAAACAAACAGGAATCTCGGGAGGACCGTCAATTTCACCAGTCAGTGATAGCGGGAGCATGTCCCACCTTCGGAAGTCTTCCTTCCTTTGGTCCACCAGTCGGGTCAAATTTAGCTTATGTAGCCGTTCCCATTCCTGTGCCACCTGGATGCCTAGGTACCGAAAGCTTCCCCCTACCACTCTAAACGGCAACTCCCCAGCTGCCTCTCCTGCCCCCTTGCCTGGATCGCGAACATCTCACTTTTCCCCATGTTCAGTTTATAACCCGAAAACTGGGGGCAGCACGGTAGCATTGTGGATAGCACAATTGCTTCACAGCTCCAGGGTCCCAGGTTCGATTCCGGCTTGGGTCACTGTCTGTGCGGAGTCTGCACATCCTCCCCGTGTGTGCGTGGGTTCCCTCCGGGTGCTCCGGTTTCCTCCGACAGTCCAAAGATGTGCAGGTTAGGTGGATTGGCCATGATAAATTGCCCTTAGTGTCCAAAATTGCCCTTAGTGTCCAAAATTGCCCTTAGTGTTGGGTGGGGTTACTGGGTTATGGGGATAGGGTGGCGGTGTGGACCTTGGGTAGGGTGCTCTTTCCAAGAGCCGGTGCAGACTCGATGGGCCGAATGGCCTCCTTCTGCACTGTAAATTCTATGAAATTCTATGAACTGGCCAAATTCCCCCAGAATCCTCATAATTTCCCCCATCCCCTCTAGTGGGTCAGAAATATATAGGAGCAGGCCATCTGCAGATAGCGAGACTCTGTGTTCAACGCCCCCCCCCCCCCCCGCCCCCCCCCCCCCGAACCAGCCCCTTCCAGCCCTTGAGGCTCTCAGCGCAATTGACAGCAGCTCTATGGCCAGCAGTGGGGAGAGGGGGCACCCCTGCCTCGTCCCCCAGTGCAGCCTAAATTAGCCCGATGTCAGCCTGTTCGTCCGTACACTTGCGACCCCTTATTTTTAAACAGTGTCCCCAGATTCTCCCAGAAGGGGTAATATCCTCTTCACATCCACCCTGTCAAGACACCTCAGGATCTTAAAGGTTTCAATTAAGTCACGCCTTACTCTTCTAAACTCCAGGTGATATAAGCCTAACCTGTCCAATCATTCCTCATAAGACAACACAGCCATTTCTGGTATTAGTCTAGTAAACCTTACCTGAACTGCTTCTAATGCATTTACACATATTCTTAAATGAGGAGACCCATACTGTACCCAGATGCCCTGCACAATTGAAGCATGACCTCGCTACTTTTGTAACCAATTCCCTTCACAGTAACAATAACATTCTATTAGCTTTCCTAATTGCTTTCTGTACCTGTTGTGATTCATACACTAGACACTAAGAACCATCTGAATCCCAGACCTCTGCAATCTCTCACCATTTAGATAATAAGCCTCTTTTTATTCTCCCTGCCAAAATGGAGAGTTTCACATTTGCCCACGTTATACTCCATTTGCCAGATCTTTGTCCATTCATTTCATCTATCTATGTCCCTTTGTAACCTCCTTATGTTCTCTTCACAATTTACTTTCCTACCTATCTTTGCGTCATCAGCAAATTTAGCAAACATACCTTCGGTCCCATCACCCAATTAGCCCAGTTCTTGCGCATTACTGCAGGAATTCCTCAGCTTATTGTCCTTGACCCAACCAACTTCAGCTGTTTCATCAATGACCTTCCATTGAGCATAAGGTCAGAAGTCGGGATGTTTGCTGATGACTGCACAATGTTCAGTATCATTTGCAACTCCTCAAATACTGAAGCAGACAATGTCCATATTCAGCAAAACCTGGACAATTTTCAAGCTTGGGCTTATTGGGGACAAAGAAACTTCATGTCACACAGGAGTCAGGCCATGCACACCCCCAATAAGAGAGAATCTAACCATCTCTCCTTAACATTCAATTGCATTCTTATTGCTGAATGCTCAGACCAAACATAGACCTGAAACTGAACTGGACCAACCATATAAATATTGTGGCTAAAAGTGCAGATCAGAGTCTGGGATGCATGGAAACACCACCACCTGTAAATTCCCCTCCAAGTCACTCGTCATGCTGACTCAGAAATGTCTCACTGCTCCTTCACTGTGCTGGGTTAATATTCTGAAACACCCTTCCAACAGCATTGTGGGTAGACCGACAACGCATGGACTGCAGCAGTTCAAGAAGGAGGTTCACCACTATCTTCTCAAGGACAATTAGGGATGGGCAACTAATGTTGACTATCATTCATGAATGATTTTTTTTAAAACTGGCACTTTCAACATTTCAATCTATTTGTTTGTCATTTGTTGAGTGTTAAAACAATTCAATTGAAAGGATTAATTAAGTCATACAAATTAAATTGTTTCAAATTAGGAAATTAGCCACTTTTGTTAATGACTATGCTTTCATTTCTGCTTGCAATCAATGCAGAATGGTACAGGAAACCAAACACATACCCTGGGCTGGATTTTCAGGGAGGAGGGATGTAGTACTCACCTCCTGCATTCCCGCCCCCTGAGTACAGTGTCGGTAGGAAACAGAACAATGAAAGAAAAGTCCAGCTCGCAGCAATACTACGCGGCAACAACGAAGAAAGTGTGGGACTTCTGCCCCTCACTGTGAGCAAGTCCAGCCCTCAAGAGCTGTCAGCCAATCCGTTTGGACTGCAAGCAGGCCCAGGAGGAAGGCTTCAATGGATCCCGGACTCAGGTATATCAGGGGTATTGGACAGAGAGGGATCTGTCATCTTAGGGAGAGGGGCAAGGGGGTCTGGGTACAGGTTTTGCTGTGCACGGTGGGTGTAAGGAAGGGGGGGGGTGTACTTATCTTCAGGCAGAGTGCCCCAGATGCGCAAATGGCAGTCCACCCCAAAGATAATACCTCACTTTCCTTCCTACCCTTTTAAGAACTCTTTTGAAAGAATGGCCTGGCCATTCACACCTATCTGTCCATGCCAATCATGTTATGACATGGGCAGCATAATATTGGCATCAATTGGCATCAAACAAGCTCAATTAAATCTTCATTATTTAATTTACGATTTTAGAGCTCGCCCACCCTACATATTATTGGGGACAGCACCGGGCTGGGCGAGAAGGTGCTGAGCTATCTAACCTTAATAGTTTACATGCCACACAGCACCCAGACCCTGGCCAGAATTCTCCGTTCTGGAGCCTAAGTTCTCCCACCAGTGGAGAATTGGGACTGATCTCCCCTGGCGCTGGGAGGAGGGCCGCGGTGCGCGTCTCTCTTCCTTAACTATGCAAATCTATGCACGGTGGAGAGCTTGCCGGATTCCGTCGGAATCCTGGTATCGGGCCGCCATTTTGAGCAGCTGGCCTGATTCCAAGGTTCAGCAAAAGCCTCTTGCTGTGATTGCCAGCTTTTCACCACATCAAAAATAGCGAAGTGGTTTCACTTCCTCTTATTCATAGCAGAAAACACTTAGCTGCTTTGATGTGGTGCGGAGCTGTCAATCACAACAAGAATATTCATAAACATTGTGGTTAGCATCAAAGCAGGGTAATGAAGATGCATTCAAGCATAAAGGAAAGATAAACAATGCATGAAGCATCTGTGACAGGACCAATACAACTATCAATCACTGCTGGTGAAATGTATTGCTGTGTGAAACTGAGTGGAAGATTTACATTTCAAAGGCTGTCAGAGGATTTGAAGTCCTTTGAAGTGTATTTGTCTTTCGAGGAAGCCTCTGACACTTGTAAGAGCTGCTGCTTTAACCACTTCTGTCTGAGGCAGCAGATGTTTGGGAAGGGTAAATGAAAATGTAGTGATCTTTCACTGTACTCTCTGGACTGCCCTTCAGCTTTCAGGAGGGGGTGACTGATGAGGCTTTCTGATAATGGTCTCTGATGGAAGGCTTGATGGGGATCTCTGATGGGGAACTCTGATGGTGGTCTCTGAGAGAGGGTCTGATGGTTTTAGAATGATGGGGGGTCTAATAGGGGCTGGGGATAGGTGTGGGATGGGTGGGGGGGTTTGAGTCACCCTCATGCCAGCGAGCAGGGGCAGGAATTGCCTTGTATGGCGGGGGGGGGGATCCTTCTGATGGACTTCAGGGAAGCCTTAATTATGTGGTGACCCCCTTGACCAATTTTATGTCCACCGCATCAGAATCACGCTTGGACAAATTGCACCAAAGCCAGCCCGGTGGATTTTCCGTTTTGGGGGTCGGTGCACAGCATGTTGGGAGTTGGGGGGAGGGGTGTGTAGCACAATCAATCACTCACGAGACAAGATGAGAAGGAGTCGAACGATGGCTTTATTATGCAGACTTCTTCCCCAGCAGCACAGTTACAGAATGCGGCTGCTGGGAGAACCCGGGCTCTTATACTCCGCCTTGCTGGGTGGAGCCAGCAGGTGGCTGATCCAATCGGGACCCAGCATCTATCCACCAATAGCCTCTCGGCATCGCAGGGTACCTTAATACCCCTAATACATACCACCCCTTGTTAAAAAGGAACCCGGCGGGGTAGTGAGCCGTATGGTGGTAGGGGTTTCCAGAGTTGGTACCTAGGATGCCGCTAACACGGCGGCTATGCTCCGATATCAACTACTTATAATGCCGCTTTTACTAAGCAACCAAAAAAAATTATTTACAGAGGCATTTCTTGCTTAACTATACTGATTCGATGAGTCGAATGGGTGCCCTGGTCGTCCTCGCCGATCGTCTTAGCCCCGGTGGTGATGCAGGCGCTGGTTCAGGCCCCGTTGTCTCTGGGAGCGTTGCAATGCCTCTTCCCGCTCCAATACCCCTATTCGGGGCCGGGGGAAGGACCGATCCACCCGGGAATGGGGCGGCTGTGGGGTGCGCCGGCGGGAGGGAGGGGGTAATTGGTATTGGGGGGGTGTGTGTGGCTCCAGAGGGGGTCACTGGTGTTGGGGGGGGTGTGGAGCTCTGGCGGGTGCCAGGTCCCGCAGGGAGACCGTGTCCTGTCAGCCGTCGGGGTATGCCACGTAGGCGTATTGAGGGTTCACGTGGAGGAGATGAACCCTCTCGACCAACGGGGCCGATTTGTGCGTCCGCACATGCTTTTGGAGCAGGATGGGTCCTGGGGCTGCCCGCCAGGTCGGAAGTGAAAGTGAAAGTGAAAATCGCTCATTGTCACAAGTAGGCTTCAAATGAAGTTACTGTGAAAAGCCCCTAGTCGCCACATTCCGGCGCCTGTTCGGGGAGGCTGTTACAGGAATCGAACGGTGCTGCTGGCCTAACTTGGTCTGCTTTCAAAGCCAGCGATTTAGCCCTGTGCTAAAAGTGACATTCCGGAGGAGGACTTCCTAGGGAAGACAAGGAGGCGTTCGTGAGGTGTTTGATTTGTTGTTGTAAACAGCAGCGACCAGATGGAGTGGAGGGCGTCCAGGAGGACTTCCGCCAGGGGGAAACTGGGAGACTTCTGGACCGTAGGGCCAGTAGGACGTTCTTCCAGACTGTTCCGTTCTCCCTCTCTACCTGACCGTTCCCCCAGGGGTTGTAACTGGTCGTCGTGCTCGAGGCGATGCCCTTGCTGAGCAGGAATTTACGCAGTTCACGCTCATGAAGGAGGACCCCCTATCGCTATGTATGTAGGCGGGGAAACCGAACAGTGTAAAGATGGTGCCGAGGGCTCTAATGACCGTGGCCGTGGTCATGTTGGGACAGGGGATGACGAATGGGAACCGGGAGTATTCGTCAATCACGTTCAGGAAGTACGTGTTGCGATCGGTGGAGGGGAGGGGGCCTTTGAAGTCCAGACTGAGGCGTTCAAAGGGACGGGACGCCTTTATCAGGTGCACTCTATCTGGCACTCTGCGCAGATCTGGCAGTTCCTGGTGGCGGTCCTGACCTCCTCGATGGAGTAGGGCAGGTTGCGGGTCTTTATAAAGTGATAGAACCGAGTGACCCCCGGGTGGCTAGGAGGTCCTTGTGGAGGGTTCGGAGACGGTCCACTTGTGTGTTGGCATACATGCCGCGGGATAGGGCATCGGAAGGCTTGTTCAGCTTTCCGGGACAATACAAGATCTCATAGTTATAGGTGGAGAGTTCGATACTCCACTGCAAGATCTTGTCGTTCTTGATCTTGCCCCGCTGTGCATTATCGAACATGAAGGCAACCGACCGTTGGTCAGTGAGGAGAGTGAATCTCCTACCGGCCAGGTAATGCCTCCAATGTCGCACAGCTTCCACTATGGCCTGGGCCTCCTTTTCCACTGAGGAGTGGCGGATTTCTGAAGCATGGAGGGTGCGTGAAAAAAAGGCCACTGGTCTGTCCGCTTGGTTGAGGGTGGCCGCCAGAGCTACGTCGGATGTGTCGCTCTCGACTTGGAAGGGGAGGGACTCGTCGATTGCATGCATCGTGGCCTTTGTGATATCCGCGTTGATGTGGCTGAAGGCCTGGCGGGCCTCTGTCAACAGAGGAAAAACTGTGGACTGGATTAGCGGGCGGGCCTTGTCCGCGTAGTTGGGGACCCACTGGCCGTAATAAGAGAAAAAGCCCAGGCAGCGTTTCAGGGCCTTGGAGCAGTGGGGGAGGGAGAACTCCATGAGGGGGAGCATGCGTTCGGGGTCTGGGCCTATCACTCCATTTCGCACTACGTAGCCGAGGATGGCTAGACGGTCGGTGCTAAACACGCATTTTTCCCTGTTCTATGTGAGATTCAGGGCGTTCGCGGTCTGGAGGAATTTGCGGAGGTTGGCGTCGTGGTCCTGCTGGTCGTGGCCGCAGATGGTGACGTTGTCGAGGTACGGGAACATGGCCCGCAAACCGTACCCGCTCGGGCGGATGGGGAGCTGTTGGTAGGCGGACTTAAGGTCCACCGTGGAAAAGACCTTGTACTGTGCAATCCGGTTGACCATGTCGGATATGCAGGCGAGAGGGTATGCATCCAGCTGCATGTATCTATTGATGGTTTGACTATAGTCTACGACCATCCTCTGCTTCTCCCCGGTCTTTACAACTACCACCTGGGCTCTCCAGGGACTGTTGCTGGCCTGAATTATGCCTTCCCTCAGCAGCCGCTGGACTTCTGACCGGATAAAAGGGCACTGTACCGTCTGCTCCTAGTGGCGACTGGTTTGCAATCCGGGGTGAGGTTCGCGAACAGGGAAGGCGGATCGACCTTGAGGGTCGCGAGGCTGCAGATAGTGAGTGGGGGTATCGGGCCGCCGAATTTAAACGTTAAACTCTGGAGAACACGCACGAACAGACTCAAAAACAGCTTCTTCCCCACTGTCACCAGACTCCTAAATGACCCTCTTATGGACTGACCTCATTAACACTACACCCTGTATGCTTTATCTGATGCCAGTGCTTATGTAGTTACATTGTATATGTTGTGTTGCACTATTATGTATTTTCTTTTATTCCCTTTTCTTCTCATGTACTTAATGATCTGTTGAGCTGCTCGCAGAAAAATACTTTTCACTGTACCTCGGTACACGTGACAATAAACAAATCCAATCCAATCCAATCCCAGGAGTATGGCAGCGCAGAGGTGGGGAAGGACGTAAAGCTGATAGTTCTTGAACTCCCTTCCCTGCACCGTGAGGTTCGCAATGCAGAACCCTTTTATCTCTACCGAATGGGACCCTGCCGCCAGGAAAATTTTTTGATTACTCGGATGGATCAGAAGGGAACAGCGTCTGACCATATTGTTTTGTATAAAACTCTCCGTGCTCCCAGAGTCGATCAGACAGGGCGTCTTGTACCCATTTATAAATATACTCGTTGATGCTGTTTGGAGCATTCAGGGCCGCGACTGGTCCAGGGTCACAGAAGCCAGTCGTAGTTCCTGCATCGGGGCGTTTTCTTCAGGCCCCGTGTCGCCGTCCATCCCGGGGTCCTTAGTCATCAGCCAAGATGGCGGCGTCCACGAGTTGCACACGGTCGGGGGTGGACAAGATGGCGCCGCCCATGGATCGCACGTTGCCGGGCGAGCACAAAATGTCGGCGCCCATCCCTCCCGCGTGGAGTCCGGGACCCAAGATGGCACCGCCCGTTGGCCACACATGGATCGCTGGGGGGGGGATTGTGTTTGGGGTTCTTCACCGGAGATTGCGGCTACTGCCTGGCACACTGCTAGAAAGTGCCCTTTTTGCCACACCCTTTAGAGGGCTGAGCGGGCCGGGCAGCGCATTCGGGGCTGTTTCCCCTGCCCACAAAAGTAGCAGCGGGGCCCCCCCGGGTGATCTGCCGCTCTGGCAGCGCAGGCCTGCGGGGGGCAGGGGCTCCCGGGGGTTCGGTCATGGCGGGGGTCCGCAGTGCCCAAGGGGCTGCCGCGCGGTCGGGGGCGTAGGCGTGGGCGTTCTGTGATGCCACATCAAACGAGGCCGCGAGGGCCCATGCCTCTTTGAGGCCTAGTGTGTCTCTTTCCAGCAATCGCTGCCAAATTTGGGATGAAAGCATACCTGCCACGAATGCATCTCGGACCAGCAGCTCTGTGTGTTCATTAGCCGCAACCGATGGGCAGTTGCAGTTTCTCCCCAGTATTAACAGCGCATTGTAGAATTCATCCAGCGATTCCCCGGGGATTTGCCGTCTCGTCGCGAGCTGGTGGCGTGCGTAGACCTGGTTGACGGGCCGAACGTAGATTCCTATCAGCATGGCGATCGCCGTCGGGAAATCGTCCGCATCCTCTATGAGCGTGTAGATTTCAGGGCTCACCCTGGCATGCAGGACCTGGAGTTGCTGTTCTTCTGTAGGTATGCCGGGGGCCGTTCGGAGGTATCCCTGAAAACACGCTAACCAATGTTTAAAAGTGGCCGCTGAGTTTGCCACGTGGGGGCTGATTCGCAGACACTCTGGAATGATTCGGAGCTCCATGTCCTTAAAAGTTTGCGTAATAAATTGTATCATAATCAATGACTCACAAGACGAGATGAGAAGAAGTCGAACGATGGCTTTATTACGGCAGACTTCTTCCCCAGCAGCACAGTTACAGAATGCGGCTGCTGGGAGAACCCGGGCTCTTATACTCCACCTTGCTGGGTGGAGCCAGCAGGCGGCTGAACCAATCGGACCCAGTGTCTATCCTCCAATAGCCTCTCGGCATCACAGGGTACCTTAATACCCCTAATACATACCACCACAGGGTGGAAATCAGACTTCCAGCCCATTAATTAAATTGATTTGCATCCTCCCACCCGCGCGGGACGGGTAGCATGCTGAGGCCCTCGGTGGCAAATCGGAGCAGCGCAATTTTTCGGGGGACACTCCATTCTCTGCCTGATCAGAATCCCGATTGCGGTGTGGGCAATGAAGGATCCACCCACCCCTATCTATTGTTTCAGGTGCACATTATTTTGAAGAAAAACAGAAAACACTTGACTTCCTGACGAGCATTTACAGCTCAACAAACTTCACAAAATACAGATGATTTGGTCATTATCAAATTGCTGTTTGTGGGAGCTTCTGATGTGCAAATTGACTGCAGCATTTCCTACATTGCAATAGTGACTATGTTCCAAAAATGTACTTGGAAAAGTTGGGAGGTCATGAAAGGCAGTGTAAAAATACAATTCTTTATTTTACTCAAACAATTTCTACTCCTATTTAGTGTCACCTCCTCAACATGTCATCACTCATGTTCTCTAACTTCATCACCCCAAGCATTGAAAAGTAAATTTCACTGCCAAGAATCCACTTCCTTCTGCATCCACCTCCCATCTCCTTCGCAATTGCACTTGCAAATTCCCAACTGCTGAGCCCTACACTTGCTATGATACCTCTGCAGCCATCAGTTTACTGAAGGACTCCCAAATGCGGAGGTTTTCAAGTATTCGGGGAAGTGGGCAAAAGCCTACGAAAGCTCGGTAGGATGTCACTGATCCAGAGCATGCAACATACAAATACTATGTATAACTTGGTTCACTCAAAGTGAAGCAACATTTGAAGCACGGAGTCAATGCTCAACCGTTTTGACAGATGCCTTTGCATGAAGCAATCTACAAAGACTGAAGCAGCTACAAGGACAGAGGACCTGTAAGGCCAGCCAGGTTTCGAATCATGAATGATCAGGACTATCTTACCTTGAGGTCTACGTTACAGAAGCTTCTCTGTGCTGGATTAGACAAGCTGAGGGATTGGTTTTAGAGAATCTTGACAGCAAGATTCATCATGCAGATCTCTGCTCATCTTAAAGGAATGCCTAAGGGCTGTAGCATAGCAGGAAGAGAGACAGATACAGCAGCTTTTTTTCAGAAGACAAGAACATTCATTCAATATAGATGCCCTCTCAATGGACAGAAATACCAGTTAGCAAGTCCATTGTCCGGCATGGCCCTAGCTGGGCCATTTCATGATTTGGCATCAAAAGCTTGATCAGCCCCAGCCCATCATTCCTCAATATAATAAGAGCAGCCTGCCACCTCACCTTCAGAGGGAGCACTTAGATGGAGCTCAAACTTAAAATTCACATCCACTACGTCTTTATGGGTTCATCCAGGAAAGCACAATGAACATCTGCAGTTTACACTTCACGTTTTGTTTACAGGACAATAAATTCTGTCTACTTATTTCACCTTCATCCAGCCAATTTCTTTGAGAAGGCCTATAATAAGGTGGCAGTAATGGAAAGTCAGGCAACCATGGTACTTCAGAGGAGAATGGATGATCTAGTGTTTATTGGGGGAAGCATGCTCAATAAATTGTGTGACAGTGCACCATTCTATCTGGCTGCACATCTCCTCTTACATTTATTTTTCTTCTTATCATCCTTATTTTGAAATAGCTCCCCTGAACCTGCTCTTTACTGTGCTGCATGGTCACACCTCCTCTGTATACAACAAGCAGCAGATATCGATCATTTTTGAGAGTTCTGTAGGATTACCCCTGGTATTTTCAAACATCTAAACCTTTGCTCAAAAATGCTATGCTATTCTAGTTAAGGCGTATACCTTATTTTATGTCCTTTCAGCGTTTGCTCTGGTGGAGGTAACAGCATGGGGATATAGATGCTATCTACAGTTCAAGTGCTCTGTACTCTTGTGAACTCTGCCATCGGCTAACTGTTCTGTGACTCACTGAACTGATGTCCTACACAATCACAGGCTCTGATATTCCATGGCAATTCTACCCCATTCCCCAACAGTGTTATGTATCCTGTCGGGCTGTATCGCAGCCTGGTATGGCAACTGTTTGGTCCAAGACCATAAGAATCTACAGGGAGTCGTGAACACAGTCCAGTCCATCACACAAACCCGCTTCCCATCCATTGACTCTGTCTACACTTCCCGCTGCATTGGGAAAGCAGGCAGCATAATCGAAGACCCCGCACACCCGGGTTATTATCTCTTCCAACCTCTTCCATTGGGCAGGAAATACAAAAGTCTGAGAACATACACTAACAGCTTCTTCCCCGCTGTTACCAGACTCCTGAATAACCCTCTTATGGACTGATCTGATCTCTTCACACATCTTCTCTACTGAGTAGTACTACACTCCGTATGCTTCCCCCGATGCCTGTATCTATGTATTTACATTGTGTATTTAGCAAATGTTCTATGTTTTTCTCATGTATGGAATGATTTGTCTGGACTGCACACAGAACAATGCTTTTCGGTACACGTGACAATAAATCAAATCCCATCAACTGGAGTCAGCCAACTGTTTAATTCATCAACGGACAGCATGGCAGATTTGACTAATGTGCTCTGCCATTTATTGGGTGGTTTCATTTACTTAAAGCAAAATGCAACAGCCATCATCAGAGCTGGCAAAGCATTGGCCCTATTGCTATTGTTAAAAGTTGATCTTGAGCAGTTAATGCAGCCTCCATAGTAATTTTCAGGTTCACAAGTACAGCTAACTGGGTCTGTAAGTGTGTATCCCACTTTCAGGCCTGGTGTATACTTAATTCCTGATGTAAAATGATACCTTCCTGTCTTTTCAACGAAGGGCATTCCCTGTTGCCCCAGTGTGTGCAAGGTGAAATTCATGCCATCAATTGCCCCCAGACCCAGGGAATCCCAGAGGAGAATCCTGCTGCCCAGGCATCTTGATGGGCTTGGTCCAGCTCGAAGTTTAGATAGTCTGATGCCCGGGCATACAGGGCATCCGTGACTTTGTGAATGAATCTGTGGGCTGTAGGTTGTGAATTGCCACACAAGTCCCCACTCAACCCCTGGAATGAACCTGTTGTTAAATGTTCACGGCTGCGGTGACCTTCATGGTCACTGGGAGCAAGTATCGCCCTCCTCCCCAGGGTACCAACTTCGCAAGGACATGGCACAGGTGTCGCACCATCTCTTTGTTGAGGCAGAGCTTCCTGTGGCACATGCTGTCTGACATCTCCTCAAATGACCAATGATGCCTGCATACCTTGGGCCGTCGCTGGCCTCCCCTTCTGGGATCCTCCTTGGCCTGTTGGGCGGCTGGGTCTGAAGGGCGAGCAATGGCCCTTTGTAGATGGGTGCCGTCACAAGCCTGCGCCAACACTACTGCCGTTGGCTTCTCTGCCATCTTGCCGCCTGGACTGCCATGAGCACCTCGAGGGCTGCCACTGCGGATTCTACAATATCACCCATAATGTAACATCTGTAAGGAATTGGAGAAGGTGAGAGACCGGGAATAAGTTAGAGCTTCCAACCCGGTTCCCTCAGATCCCCAAGCCTGCCCCACGCTTACGTGTCATGCCTTCTCATTCAACTCGTCGGTTGAGCTGGTGGACCCCATCCTGCTCATGCAACCCCGGACCCCGGACCCCGGACCCCGGACCCCGGACCCCGGACCCAGACCCCAGACCCCAGACCCCAGACCCCAGACCCCAGACCCAGACCCCAAACCCCAGACCCCAGACCCCAGACCCCAGACCCCAGACCCCAGACCCCAGACCCCAGACCCCAGACCCCAGACCTCAGACCCCAGACCCCAGACCCCAGACCCCAGACCCCAGACCCCAGACTCCGGATTCTGGGCCCCAGACCCTGCACCCCAGATGCCAGACCCCAAACCCCAGACCTCGGACTCCAGACCCCAGACCTCAGACCCCAGACCCCAGACCCCAGACCCCAAACCCCAGACCTCGGACTCCAGACCCCAGACCTCAGACCCCAGATCACGGACCTCAGACCCTAGAACCCAGACTCTGGATTCTGGGCCCCAGACCACGGACCCCAGAACCCAGACACCAAATCCATGACCCCCGACCATGTGCACCAGACCCCAGACCCGGACGCCAGACCCCAGACTCCGGACCCTGGACCCCAGACACCAGACCCCTGATGGGAAGATTAGGGGGTTCTGGCTCAGGTACCCCCCCGATTTGCTCACACCCACACTCCGATCGGGGGGATACCCCTGCTGCTGTAGCCCAGCTATAGAGTGTTTGATTGTTGATTGCTGCCTCTCTGATGTTGCCGCCTCCAGAGTTCAGGCAGAGTGTCCAGGCCTCACAGTTTGATTAGGATGCAAGACAATAACACACATCAGAAACATGGCACATGTTCCCATGAGAACTCACTTGAGCTCTTTTGAAGTGCTCACATAACTATCATTGCCAATTCACTATTAACAGGAGCCTGCAGCGAGAAGCTGCTCACAGTCAGAGGGAGTTAAAGTGATCTGCACTATATTATCACGGACAGAGTTCTGCCCTGGAGGTTTTTGGTGGGATAGACAGGCAGCAGCTGAGGTTTCTGTGTGGGAACACACAATCTGCAGGATGGTGTGTGGGACCCACAGGCACTGAGCCCCTCACCTCCCGCAGGCGACACCCCCCCCCACCTATGGTGCCCAGCCCCTGACCAGGCCCCCCTTTGATGACTTCCCCCACCCCCCCATGCAAGCACTGGAGCAGCAGTTCCTGTACTCCTGGGCTGCATGCTCGATTTCGAAGATGGCTACTCACCTGCTCCGACCCCACAGCAGCCACTGCGCTGGGTTCCTGTTTTCAAATAGGTGTGCTAAACGGCACCCACATGACCTCCCGCTAGGCAGCTAGTTAGATCCTGGGAGGACGTTAGATAGGGTGTCCTTCTCGTTAATGAGGTGGAGATTGCCCTCAATTGGTGTTAATTGGTACCCCGCCACACCTTGGCGGGACCCGCAACTTGCCAAAAGGAGCAGGCTGGTTAGATCGGAAACTGATTGCTGTCCGGCACGGATCCCAATTTCGGCCTCTCCCACCATCTAACCGGCTCGCATGGATCCGAGCTGGGCGCAATGCGGCTGTTAGATTGTACCCTTTGATGTTACTTACTCTTCTCCAAGTAGCAATGAATCCTGTACCTTTCTGTTCCCCCTTCATTCATGGGATGTTGGTGCCACTGGCTGGGCCAGCATTTATTACCCACCCCAATTGCCCATTGAACTGAGTGCTTGCTCATCCATTTCACAGGGTACTTTTAAGAGTCAACCACATTGCTGTGGGTCTGGAGTCACGCGTATCCCCCCCCCCAATCTGACTACGCCTGACCCACTGACTACCACCCCGAACCCCCGCTGATTATCCCCCAATCCAACTAGCCCTGACACACCAACTGCCACCCTGAACCCCCGCTGACTTTCTCCCCCAATCTGACTACACCTGACCCACTGACTAACTCCCTGAAACCACACTGACTATCCCCCCAGTCCGACTACCCCCATCCTGCCGACTGTCACCCTGAAAAACTCAGCAGCCACTGCAGCATTCGATTGTTCTGTCATGTAGAAATAAGTCTAGCTCAGCTGAAAATTTTGGTAATAATGTTTCATGCGTCCTTAAACAACTTCCAAACTTTTAGTCTCATTAACTGCCCAACTTTAATCACATCATTACCATGGAGTACTAAGGTATTAAATAATGTTCAGAAACCAGTGACAACAGCTGCTTGGTAAGTGAGCTGCTGAATACAATTATCTCTCAAAGGTTCTCACTAAAATCAACATGAACTGAAAGAAGTTTATTAACCGTGACTTTCATTGGAGACGGACCCATAGGTGATGCAATTGACATACAATCAGTACCAAACTTCATAGAACCAGCTGCCACAGATCAAAAGAGATACCTTCCCTGAATTCCTATTTTATTTCAGAAAACTTGGTAAAGTACAGACACTTGGTCATGTGCAGAATGATTATGTGTGGAATAAATCAAATAGCAAGTCTAGCTCTTTTGAAACATGCATTGTCTGAGGATGATATTTTCTTAATAGTCATGAAAAATACCCAGTAAATCTCGGCAGGAATTTAACGGCATGTCCGATCTGAGTGCGTTCCATATTTAACCTGAAGAGTTCCCCGAATATGTTCAGAGGAAAGGTGATTGAGCCCTCGAGGAGATTAATTGTGTGATGATGACAAACATTTGCGTCCGTGTTGAGAGTAAGAACCTCCTACACACTTTAGCCCATTCGGAACCTCCATGGGACTCACAGCATACATCATTGGTTTGGATACCTCTGTGTCTCTGGAGCATGTGTCCATCTGTACTGACTATTTATGTGTACACTTCCAGTAGCAGAGTAGGATTTTCAGGGCCTTGAAGACAATTTCTGATTGCCTCTGGCATTTTTAGAAACACACACGTCCGCAGCATTTTCTTCTTTTTAAGTTAATATTGCAGGAACATCAATTCTGTTTTGAAAATCATAAGATTTGTAACCTTCTTTCTGGCTCTCATGAGTAGTTCCTGCATTTATAAAACTCGTAAAAAAATTAAAACCAGAGCTTTACCTCAGGTCATATTCTTTCATTCTTTTCGCATTCTTAAACTTATGCCTAAAGTGACATAAGACCATAAGAAATAGAAACAGGATTTGGCCTTTCAGCCCCTTGAGCCTGCTCCACCATTCAGTAGGATCATGGCTGATTCAGCATTCTACTTGTCCACTTTCCTGCCCTTTCCCCATAACCCTTGACACCCTTACTGATCAAAAATCTATCTATCTCAGCCTTAAATATACACAAGGGGCTGGATCCACCGTTTCTGCGGCTAAGTGCCGGCGCCAACGGAGAATCCGTGCGTAATTCACGACGGGAAAATCGGCACAAACCCCTCACCGATTCCGGTACAAGTGAGGGGCTAGCATGGCGCTGCTTGGAACACCCGCGAATCGCACAGAAAATATTTGGAGAATCACTGGGTACTAGGCCGCGCATGCGTAGGGCTGACAAACTGCACCGGTCGCACCGAAAAACATGGTACCGGCCTTGCTAGAATCCGAACCCGCCCACCCCGACCTCACAGCCCACCCCCTGGCCACCCCCACCACTCCACCCAGCCCTAGTAGAAGCACCCCCCCCCCTCCCCCAGCCAGCGGCACGGATCCCGGACGTGTGTGGTGGTACTGGACACTGTCCGCAGCCGGCACAGCAGGTTCCCGACCAGTGGGACCACATGTGGCTCACACCATCGGGAACTAGGCCCAAAGTTCAGAGCGACTGTCACCGTGAAGGTCACCGGGTGCGCTTGTCCTTCCCCATTCCTCTGTGGTGTCAGGTGTGCTGATATCTGGCAGATACACCATACAGTCCCCCTGCTCAGTCAGAGTCTTCGGCAGCATGCCCGGTCTGGCAGGTCCTCTAATGACAGGCGCTGCTGGTACACATGAGACCTAATGCGATGCCTCCTTCCCACCTCCTCCTCGGCCTGTTGGGCGGCCGGTTCCCCATCTTCACCAGCTGCCTCTTGTTCCTCTAGGGCAGGCTCCACTGTGCAGGGTCCTAACCGACCAGCTCCAGCTCATACATCCTCAGTGCATCCCCCAGGGCTGCAGCGACTAGGGTGAAGGCCACCATACCTGGTTGGATTCCAAAGTCCATTTTCTGCACGGTCTGTAAGACAGACATGTTAGAATGATGTATTCCTCCATGCCTAACCAGGTCCACGGGCTACACAATGGCCCCGGTCTGCATTGCAGACCTGCCCCCGAATGTCCCTCTCCCGCCACCATTCCCACACCAACATCTGGCACTCTGCCCTCTGCATCCCTGGCCCCATTGTTGCTGGTTCAGAGAAGGTTCACTTGGATGATCACCGGTATGGACGGATTGTCTTATGTGCAAAGGTTAAACAGGTTGGGTCTCTACTCATTGGAATTTAGAATGAATGAGAAGGATTGTATTGAAACACACAGGGTGGGATTCTCCATCGGCTGAAGCTGGAATCGGGAAAGGCGATTGGGTGGAGAATCGGTTGTGAAGCCAAAATCGTGGCCGGTGCCAGGCGCCCGACAGAATGCCATGCTCTGGTGCCTCGCCAGCGCCGCAATGCATTCTACTTTGCACATGCAGTAAATGTCTGCCGCATATCATTAGCAGGCCTGACCCAGTATTCTCCGGTGCCTCCACAGTACTCTGCCTCGACCAGGACTATGGGTCCGAAAATAAGGAGATGAACTATGAGGCCCAAGTTGTAGAATTTGGCTATCCTGGGCTATTCTGCACAGATATAATGCCAGAGCCATTGCTTTTGGGAAAAGGTGGCCTACATGCAACTTAACTATGGTTCAGAAAGAGATTGTTGGAGATCACCAGCTAAAACGTAAATTAGTGAAAAAATAGTTAGCTTAATGTGGAGTTGGGAGGAGCGGGCATGGTGTAGACCACTCACCATGGCAACACCCCAAACACATCCCTCCCTCCTGATCAACCTCTTCTCTATCAATCACCCTCACCACTTATGATCACACCCTCCAATGCCGATTCACAAGCGAGCTGCTTGAGGAGATCCAGTATGTGTTCACAGCTCACTTGTTTAACCTGTTTAATGAGGCTTGTTCCCTCCAGTCTGCTGGGGTAAACCAAGTTCTAGGCCTTAGCCTTTATAATTGCTGATCACTTCTCAACTTAACATCTTTGAGATTAACATCTCTCATTGAACTAATAATTATAATCTTTGTTGTCACAAGTCGGCTTTGACACTGCAATGACGTTACTGTGAAAAGCCCCTAGTCACCACATTCTGGCGCCTGTTCGGGGACACAGAGGGAGAATTCAGAATGTCCAATTCATCAACAAGCACTTCTTTCGGGACTTGTGGGAAGAAACCGGAAACCCACGCAGATCCTGGGAGAACGTGCAGACCCCGCACAGACGGTGACCCAAGCCAGGAATCAAACCCAGGTCCCTGGTGTTGTGAAGCAATAGTGCTAACTACTGTGCTACCGTGCTGCCCTAATCTTCTCAACATGACATGATAACGCAATGAGAATGAGACTTTTATTTTAATTTACATTCTTCGGCTGCTTAGTATATATTCTAAGACAAATATAGCTGAATGTTGCTGTTTCTAATTTTTCTGGTTTGATATTTTTGCTATCAAAGCTTCATTTCAGAATGGCTACGTGTTATACCAGTGAAAATGATGACTTGCTCGACCTCTGATCTGATCAGCAGGGAATTGTCCATTGACCACAGGACACAGTTAGAGGAAATGGGTGCATCTTAGAGAAAGGAAAGTTGCTGCAGGGACATGAGAAAATCCCTCAATTGTCTGCCTCAACAGGCACAGTTGTTGATTTATAAAAGAATTGCAATATCTGCATTACGCAACACAATGGTGTTGTATCCCTAACTGCTATTTTTCTCTGTCAGAAACTAAAGTTCATTCATGAATGTGAGCACAGAAAGCTAGTGGACCGTACATCCACAGCAATTTGTTTTTTTGAAAATGTTTTTATTGAAGTTTTTCATTTTATACACTGCGCAATAAACAGAGGTATGTGGATCAGATACAATTTACAAGGACACAACATTGGAATTGGCTCCCCATAACCCCATCTCCTTAGCCCACCCTTTTTGTTATTCTAAGAAATTTTAATCGAATGCATACTTTACAAAAATTTGCATATGGATAGCTCTTCCTCCCCCTTCCCCTCATCCTCCCTTTCGAGTAGCTCTGCCCCTCTAGCCTTCCCCCCCCCCCCCCCCCCCCCCATGCTTTAGGTGTTTCTTTGGGGTCTTGTTCTTTGTGGCCTTGCTTTTGAACCCTGTTGTCTATTCTGGCCATTCCCAATGCCACCCCCCCCCCTTCCTGGACTGGATGCGAAAATTGAAGAGAAAGCTAGAACACGTTCTTCTTTGCGAAGGTAAGAAACCTGCCACCCTTAACACCACTGCATCCATGGGGAAGGCCTGAAGAGGCTTGTCAACATGTGCATCTGGATTTTGTAGTACATTTCGAAGGACATATGTTCTTGGGAACAGTCGTTGCTCACATCAAGTTGCCAGAGGTCACTGTGAAAATCTACCAAATTGAAGAAGACTATTGAGAAGCGAGGAACATAGAACATAGAAAAATACAGCACAGAACAGGCCCTTCGGCCCATGATGTTGTGCCGAACCTTTGTCCTAGATTAATCATAGATTATCATAGAATTTACAGTGCAGAAGGAGGCCATTCGGCCCATTGAGTCTGCACCGGCTCTTGGAAAGAGCACCCTACCCAAGGTCAACACCTCCACCCAACACTAAGGGCAATTTTGGACACTAAGGGCAATTTATCATGGCCAATCCACCAAACCTGCACATCTTTGGACTGTGGGAGGAAACCGGAGCACCTGGAGGAAACCCATGCACACACGGGGAGGATGTGCAGACTCCACACAGACAGTGACCCAAGCTGGAATCAAACCTGGGACCCTGGAGCTGTGAAACAATTGTGCTATCCACAATGTTACCGTGCTGCCCTTAAGAACAAATTAATCTACACTATATCATTTTACCGTAATCCATGTACCTATCCAATAGCTGCTTGAAGGTCCCTAATGTTTCCGACTCAACTACTTCCACAGGCCGTACATTCCATGCCCCCACTACTCTCTGGGTAAGGAACCTACCTCTGACATCCCCCCTATATCTTCCACCATTCACCTTAAATTTATGTCCCCTTGTAATGGTTTGTTTCACCCGGGGAAAAAGTCTCTGACTGTCTACTCTATCTATTCCCCTGATCATCTTATAAACCTCTATCAAGTCGCCCCTGATCCTTCTCCGTTCTAATGAGAAAAGGCCTAGCACCCTCAACCTTTCCTCGTAAGACCTACTCTCCATTCCAGGCAACATCCTGGTAAATCTCCTTTGCACCTTTTCCAAAGCTTCCACATCCTTCCTCAAATGAGGCAACCAGAACTGTACACAGTACTCCAAATGTGGCCTTACCAAATTTTGTACAGCTGCATCATCACCTCACGGCTCTTAAATTCAATCCCTTTGTTAATGAACGCTAGCACACCATAGGCCTTCTTCACAGCTCTATCCACTTGAGTGGCAACTTTCAAAGATGTATGAACATAGACCCCAAGATCTCTCTGCTCCTCCACATTGCCAAGAACTCTACCGTTAACCCTGTATTCCGCATTCATATTTGTCCTTCCAAAATGGACAACCTCACACTTTTCAGGGTTAAACTCCATCTGCCACTTCTCAGCCCAGCTCTGCATCCTATCTATGTCTCTTTGCAGCCAACAACAGCCCTCTTCACTATCCACAACTCCACCAATCTTCGTATCGTCTGCAAATTTACTAACCCACCCTTCAACTCCCTCATCCAAGTCATTAATGAAAATCGCAAACAGCAGAGGACCCAGAACTGATCCCTGCGGTACACCACTGGTAACTGGGATCCAGGCTGAATATTTGCCATCCACCACCACTTTCTGACTTCTATCAGTTAGCCAGCTCATTATCCAACTGGCCAAATGTCCCACTATCCCATGCCTCCTTACTTTCTGCATAAGCCTACCATGGGGAACCTTATCAAATGCCTTACTAAAATCCATGTACACTACATCAACTGCTTTACCTTCATCCACATGCTTGGTCACCTCCTCAAAGAATTCAATAAGACTTGTAAGGCAAGACCTACCCCTCACAAATCCGTGCTGACTATTCCAAATCAAGCAGTGTCTTTCCAGATGCTCAGAAATCCTATCCTTCAGTACCCTTTCCATTACTTTGCCTACCACCGAAGTAAGACTAACTGGCCGGTAATTCCCAAGGTTATCCCTAGTCCTTTTTTTGAACAGGGGCACGACATTCACCACTCTCCAATCCCCTGGTACCACCCCTCTTGACAGTGAGGACGAAAAAATCATTGCCAACGGCTCTGCAATTTCATCTCTTGCTTCCCATAGAATCCTTGGATATATCCCCCTGTTCAAGAAGGGAACAAGGAAAAAGATGGAAAATTATAGGCCAATTAGCTTAACCTCGGTTGTTGGCAAGATTCTAGAATCCATTGTTAAGGATGAGATTTCTAAATTCTTGGAAGTGCAGGGTCAGATTAGGACAAGTCAGCATGGATTTAGTAAGGGGAGGTCGTGCCTGACAAACCTGTTAGAGTTCTTTGAAGAGATAACAAATAGGTTAGACCAAGGCGAGCCAATGGATGTTATCTATCTTGACTTCCAAAAGGCCTTTGATAAGGTGCCTCACGGGAGACTGCTGAGTAAAATAAGGGCCCATGGTATTCGAGGCAAGGTACTAACATGGATTGACGATTGGCTGTCAGGCAGAAGGCAGAGAGTTGGGATAAAAGGTTCTTTTTCGGAATGGCAACCGGTGACGAGTGGTGTCCCGCAGGGTTCAGTGTTGGGGCCACAGCTGTTCTCTTTATATATTAACGATCTAGATGACGGGACTGGGGGCATTCTGGCTAAGTTTGCCGATGACACAAAGATAGGTGGAGGGGCAGATAGTATGGAGGAGGTGGGGAGGCTGCAGAAAGATTTAGACAGTTTAGGAGAGTGGTCCAAGAAATGGCTGATGAAATTCAACGTGGGCAAGTGCGAGGTCTTAGGCCCCATTTAGAAGACTGTGAGCAATTTTGGGCCCCACACCTCAGGAAGGACATACTGGCACTGGAGCGGGTCCAGCGGAGATTCACACGGATGATCCCAGGAATGGTAGGCCTAACATACGATGAACGTCTGAGGATCCTGGGATTATATTCATTGGAGTTTAGGAGGTTGAGGGGAGATCTAATAGAAACTTACAAGATAATGAATGGCTTAGATAGGGTGGATGTAGGGAAGTTGTTTCCATTAGCAGGGGAGACTAGGACCCGGGGGCACAGCCTTAGAATAAAAGGGAGTCACTTTAGAACAGAGATGAGGAGAAATTTCTTCAGCCAGAGAGCGGTGGGTCTGTGGAATTCATTGCCACAGACGGCGGTGGAGGCCAGGACATTGAGTGTCTTTAAGACAGAAGTTGATAAATTCTTGATTTCTCGAGGAATAAGGGCTATGGAGAGAGAGCGGGTAAATGGAGTTGAAATCAGCCATGATTGAATGGTGGAGTGGACTCGATGGGCCAAATGGCCTTACTTCCGCTCCTATGTCTTATGGTCTTATGGTCTTATCCCATCAGGCCCGGGGAATTTGTCGATCCTCAAGTTCTTCAAAATGCCAAACAAGTATTTCCTCGAGCTTACCAGTCTGTTTCACACTGTCCTCTCCAACAATATGGCCCCTCTCATTTGTAAATACAGAAGAAAAGTACTCGTTCAAGACCTCTCCAATCTCTTCAGACTCGATACACAATCTCCCGCTACTGTCCTTGATCGGACCTACCCTCGCTCTAGTCATTCTCATATTTCTCACATATGTGTAAAAGGCCTTGGGGTTTTCCTTGATCCTACCCGCCAAAGATTGTTCATGCCCTCTCTTAGCTCTCCTAATCCCTTTCTTCAGTTCCCTCCTGGCTATCTTGTATCCCTCCAGCGCCCTGTCTGAACCTTGTTTCCTCAGCCTTACATAAGTCTCCTTTTTCCTCTTAACAAGACATTCAACCTCTCTTGTCAACCATGGTTCCCTCACTCGACCATCTCTTCCCTGCTTGACAGGGACATACATAAAAAGGACACGTAGTACCTGTTCCTTGAACAAGTTCCACATTTCACTTGTGTCCTTCCTTGACAGCCTATGTTCCCAACTTATGCACTTCAATTCTTGTCTGACAACATCGTATTTACCCTTCCCCCAATTGTAAACCTTGCCCTGCTGCACGCACCTATCCCTCTCCATTACTAAAGTGAAAGTCACAGAATTGTGGTCACTATCTCCAAAATGCTCCCCCACTAACAAATCTATCACTTGCCCTGGTTCATTACCAAGTACCAAATCCAATATTGCCTCCCCTCTGGTCGGACAATCTACATACTGTGTTAGAAAAGCTTCCTGGACACACTGCACAAATACCACCCCATCCAAACTATTTGATCTAAAGAGTTTCCACTCAATATTTGGGAAGCTAAATCACCCATGACTACTACCCTGTGACTTCTGCACCTTTCCAAAATCTGTTTCCCAATCTGTTCCTCCACATCTCTGCTGCTAATGGGGGGGCCTATAGAAAACTCCCAACAAGGTGAGTGCTCCTTTCCTATTTCTGACTTCTACCCGTACTACCTCAGTAGGCAGATACTCCTCGAACTGCCTTTCTGCAGCTGTTATACTATCTCTAATTAACAATGCCACCCTCCCCCACCTCTTTTACCACCCTCCCTAATCTTATTGAAATATCTATAACCAGGGACCTCCAACAACCATTTCTGTCCCTCTTCTATCCAAGTTTCCGTGATGGCCACCACATCGTAGTTCCAAGTACCAATCCATGCCTTAAGTTCATCCACTTTATTCCTGATGCTTCTTGAGTTGAAGTATACACACTTCAACCCATCCCTGTGCCTGCAAGTACTCTCCTTTGTCAGTGTTCCCTTCCCCACTGCCTCACTACACGCTTTGGCGTCCTGAATATCAGCTACCTTAGTTGCTGGACTACAAATCCGGTTCCCATTCCCCGGCCAAATTAGTTTAAACCCTTCCGAAGAGTACTAGAAAACCTCCCTCCCAGGATATTGGTGCCCCTCTGGTTCAGATGCAACCCGTCCTGCTTGTACAGGTCCCACCTTCCCCAGAATGCGCTTCAATTATCCAAATACCTGAAGCCCTCCCTCCTACACCATTCCTGCAGCCATGTGTTCAGCTGCACTCTCTCCCTATTCCTAGCCTCGCTATCACGTGGCACCGGCAAAAAACCAGAGATGACAACTCTGTCTGTCCTGGCTTTTTAACTTCCAGCCTAACTCCCTCAACTCGGTTATTACCTCCACACCCCTTTTCCTACCTACGTCGTTGGTACCAATGTGCACCACGACTTCTGGCTGCTCCCCCTCCCCCTTAAGGATCCTGCAGATAAGATCCAAGACATCCCTGGCCCTGGCACCCAGGAGGCAACATACCTTCCGGGAGTCTTGCTCGTGACCACAGAATCTCCTATCTATTCCCCTAACCATTGAATCTCCGACTACTATTGCTTTTCTATTCTTCCCCTTCCCTTCTGAGCCCCAGAGCCAGACTCAGTGCCAGAGACCTGGCCGCTAGGGCCTTCCCCCGGTAGGTCATCCCCCCCAACAGCATCCAAAACGGTGTACTTGTTTTGAAGGGGAACGGCCACGAGGGATCCCTGCACTGTCTGCCTGTTTGTTTTCTTTCCCTTGACTGTAATCCAGCCAGTCTTGTCCTGTACCTTGGGTATGGTTACCTCCCTGTAACTCTTCTCTATCACTACCTCTGCCTCCCGGATGATCCGGAGTTCATCCAGCTTCAGCTCCAGTTCCCTAACATGGTCTTTGAGGAGCTGGAGTTGGGTGCACTTCCCGCAGATTTAGTCAGCGGGGATACCGGTGATATCCCTCACCACCCACATCCTACAGGAGGGGCATGCAACTGGCCTAGCCTCCAGCCCCTCTTACCTTACAGAATATAGCTGGCCTGTGGACCAACTGGACCTCCGTCCTTCGACTCTGCTCCCAGTCAGCTGCCCTCTCTGTAAACTCCTGGCTCCCTTCTCGCTCTTTGCGGAAATGTAGGGAACAAATTGAAAGGAGCGCCTTACTCCCTCCTCACCTAACTCCCTCAGTCATCAAACTCTCACTATAGCACTCAAATGCACCAAATTCAGCACTCCCTCAGTCACCAAACTCTCACTATAGCACTCAAATGCACCAAATTCAGCACTCCCTCAGTCACCAAACTCTCACTATAGCACTCAAATGCACCAAATTCAGCACTCAGTGCAAACAAAGTCTGAACTGTCGGGGATCACTTTTATACTGTGAATCTAGCCTCTGAAAACTGGCCTAATCCAATTAACTAATTAACAAGCTCCAGCTGCAAGTACCTACAAGTAGAACCTTTGTTTAAAGCTGATTGAAAATTCACCTTCTTCTAAACCAAACAGCAACTTTTAAGTTAATTAACTAAATAAAAGAAAGACTAGACTTTAGATAAAAATGAAGCCTTATACTCCCTCAGTCACCAAACTCTCACTATAGCACTCAAATGCACCAAATTCAGCACTCAGTGCTCTTTAATTGAGAAGTGTTTAATTGTTCTGGATTCCCTGAACAACTGGTAAGCGACAACGGACGTCGATTTGCTTCATAATAATTGAAACGTTTCTGACAGGAGAATGGTATTCAACATATTAAGTCTGCACTGTACCACCTTCTACTAATGGACCAGCAGAACGTTTTGCTTAAACTATGAAATATGCCTTGAGAGCAACCAGGGAACAAGGTTTGCTGAACAAATGTCTTAACAAGTTCCTATTGGTGTATAGGAATACTGAACAATCCACGACCAAGACCTCTACTGCATTGCTAATCATGAAAGGACAACTACGTTCTCCTTTCGATCTGTTGAAACCTCCGAGAACTAAAGAGATTGTACAAAAGCAAAAGCAAGTACTAATGGAATGGTGGAAAACAAGGCAAAGCATCAAGTTTTCCACCAAGGACAAGGAGCTTTGATGAGGAATTACCCCACAGGGAGAAATGGGCTCCTGTCAAATCCTTGCAGACTGGACCTGTTTCTTATACTGTCCAGACCAAAGATGGCATTATCTGGAGGAAAGATACAGACCAATTTCTGGCTGGAAGAACAGAATTGGGGCCTGTGGAAATCCAGCTTCAACTCTCCAGGGTCATGGATTGACCTTTCCTACAACCCTAACAGTAACAGACACTGTTGAGGAAAACAACACCTCACCTTCTGATTAAACACAGAGACAACCTTTAGTTCCTACATTATTGCCAGTTAAACCAAACACCAATGACGTTCATGCAAAGACGGAAATGCCAGAGTTTATCACCAGTGTGTAGAGAAGATGCCATAGGTTCGCTATCAACCGTTCCAAGTACAAAAACCTCCAAACCGTCTGACATATTGATTATTGTTCATGTTGAACTTGTTTTGAACTTGTTGGGACATTCAAGTTAAGGGGGAGGAAATGTTCTCTATTTGCATTGATTGTTATTATCTCTAGTGCAGCTCTGTGGTATTAAAGTATTCACCGGAAGTGACGCCATAAGTCCTAGCGTGGGAAACAGAGAGAGATGAAAAACCATGTAAGAGATATTGTAAATAAAGCTCCATTTATTAAAATCCCTGTGCTCCCTAGTACCACACCTCCAAAACACAATAGGAAATAAAGAAAATGGAAAGTGCAGGAAACACTCAGCAAGTCTGTGGAGAGATAAACAGAATACACATTTTAGGTCTGTGACGTTCCATTAGAACTGGGACAAGTTGGAAATCTACAACAGGTCTACTTTTTCTCATTACTCAGATGAAAGTTTGCAGGCCTGACATGTTAATTGCACTTCTCTCTCCACAGATGCTGCCTGACCTGCTGAATGTTTCCTGCATTTTCTGTTTTCATTATTTCTGTGACTCATTCCCAGCTCCAGAAATCTGTAATCAAAGTCTCTGCAGCTCTTTAAACCTTTTCCCATTTCTGCCCTTTGCAGCAGTTACTGGCAACAGGTATGCCTCTTCCATTCGTTCTGTGATTTGTCTGGGACGCTGTGAGCGGGTCACCTGAACGTTCATTATGTAAACATTATTGTGCCTCATTATACTTCAATTTCCGTCACCGCGCCCAGGAGAGTTTAGACACCAAAACCATAACCAGAAATTTGGGAGGTTAAATTGCATGGAGGAGAAATGAATTGAAATGATTTCTGCTTCAGTGTGCAGCCAAGAAATCACATTGTGTAAATTCTGCAAGTCAGATATGCAAAGATTGTGAGGAATGTTGGGACCGCCAGTGAGGAATTTTCTGGATCTGTGCCCAGACACACTGCATTACCTGGGTCCAACTTTAATTGAAACTCTATTCACATGAACCACCAGGTTAGAGTTCCTCTTTTCATATGAATATGGATGGGGTGTCTCTTTGGAATTGTACTGGATGATGAAATTGTGGAAAAGTTTTGAAACGTTTCCTTCGGAACATAAGATTTTCTTTGAAATGCCAAAAATCAACAACGGATCACAACACACATGTGAGAATAAAATTGATATTCAGACCTGAAACGTTGACTGACTTCTGTTCCTCCTCTGATGCAACTCAGCATGCTGAATAATTCCGGATTCATTGCTTTTATTTTCAGCCTCACAACATCAGCAATATTTTGTTTTTTGATTATTCCTGTGGTAATGTTCCTTTAGGAAAAATAAATTATTTGCATTATAGAGTGTTTTTCATGTCATCAAAGTGTGCCAAAGTACTGCAAAGCCAGAACGTCAGTTTTGGATTTGGCATGAAGGTAAGTGAGGAAGTTGAGTTATGGGGATAGATTGGAGAGGTTGGGACTGTTCTCCTTGAAGAGAAGATTTGAAAGAGATGTTCAAAATCATGAGGGGGCTGGACAGAGTAGATAGGGAGAAAGTGTTCCTGCTTGCAAAAGAACCGTGAACGAGAGGACACAGATTTAAAGTGATTTGTAAAAGAAGCAAATGTGATGGAGAAAAAACGTTTTCAGACAACGAGTGGCGCGGGCCTAGAATTAATTGCCTGGAAGTGTGGTGGAGGCAGGTTGAATCGAGGCATTCAAGGGGGCATTAGATGATTATTTGAATAGGAACAACGTGCAGGGGTACGGGGGAAAGACAGGGGAGTGGAAAGATGTCATAATATTCATTTGGAGGGAGGGTACACATAGAATGGGCGGAATGGCCGCCTTCTGCACCAAAACAAATCTGTGAATCACTGATTCTGTAAAGCTAGCAGTAAATTTTCGTAAAGCCTCAGGAACTGTAAATGAATGAATGTCCAGAGGATCTGAATTTGTTGAGACAATTGGTTAATATAACAGGACAATTCCCCATAATTTTGAAATTATCTATTTTACATCTAAATAAATTGCCGGAATGCCCCATCAATCAACCCGCGAAAGTGATGATGAAGTGCTGGAGTGAGTTTTAACTAACAACATTTTGAGTCACGATGAAAGAGACCATCGTTAAGCCGAACAAACGTTTGCAAAAATTCAAATAAACCATTTATCCACAGAAAGAGTACTGGAAACATTAGAACACATTAGTTAATTCATTTTGGTAGGTTGAACATAGAGGAGAAAAATACATTAAATGGCAAAACTCTGAGAAATATAGAAAGTCAGAGAGATCTGGGCGTGCAGTTCCACAGATCTTTGAAAGTGGCAACACAAGTGGACAAGGTAATCAAGAAAGCATATGGAATGCTTGCCTTCATTGGACGGGCAGCGAGTATAAAAACTGCCATGTCATGCTATAGTTGTATAGAACCTTGGTAAGGCCGCACTTGGAATATTGCGCACAATGTTGGTTGCCACACTATCAGAAGGATGTGAAGGCTTTGGAGAGGGTGCCGAGGTTTACCAGGAGGTTGCCTGGTCTGGAGGGTGTTAGCTATGAGGAGAGGCTGAATAGATTCGGACAGTTTTCATTAGAAAGACGGAGGTTGAAGGGTGACCTGATAGAGGTCTACAAGATTATGAGGGCCATGGATAGAGTGCAAAGGCAGGCACTCATTCCCAGGTTGGATGGATCAGTCACCAGGGGGCATACGTTTAAGGCCCGTGGGGCAAAGGTTAGAGTGGATGTGCGAGGCAGGTTTTTTATGCAGACAGTGGTGAGTGCCTGGTACGTGCTGCCAGGGGAGGTTGTGGAAGCAGATACATTAACGACATTCGAAAGGCAGCATGACAAATATATGGATAGGATGGATATAGAAGGATACGAACAAGGATGTGATGAGGGTTTTGGCCAAGGTTTATATAATGACCAGGACTGGATTGGAGGCCGAAGGCCCAGTTCCTGTGCTGTACTGTCTTTTGTTCTTTGTTCAGAGAGAGCAGTGGAGACCTGAGATCACAATGAAAGCAGGAGAGAAACAAGAACACAGCGAGAGTAAGAGAGACTGGAGAACACAGTGAGAGCAGGAGAGATTCGAGAACACAGTGAGATCCGGAGAGATTCGAGAACACAGTGAGAGCAGGAGAGACTGGAGAACACAGTGAGAGCAGGAGATACTCAAGATCACAGTGGGAGCAGGAGAGACTCAAAAACACAGTGAGAGCAGGAGAGACTCGCGATCACAGTGAGAACACAAGATACTCAAGAACACAGTGAGAGCAGGAGAGACTTGGGAACACAGTGAGAGCCCGAGAGATTCGAGAACAGAGTGAGAGCTGGAGAGATTGAGGCACACAGAGTAGTAGGAGAGATTCGAGAAAACAGTGAGAGCAGGAGGGACTCGGGAACACAGTGAGAGCAGGAGACTCGTGATCACAGTGAGAGCAGAAGATGCTCGAGAACACAGTGAGAGCCGGAGAGTTTCGGGAACACAGTGAGAGCAGGAGACACGAGAACACAGCGAGAGCAGCAGAGACTCGAGAATTATGTGAGAGCAGGAGAGACTCGAGAACACAGTGATAGCAGGAGAGACTCAATAACAGAGTGAGAGCAGGAGAGAAATGAGAACACAGTGAGAGCAGGAGAGAAATTAGAACACAGTGAGGGCAGGAGAGACTCAAGAACACAGTGAGAGCAGGAGTGCCTCAAGAACACAGTGAGAGCAGGAGAGACTCGAAAACACAGTGAGAGCAGGAGACTCGAGAACACAGTGAGAGCAGGAGAGATTCGAGAACACTGTGAGAGCAGGAGAGACTCGAGAACACAGTGAGAGCTGGAGATTCAGGAACACAGTGAGAGCAGGAGAGACTCGAGAACACAGTGAGAGCAGGAGAGATTCAAGAACACAGTGAGAGCAGGAGACTCATGATCACAGTGAGAGCAGGAGATACTCAAGATCACAGTGGGAGCAGGAGAGACTCAAAAACACAGTGAGAGCAGGAGAGACTTGCGATCACAGTGAGAACACAAGATACTCAAGAACACAGTGAGAGCCCGAGAGATTCGAGAACAGAGTGAGAGCTGGAGAGATTCAGGCACACAGAGTAGTAGGAGAGATTCGAGAAAACAGTGAGAGCAGGAGGGACTCGGGAACACAGTGAGAGCTGGAGACTCGTGATGACAGTGAGAACAGGAGATACTCAAGAACACAGTGGGTGCAGGAGAGACTGGAGAACACAGTGAGAGCAGGAGACTCATGATCACAGTGACTGCAGGACTGTACAAGAACACAGTGAGAGCCGGAGAGTTTCGGGAACACAGTGAGAGCAGGAGACATGAGAACACAGCGAGAGCAGGAGAGATTCGGGACACAGTGAGGGCAGGAGCGATTCGAGAACACAATGAGAGCAGCAGAGACTCGAGAACACAGTGAGAGCAGGAGCGACTCGAGAACACAGCGAGAGCAGCAGAGACTCGAGAATACTGTGAGAGCAGGAGAGACTCGAGAACACAGTGATAGAAGGAGAGACTCAATAACAGAGTGAGAGCAGGAGAGAAATGAGAACACAGTGAGAGCAGGAGAGAAATTAGAACACAGTGAGGGCAGGAGAGACTCGAGAACACAGTGAGAGCAGGAGTGCCTCAAGAACACAGTAAGAGCAGGAGAGACTCGAGAACACAGTGAGAGCAGGAGACTCGAGAACACAGCGAGAGCAGGAGT
Organism: Scyliorhinus torazame; assembly: GCF_047496885.1. Lineage (NCBI taxonomy): Eukaryota > Metazoa > Chordata > Chondrichthyes > Carcharhiniformes > Scyliorhinidae > Scyliorhinus > Scyliorhinus torazame. Next base: position 319,427,070 of record NC_092707.1, on the reverse strand, counting down.
GACTCGGGAACACAGTGAGACCAGGAGCGACACGAGAACACAACGAGAACAATACTGTGAGAGCAGGAGAGACTTGAGAACAAAGCTTGAGCAGGAGAGATTCGAGAACACAGTGAGAGCAGGAGAGACCCGAGAACACAGTGAGAGCAGCAGAGACTCGGGAACACAGTGAGAGCAGGAGAGGCTCGGGAACACAGTGAGAGCAGGAGAGACTCGAGAACACAGTGAGAGCAGGAGAGACTCAATAACACAATGAGTGCAGGAGAGACTCGAGAACACAGTGAGAGCAGAAGATAAATGAGAACATAGTGACGGCAGGAGAGACTCAAGAAGACAGTGAGAGCAGGAGAGACTCGAGAACACAGCATGAGCAGGGGAGAATTGAGAACACAAGTGAGAGCAGGAGAGAAATGAGAAAAAAGCAAGAGCAGGAGGGACTCGAGAACACAGTGAAAGCATGAGGGAAACCAGGGTACAGCGAGAGCAGGAGAGATTCGAAGACACAGTGAGAGGAGGAGAGACTCGAGAACACAGTGAAAGCAGGAGAGACCCATGAAGACAGTGAGAGCAGGAGACTCATGATCACAGTGAGAACAGGAGGTACGCAAGAACACAGTGAGACTAGGGAACACAGTGAGAGCAGGAGCGACTCGAGAACACAGCGAGAGCAGCAGAGACTCGAGAATACTGTGAGAGCAGGAGAGACTCAATAACAGAGTGAGAGCAGGAGAGAAATGAGAACACAGTGAGAGCAGAAGAGAAATTAGAACACAGTGAGGGCAGGAGAGACTCGAGAATACTGTGGGAGCAGGAGAGACTCAAGAACACAGTGATAGCAGGAGAGACTCAATAACAGAGTGAGAGCAGGAGAGAAATGAGAACACAGTGAGAGCAGAAGAGAAATTAGAACACAGTGAGGGCAGGAGAGACTCGAGAACACAGTGAGAGCAGGAGCGACACGAGAACACAACGAGAACAATACTGTGAGAGCAGGAGAGACTTGAGAACAAAGCTTGGGCAGGAGAGATTCGAGAACACAGTGAGAGCAGGAGTGACTCGAGAACACAGTGAAAGCATGAGGGAAACCAGGGTACAGCGAGAGCAGGAGAGATTCGAAGACACAGTGAGAGGAGGAGAGACTCGAGAACACAGTGAAAGCAGGAGAGACCCATGAAGACAGTGAGAGCAGGAGACTCATGATCACAGTGAGAACAGGAGGTACGCAAGAACACAGTGAGAGAGGAGAGATTCATGAACATGGTGAGTGCAGGAGAGATTCGAGAACACAGTGAGAACAGGAGAGTCTCGCGAACGCAGTGAGAGCAGAATACTCGAGAACTCAGTGAGAGCAGGAGAGATTCGAGAACACAGTGAGTGCAGACGGTACCTGAGAACACAGTTAGAGCAGGAGAGACCTGAGAACACAATGAGAGCAGGAGAGATTCGAGACCACAGTGAGAGTAGGAGAGATTTGAGAACACATTGAGAGAAGGTTGGACACGGAAACACAGTGAGAGACGGAGACTCGTGAACACAGTGAGGAGAGACTTGAGAACACAGTGAGAGCAGAAGGGACCTGAGAACACAGTGAGAGGAAGGGAGATTTAGGACCACAGCGAGAGCAGGAGACTTAAGAACAGAGCGAGAGCAGGAGAGACTCAAGGATGCAGTGAGAGTAGTAGAGACTCGAGAACACAGTGAGAGCAGGAGTGCCTCAAGAACACAGTGAGAGCAGGAGAGACACGAGAACACAGTGAGAGCAGAAGAGACTGGAGAACACAGAGAGAGCAGGAGACTCATGATCACAGTGAGTGCAGGACTGACTCAAGAACACAGTGAGAGCAGGGGAGATTCGGGAACACAGTGACAGCAGGAGACTCGTGATCACAGTGAGAACAGAAGCTACTCGAGAACACAGTGACAGCCGGAGAGATTCGGGAACACAGTGAGAGCAGGAGACTCGAGAACACAGCGAGAGCAGGAGAGATTCGGGAACACAGTGAGAGCAGGAGAGAAATGAGAAAAAAGCAAGAGCAGGAGACACTCGAGAACAGAGTGAAAGCAGTAGAGACGCGAGAACACAGTGAGAACAGGAGAGATTGGAGGCCACAGTGAGAGCAGGAGATTCATGATCGCAGTGCGAACAGGAAACACTCAAGGACACAGTGAGAGCAGGAGAAAGTCGGGAACACAGTCAGAGCAGGAAATATTCGAGAACACAGTGAGAGCTGGAGAGATTCAGGCACACAGTGTAGTAGGAGAGATTCGAGAAAACAATGAGAGCAGGAGAGAATTGAGAACACTAGTGAGAGCAGGAGAGAAATTAGAAAAAAGCAAGAGCAGAAGGGACCTGAGAACACAGGGAGAGCAGGAGAGAATGGAAAACACAGTGAGAGCAGGAGACTCATGATCACAGTGAGTGCAGGACTGCCTCAAGAACATAGTGAGAGCATGAGAGACCCGAGAACAAAGTGAGAGCATGAGAGACTGGAGAACACAGTGAGAGCAGGAGACTCATGATCACACTGAGAGCAGGAGATACTCAGGAACACAGTGAGAGCAGGAGAGATTCGACAACAGAGTGAGGGCTGGAGTGATTCAGGCACACAGTGTAGTAGGAGAGATTTGAGAAAACAGTGAGAGCGGGAGGGACTCGGGAACACAGTGAGAGCAGGAGACTCGTGATCACAGTGAGAACAGGAGATACTCAAGAACACAGTGAGAGCAGGAGAGAATCGGGAACACAGTGAGAGCAGGAGACTCGTGATCACAGTGAGCACAGAAGATACTCGAGAACACAGTGAGAGCCGGAGAGATTCGGGAACACAGTGTGAGCAGGAGCGACTCGAGAACACAGCGAGAGCAGCAGAGACTCGAGAACACAGCGAGAGCAGGAGACACTTGGGAACACAATGAGAGCAGGAGCGACTCGAGAACACAGCGAGAGCAGCAGAGACTCGAGAATACTGTGAGAGCAGGAGAGACTCGAGAACAGTGAGAGCAGGAGAGACTCAATAACACAGTGCGAGCAGGAGAGAAATGAGAACACAGTGATAGCAGGAGAGAAATGCGAACACAGTGAGGGCAGGAGAGACTCGAGAACACAAGTGAGAGCAGGAGAGAAATGAGAAAAAGCAAGAGCAGGAGAGACTCGAGAACTCAGTGAAAGCAATAGAGACCCGAGAACACAGTGAGAGCAGGAGAGACTGGAGACCACAGTGAGAGCAGGAGAGACTGGAGACCACAGTGAGAGCAGGAGATTCGTGATCACAGTGCGAACAGGAGATACTCAAGAACACAGTGAGAGCAGGAGAGAGTCGGGGGCACAGTGAGAGCAGGAAAGATTCGAGAACTCAGTGAGAGCAGGAGAGACGCGGGAGCTCAGTGAGAGCAGGAGACTCATGATCACAGTGAGAACAGGAGGTACGCAAGAACACAGTGAGAGCAGGAGAGACTCGGGAACACAGTGAGAGCAGGAGACTCGTGATCACAGTGAGAACAGGAGATACTCGAGAACACAGCGAGGGCAGAAGGGACTCGAGAGCACAGCGCGACCAGGAGAGATTCATAAACACAGTGAGAGCAGCTGAGACACAAGAACACAGTGAGAGCAGGAGAGAAATGAGAGCACACTGAGAGCAGGGGGCACCTGCGAACCCAGTGGGAGCAGAAGAGACTTGAGAACACAGTGAAAGCAGGAGAGACCTAAGAACATAGTGGAAGCAGCAGAGACTCGAGAACATAGCTAGAGCAGGAGAGATTCGAGAACACAGTGAGTGCAGGAGAGATTCAAAAACACAGTGATAGCAGGAGAGTCTCGCGAAGACAGCGAGAGCAGGAGTGACCTGAGAACAAAGCAAGAGCAGGATAGATTCGAGAACATAGTGAGTGCAGGAAAGATTCAAAAACACAGTGAGAGCAGGAGAGTCTCGCGAACACAGTGAGAGCAGAAGACTCGAGAACTCAGTGAGTGCAGGAGACGCGAGAACTCAGTGAGAGCAGGAGAGACTCGAGAACACAGCGAGAACAGGAGTGACCTGAGAACAAAGCAAGAGCAGGAGAGATTCGAGAACATAATGAGTGCAGGAAAGATTAAAAAACAGTGAGAGCAGGAGAGTCTCGCGACCACAGTTAGAGCACAGGACTTGAGAACTCAGTGAGAGCAGGAGAGATTCGAGAACACAGTGAGCGCAGAAGATACCTGAGAACACAGTTAGAGCAGGAGGGACTTGAGAACACAGTGAAAGCAAGAGAGACCTGAGAACACAGTGAGAGCAGGAGAGATTCGAGAACACAGTGAGAGCAGGAGAGACTGGAGAACACAGTGAGAGCAGGAGACTCATGATCACAGTGAGTGCAGGACTGTACAAGAACATAGTGAGAGCAGGAGAGACCCGAGAACACAGTGAGAGCAGGAGAGACTGGAGACCACAGTGAGAGCAGAAGACTCGAGAACTCAGTGAGTGCAGGAGACGCGAGAACTCAGTGAGAGCAGGAGAGACTCGAGAACACAGCGAGAGCAGGAGTGACCTGAGAACAAAGCAAGAGCAGGAGAGATTCGAGAACATAATGAGTGCAGGAAAAGATTAAAAAACACAGTGAGAGCAGGAGAGTCTCGCGACCACAGTTAGAGCACAGGACTTGAGAACTCAGTGAGAGCAGGAGAGATTCGAGAACACAGTGAGCGCAGAAGATACCTGAGAACACAGAGCAAGAGGGACTTGAGAACACAGTGAAAGCAAGAGAGACCTGAGAACACAGTGAGAGCAGGAGAGATTCGAGAACACAGTGAGAGCAGGAGAGACTGGAGAACACAGTGAGAGCAGGAGACTCATGATCACAGTGAGTGCAGGACTGCCTCAAGAACACAGTGAGAGCAGGAGAGACCCGAGAACACAGTGACAGCAGGAGAGATTCGAGAACACAGTGAGAGCAGGAGAGACTGGAGAACACAGTGAGAGCAGGAGACTCATGATCACAGTGAGTGCAGGACTGCCTCAAGAACACAGTGAGAGCAGGAGAGACCCGAGAAAACAGTGACAGCAGGAGAGATTCGAGAACACAGTGAGAGCAGGAGAGACTGGAGACCACAGTGAGAGCAGGAGATTCGTGATCGCAGTGCGAACAGGAGATACTCAAGAACACAGTGAGAGCAGGAGAGACTCGGGAATACAGTGAGAGCAGGAGAGATTCGAGACCACAGTGACAGTAGGAGAGATTCGAGAACACATTGAAAGAAGGTTGGACACGGGAACACAGTGAGAGTCGGAGACTCGTGAATACAGTGAGAAGAGGAGAGACTGAGAACACAGTGAGAGCAGAAGGGACTTGAGAACACAGTGAGAGCAGGAGAGACTCAATAACACAATGAGAGCAGGCGAGAGATGAGAACAGAGTGAGAGCAGGAAAGAAATGAGAAAAAAGCAAGAGCAGGAGTGATTCGAGAACACCGTGAGAGCATGAGGGAAACCAGGGTACAGCGAGAGAAGGAGAGATTCGAAAACACAGTGAGAGCAGGAGAGACTCGAGAACACAGTGAAAGGTAGTGACCCGAGAACACAGTGAGAGCAGGAGAGACTGGAGACCACAGTGAGAGCAGGAGATTTGTAATCACAGTGCGAACAGGAGATACTCAAGAACACAGTGAGAGCAGGAGAGAGTCGGGAACACAGAGAGTGCAGGAAAGATTCGAGAACTCAGTGAGAGCAGGAGAGACTCGGGAGCTCAGTGAAAGCAGGAGACTCATGATCACAGTGAGAACAGGAGATAATCAAGAACACAGTGAGAGCAGGAGAGATTCAGGAACACAGTGAGAGCGGGAGACTCATGATCACAGTGAGAACAGGAGTTACTTGAGAACACAGTGAGAGCAGGGGGGATTCATGAACATAGTGAGTGCAGGAGAGATTCGACAACACAGTGAGAGCAGTAGACTCGAGAACACAGCGAAGCAGGAGGGACTCAAGAGCACAGCCCGACAGGAGAGATTCAAAAACACAGCGAGAGCAGCTGAGACACAAGAACACAGTGAGAGCAGGAGAGAAATGAGAGCACACTGAGAGCAGGAGGCACCTGGGAACACAGTGGGAGCAGAAGGGACCCGAGAACACAGTGAAAGCAGGAGAGACCTGAGAACATAGTGAGAGCAGCAGAGACTCGAGAACAAAGCTAGAGCAGGAGAGATTCGAGAACACAGTGAGCGCAGAAGAGACTCGAAAGCACAGCGAGAACTGGAGTAGACCTGAGAACACACTGAGAGTAGGAGAGACTCGAGAACAAAGTGAGAGCAGGAGAGATTCGAAAACACAGTGAGAACAGGAGTGACTCAAGAACACAGTGAGAGGCAGCACGGTAGCATTGTGGATAGCGCAATTGCTTCACAGCTCCAGGGCCCCAGGTTCGATTCCGGCTTGGGTCACTGTCTGTGCGGAGTCTGCACATCCTCCCCGTGTGTGCGTGGGTTTCCTCCGGTTTCCTCCCACAGTCCAATGATGTGCAGGTTATGTGGATTGGCCTTGATAAATTGCCCTTAGTGTCCAAAATTGACCTTGGAGGTGGGCTGGGTTGCTGGGTTGTGGGGATAGGGTGGAGGTGTTGACCTTGAGTAGGGTGCTCTTTCCAAGAGCCGGTGTGAACTCAATGGGCCGAATGGCCTCCTTCTGCACTGTAAATTATATGATATCTATGATAACACAGTGCGAGTAGTAGAGACTCGAGAACACAGCGAGAGCAGGAGACTCGAGAACACAGTTAGAGCAGGAGAGATTCGAAAACACAGTGAGAGCAGGAGTGACTCTAGAACACCGTGAGAGCAGGAGAGACCCGAGAACACAGTGAGAGCAGGAGACTCATGATCACAGTGCGAACAGGAGATACTCAAGAACACAGTGAGAGCAGGAGAGACTCGGGATCACAGTGAGAGCAGGAGAGATTCGAGAACACAATGAGAGCTGGAGACCCGTGATCAAAGTGAGAACAGTAGTTACTCGAGAACACAGGCAGAGCAGGAGAGATTCATGAACATAGTGAGTGCAGGAGAGATTTGAGAACACAAGGAGAGTAGGAGACTCGAGAACACAGCGAGAGCAGGAGGGACTCGAGAACACAGTGAGTGCAGGAGTGATTCAAAAACACTTTGAGAGGAGGAGAAACTCGCGAATACAGTAAGAGCAGGAGAGTTGAGAACTCAGTGAGTGCAGGAGAGACTCAAAAACACAGCGAGAGCAGGAGAGACCTGAGAACACAGTGAGAGCAGGAGAGACTCGAGAACACAGTGAGTGCAGAAGATACCTGAGAACACAGTGAGAGCAGGAGAGACCTGAGAACACAATGAGAGCAGGAGAGACCTGAGAACACAATGAGAGCAGGAGAGATTCGAGTTCACAGTGAGAGTAGGAGAGATTCGAGAACACATTGAGAGAAGATTGCACTCGGGAACACAGTGAGAGTTGGAGTCTCGTAAACAGAGCAAAAAGAGGGGAGACTTGAGAACGCAGTAAGAGCAGGAGTGACCTGAGAACACAGTGAGAGCAAGGGAGATTCGAGAACACAGAGAGCAGGAGACTCAAGAACACAGCGAGAGCAGGAAAGATTCGAGAGCACAGCGAGAACTGGAGTAGACCTGAGACTCAAGAACACAGTGAGAGCAGGAGTGACTCAAGAACACAGTGAGAACAGGAGAGACCCGAGAACACAGTGAGGGCAGGAGACTCATCATCATAGTGAGAACAGGAGATACTCAACAACACAGTGAGAGCAGGAGAGATTCAGGAACACAGTGAGAGCAGGAGGGACTCAGGAACACAGTGAGAGCAGGAGACTCACGATCACAGTGAGAACAGGAGATACACAAGAACACAGTGAGAGCAGGAAAGCCATGATCACTGTGAGAACAGGAGATACTCAAGAACACAGTGAGAGCAATAAAGACTCGGGACACCGTGGGAGAAGGAGACTCGCGACTACAGTGAGAACAGGAGATACACAAGAACACAGTGAGAGCAGGAGAGATTCATGAACATAGTGAGTGCAGGAGAGATTCGAGAACAATGTGAGAGCAGGAGACTCGAGAACACATTGAGAGCAGGAACGACTCGAGAACACAGTGAGTGCAAGAGTGATTCAAAAACACAGTGAGAGCAGAAGAGACTCGCGAATACAGTGAGAGCAGGAGCATCGAGAATTCAATGATAGCAGTAGAGACTCAAGAACACAGCGAGAGCAGGAAAGACATGAGAACACAGTGAGAGCATGAGAGAATCAAGAATACAGTGAGCGCAGAAGATACCTGAGAACACAGTGAGAGCAGGAGAAACCTGAGAACACAGTGAGAACAAGAGAGACCTGAGAACACATTGAGAGCAGGAGAGATTCGAGAACACATTGAGAGAAGGTTGGACTCGGGAACACAGTGAGAGTCGGAGACTCGTGAACACAGTGAGAAGAGGAGAGACTTGAGAACACAGTGAGAGCAGAAGGGACCTGAGAACATAGTGAGAGCAGGAGGGACCTGAGAACACAGTGAGAGCAGGAGATATTCGAGAACACAGCGAGAGCAGGAGAGACTCGAGAGCACAGCGAGAACTGAAGTAAACCTGGGAACACATGAGAGTAGGAGATACTCGAGAACACGCTGAGAGCAGGAGACTCATGATCACAGTGAGAACTGGAGATGCTCAACAACATAGTGAGAGCAGGAGAGATTCAGGAACACAGTGAGAGTAGGAGAGATTCAAGAACGCAGTGAGATCAGGAGGACTCGGGAACACAGTGAGAGCACGAAACTCATGATCACTGTGAGAACAGGAGATACTCAAGAACACAGTGAGAGCAGGAGAGACTCGGGAACACCGTGAGAGCAGGAGACTCGCGATCACTGTGAGAACAGGAGATACACAAGAACACAGTGAGAGCAGGAGAGATTCATGAACATAGTGAGTGCAGGAGAGATTCTAGACAAATTGAGAGCATGAGACTCGAGAACACATCTTGAGCAGGAGAGACTCGAGAACACAGTGAGTGCAAGAGTGATTCAAAACACAGTGAGAGCAGGAGAGACTAGCGAATACAGTGAGAGCAGGAGCATCGAGAACTCAGTGATAGCAGGAGAGACTCAAGAACACAGCGAGAGCAGGAGAGACATGAGAACACAGTGAGATCAGGAGGGAATCGAGAACACAGTGAGCGCAGAAGATACCTGCGAACACAGTGAGAGCAAGAGAGACCTGAGAACACAGTGAGAACAGGAGAGACTGGAGAACAGTGTGAAAGCAAGAGAGATTCAAGAACACAAGGAGAGTAGGAGAGAATCGAGAACACATTGAGAGAAGGTTGGACTCTGGAACAGTGAGAGACGGAGACTCGGGAACACAGTGAGAGCAGGAGAGATTCGAGAACACAGTGAGAGCAGGAGAGATTCTGGAACACAGTGAGAGTAGGAGGGGTTCGAGAACACAGTGGAAGCAGGAGAGACTCGAGAACACAGCGAGAGCAGTAGAGACCTGAGAACACAGTGAGAACAGGAGAGACTGGAGAACAGTGTGAAAGCAAGAGAGATTCAAGAACACAAGGAGAGTAGGAGAGAATCGAGAACACATTGAGAGAAGGTTGGACTCAGGAACACAGTGAGAGACGGAGACTCGTGAACACAGTGAGAAGAGGAGAGACTTGAGAACACAGTGAGAGCAGACAGGACCTGAGAACACAGTGAGCGCAGACAGGACCTGAGAACACAGTTAGAGGAGAAGAGATTGGAGAACACAGTGATCGCAGGAGCGACCTGAGAACACAGTGAGAGCAGGAGAGATTGGAGAACACAATGATAGCAGGAGCGACCTGAGAACACAGTGAGAGCAGGAGAGATTCGATAACACAGTGAGAGCAGGAGACTCAAGAACACAGCGAGAGCAGGAGAGACTCGAGAGTACAGCGAGAACTGGAGTAGACCTGAGAACACAGTGAGAGTAGGTGTCGTGGAGATTATAATAAAGACAAATTCCTCGAGGCTCGATTTAAGGAAATTTATTTACACAAATATACTTGTGGAGGGAGAGTGTTTCAGCTGCAAAGCCAAGGCACTGCACTCTGAGTTATGCAGTCAAAAACCATTATATTTATCGGTTGAAATAAACAACTTTGACGAGCTAAAGCTTGGGAACATACGCAAGATGAAATATGAATGTTTTGCCCTTGGTTTTAAAAAAATTTGAGTCTGCATTTTGTTGTCCAATGTTGTCCATTGTATTGTCTAATACAAGAACAATGTATTATCATAATAAGGCCAGTATTACATACTAAGCAGTATTTGGTTTACATTACTTGACCTCCATATTTTCGCTCAAAAGCAGTGTTAAAATATAGTTAATATTCCCAGCATGCTTCTAAATTTCATGAACTTTCCTTCCACAGTAGGAGAGACTCGAGAACACAGTGAGAGCATGAGACTCGAGAACACAGTTAGAGCAGGAGAGATTCGAAAACACAGTGAGAGCAGGAGTGACTCTAGAACACCGTGAAGAGCAGGAGAGACCCGAGAACACAGTGAGAGCAGGAGACTCCTGATCACAGTGCGAACAGGAGATACTCAAGAACACAGTGAGATCAGGAGAGACTGGGGATCACAGTGAGAGCAGGAGAGATTCGAGAACACAGTGAGAGCAGGAGAGATTCAGGAACACAGTGAGAGTAGCAGAGATTCGAGAACACAGTGAGTGCAGGAGGCACTCAGGAACACAGTGAGAGCAGGGGACTCGTGATAAAAGTGAGAACAGGAAGTACTCAAGCAGGAGAGATTCGAGAACACAGTGAGAGCAGGCGAGATTCAGGAACACAGTTAGATTATGAGAGATTCAGGAACACAGTGAGAGTAGGAGAGACTCGAGAACACAGTGAGAGCAGGAGAGACTTGAGAACACAATGAGATCAGGAGAGACTCGAGAACACAGTGCGAGCAGGAGGGACTCGAGAACACAGTGGGAGAAGGGGAGACTCGAGAACACAGTGGGAGCAGGAGAGAAACGAGAACACAGTGATAGCAGGAGAGAAATGAGAATATCGTGACAACAGGAGAGACTCGAGAACACAGTGAGAGCAGAAGAGACCTGAGAAAACATTGAGAGCAGGAGGGACTCGGGAACACAGTGAGAGCAGGAGAAAAATGAAAATGTAGTGAGAGCAGGAGAGACTCGAGAACACAGTGCGAGCAGGAGAGACATGAGAACAAAGTGAGAGCAGGAGAGACCTGAGAGCAGAGTGAGAGCGGGAGAGTCTCGAGAACACAGTTGGAACTGAAGAGACCTGAGAACACAGTGAAAGCAGGAGAGAATCGAGAACACATTGAGAGCAGGAGAGACTCAAGAACAAAGTGAGAGCTGGAGTGACTCGGGATCGCAGTGAGAGCAGGAGAGACTCAAGAACACAGTTGGAACTGAAGAGACCTGAGATCACAGTGAAAGCAGAGAGAATCGAGAACACATTGAGAGCAGGCGCGACTCGGGAACAGAGTGAGAGCAGGAGAGATCTGAGAACACTAACTCCATAAGGTCCCTGTAGCGCACAAAGACTCCATGAGATGAATAGGGTGAAGTCGATGAGGCTTTATTAGGCGTGTCTGTTCCCCCGCAGCTCGATAGTAAACTGGCCTGCGGGGGAAGACTCCGGCTTCTTATACTCCGCCTTCAGGGCGGAGCTTGAGGTCAACGGCCAACCAGGACCCGGGATCTGTCAGCCAATGACATTAGGGCTTCCAGTCCCACATGACCCCCAATACATACTACCACAGTCCCCAATCCGTACTGAGGCACAGGGTGGAAAAGCTGAGCTCCATCCCAACAGGACCCTCCTGTGAGCAATCAGCGATGCGGAGGCTAAAAGATCCACCCCCCATCTTCAGCTCCGAGAGGTCCGTTTCCCCAATTATGGCTCCCAGGGTGCTGGGCTCCAAGTGCAAGGTCGCTGACATGTACTGAAGAAAGAACCCCAAAACCTTTCCAATTTCAGACAGGACCAGAACATATGCATATGGTTAGCCAGGCTCCTCCTACACCACCCGCGAGTGTCCTTTACCTCCTCAATCAGATGACTCAACCTTGACTTCATCACGTGCGCCCTCTGTGCCACCCTTAATGGTATGAACCCCAGCCTCACACACGAGGTTGAAGCATTCAGCCTCTGTAACACCTCACACCACAACACCTCCAATAGAGGGGTGGGTTCCCTGTTTGCTGGCCGTGTCCTCGGTGGCCATTGGTTTGCTTTGTTTGAGTCTCCTCTGGCGCCGGGGTGTCTGCCTTAACATTGTTTATCTAAATGTTTCCCTTTTGTCCCCGGAGATGGCTCATTAGTATGTAAATAGCTTAGCAGTTTCTGTCCTGTCTGAGAGCCAAAGCTCTAATCAACAGACAGACCTTGCACCTGCTTGTTTCTCAGTATTGTGCAATTTTCCCTGCATTCTTTGCAAGTGTCCATTTTGTAATCGGGATGTGGCCATGCAGATGGCTACACAACGAAAGGTCAGGGAAACCATTACCCCTCAGGATAGCTTTGATGCACCCTATTTTAGCATCAATCAGATGGATGAGAAAATGGCTCAGGCCCTACTTAAAAATTTGCTCATAAGGCCGATCTTACGGAAACATGGAACTGTAGGATCACATTATAGTGTCCAACGTGAGATGTGATTCTGCGATTGGACAACACTTGCTAAACAATACGGATTGTGCTGAGAACTAGACTGACAACTGACAACCTATCAGTTGGGATCACATTGTGGCATTTTTATGCAAGCTGGAAGCTACATATATTCACACACCTACCTGTGCTTCCCCTGTAAAAAAAGAACATGCTCATGCCTTGCGCCTTGCTTGGGGCATAGCCATTCCCTGATTCATTACTCATCACACTCCTTTGTCGAATCAGGGCTGACCTGCCTGGTTTGAATTTAAACAAAAGCTTGGAAGATAACTGGTTCCTTGATGCATTCTCCATGGCAACGTCTCTACCAATTAGACTCCATTTGTGAGTGAACCAATCAACATCCTCTTCCAATACAGCATAAACTGTTCCCTTTGAGATTTGGTATTCTTGATGAAAATCTTCTACAGCATGTATTTTTTTAAGCATAAAATGACTATTTTGATGCAAATTGTTATGGACAAGTTGTCAAATTAACCATCTGCTCTTCCAGAATTTGACACTTGAAGACTTTGAGAATTATGAACCAAGGTCATGGTGTCACAGCACATTAGCACTGTTGCCTCCAAGTACCAGGGACCTGGGTTCAATTCCAGCCTTGGGTGACTGTCTGTGTGGAATTTGCACTTTCTCCCTGTGTCTGTGTGGGTTGCCTTTCACAGTCCAAAGATGTGCATGTTAGGTGGATTGGTCATGCTAAATTGCTCCTCAGTATCCAGGAATGTGCAGGTTGGATTACAGAGTTATGAGGATGGGGCGGGGGATTGGACCTGGGTGGAATACTCTTTTGGAGGGACAGTGCAGACTCGATGGGCTGAATGGTCTCTTTCTGTACTGTAGAGATTCTATGACCAAATAGGAACTACGTTTTTCAGAAACATGTCAGACCTGCTGAGATTGTCCAGCAATTTCTGCATTTGTTTGTGACACAAATAATATTAGCCGTTGTTTTCAAGCTCTGCTGCCAGATTCTTTAAAACACACACTATTAGCTGAAACAGACCAGTCAGCCATCTTTGGATTCATGGGGATACATCCTCAGGGTTAAAGCCTCCTGAGAAGGGTGGGGGGGGTGGGGGAGGAACCCTTTTATTTGACGGGTGGTTAGTGGTTAGCACTGTTGCTTCACAGCGCCAGGGTCCCAGGTTCAATTCCCGACTTGGGTCACTGTCTGTGTGGAGTTTGCGCGTTCTCCCGTTGCCTGCAAGGGGTTCTTCCAAGTGCTCCGGTTTCCTCCCACAAGTCTCTAATGGCGTGCTGTTCGGTGAATTGGACATTCTGAATTCTCCCTCTGTGTACCCGAACAGGTGCCGGAGTATGGCGGCTAGGGGATTTTCACAGTAACTTCATTGCAGTGTTAATGTTAGCCTACTTGTGACACAAATAAAGATTATTATTATTGAGGACCCAGTCTCACTCTGGACTCTATGTGCCTTTAGTACTTGGAAATTTATTGCAGTTGAGATTCTGAGCCAGCAATATGTTTGGGGAAGCAGGTTTACCTTACCAGGAAGGTAAAGATATTGGAACCATTAACTTCAATATTCATTCCCTCACCACCAATGCACAGTGGCAGGAGGACGTACCATACACAAGATGCATTGCAGGAACTCACCAAGCATTGTTCAACAGCATCTTCCAAACCCCTGGGGCGCGATTCTCCGCTCCAGCGCCGGTTGGGAGAATCGCCTGGGTCGCCAAATATTCCCGCGACGCCAGTCCGACGTCCTCCCGCGACTCTCCCAAGCGGCGAGAACGGCCCCGTCGAGTTCCGCGTGGCGCAGGCTGGAGAATCGCCTGAGACACCCAAAATGGTGATTCTCCGACACCCCTGCTATTCTCAGGCCCGGATGGTCCGAGCGGCCAGCCCAAAACGGCGGGTTTCCCCCGGCGCTGTCCACACCTGGTCGCTGCCGTCGGGAACGCTGGGGGGGGGACGGACCTGCGGGGGGGGGGGTGATCCTGCACCAGGGGGGGCCTCAAATGGGGTGTGGCCCGCGATCGGTGCCCACCGATTGTCAGGCCGTCCTCTCTGAAGGAGGACCTCCTTTCTTCCACAGCCCCGCAAGATCCACCTGACATCTTCTCGCGGGGCCGACTCAGAGAGGACGGCAACCACGCATGCGCGGGTGACGCCAGTTATGCACGCCGGCCGCGTCATGTATGCGGCGCCGCCTTGACGCGGCGCCAAGGCCTGGCACGCGTAAATGACGCGGCACCGCTCCTAGCCCATTATCGAGCCCTGAATCGGTCAGGATAGGGGCCGTTTCGCGCCGTCATGAACCTCGATGGCGTTCACGACGGTGCGAACACCCTGCCTCCGTTTCAGAGAATCCCGCCCATGGTCTTTACCACCTAGAAGAATAAGGGCGGTCGATGCATGGGAACATCACCAAGATCGCCTCAAGGGCACACATCACCCTGATTTTGAACTGTATCACCATTCTAATATTGTCTCTGCACCAAAAACTGGGAACTCCCTTCTGAACAGCAGAGGTGGAGCGACGTATGATGCTTTAAAAAGATACCTCCACACTAAAGTTTCAAAGGCAAGTAGGAATGGGCAACAAATGTTGGCCTTGGTTGCAAAGCTTGCATTGCATGAATGAAAGAAAGGAAAAAATGTGGAGAACCAATATAAACTAAATGCTACAATTTTAAAAGGGATGCATGACAGAAAGAGCTGGGCATCTGCAAGATCAAGTCTGTGAAGATGGCAGGACAATTTCAAAAGATTGTTAAAGAGGCTTAGAAAATCCTTGGTTTGGAAATAGTAGCACAGAATAAAAAGCAAGTTTTATGAGCTGGAATGCATTACCTGAAAGGTTGATGGAAACTTTCAAAAGGGAATGAGTTACATACATGATGGGAAAATCCTAAAATGGTCTCGGGAACTAGCAGGGAAGTGAAGCTAATGAGATCGTCCTGGGGGAGAGCTGGTGCAGGAACAGTGGACCAAATGGCCTCCTTCTGTGCTGTATCTTTCTATGATTCAAAAATCTCCTCAAAACCCACTTCTTTATCTTTACCTGTGATCAGCTCAACCTTGTCTTCAGACCGCCTGCCAGTTCTTTGTACTTCCCGCCCGCTTGTGGTTTCCCTGTGTCAAAGGCACTTTATTGTCATACTTTCTTCTGCAGAGCACCATCTGCTGACGGTGAGTTCTGTTCTTTTGTTCAAGCATTGAATTGTTAAAATACAAGCAGAAAATGGTGGAGACACAGAATGTCCATCAGAAACAAAGGGTTGCACCCAAACGTTGAACTTGTCAGGGTTTTTTTGTTACGCAGACTAACTAATCTTCTGTGTTTTCCCAGAATCTTTCTCTCAGATTTTCAGTGGTTAGTTTTTTTTTTACAGTGTATTGATTAAAGCAATAACTATATGTGTAATTGGTTCTTTATCTGATTGCAATTTTAAATCGACAATGTATTTGTTCACATAGGGAGAATGAGAGTATAGAGGTTAGGAGCACAGATTTGACGTCGCAGGAGGGGGCCAGCGTTCAGGTAGGTGGTTTGAAGTGTGTCTACTTCAATGCCAGGAGTATACGAAACAAGGTAGGGGAACTGGCAGCGTGGGTTGGTACCTGGGACTTCGATGTTGTGGCCATTTCGGAGACATGGATAGAGCAGGGACAGGAATGGATGTTGCAGGTTCCGGGGTTTAGGTGTTTTAGTAAGCTCAGAGAAGGAGGCAAAAGAGGGGGAGGTGTGGCGCTGCTAGTCAAGAGCAGTATTACGGTGGCGGAGAGGATGCTAGATGGGGACTCTTCTTCCGAGGTAGTATTGGCTGAAGTTAGAAACAGGAAAGGAGAGGTCACCCTGTTGGGAGTTTTTTATAGGCCTCCTAATAGTTCTAGGGATGTAGAGGAAAGGATGGCGAAGATGATTCTGGATATGAGCGAAAGTAACAGTGTAGTTATTATGGGAGACTTACTTTAACTTTCCAAATATTGACTGGAAAATATATAGTTCGAGTACAATAGATGGGTCGTTTTTTTTGTACAGTGTGTGCAGGAGGGTTTCCTGAAACAATATGTTGACAGGCCAACAAGAGGCGAGGCCACGTTGGATTTGGTTTTGGGTAATGAACCAGGCCAGGTGTTGGATTTGGAGGTAGGAGAGCACTTTGGGGACAGTGACCACAATTCGGTGACGTTTACGTTAATGATGGAAAGGGATAAGTATACACCGCAGGGCAAGAGTTATAGCTGGGGGAAGGGCAATTATGATGCCATTAGACGTGACTTGGGGGGGATAAGGTGGAGAAGTAGGCTGCAAGTGTTGGGCACACTGGATAAGTGGGGCTTGTTCAAGGATCAGCTACTGCGTGTTCTTGATAAGTATGTACCGGTCAGACAGGGAGGAAGGCGTCGAGCGAGGGAAACGTGGTTTACCAAGGAAGTGGAATCTCTTGTTAAGAGGAAGAAGAAGGCCTATGTGAAGATGAAGTGTGAAGTTTCGGTTGGGGCGATGGATAGTTACAAGGTAGCGAGGAAGGATCTAAAGAGAGAGCTAAGACGAGCAAGGAGGGGACATGAGAAGTATTTGGCAGGAAGGATCAAGGAAAACCCAAAAGCTTTCTATAGGTATGTCAGGAATAAGCGAATGACTAGGGAAAGAGTAGGACCAGTCAAGGACAGGGATGGGAAATTGTGTGTGGAGTCTGAAGAGATAGGCGAGATACTAAATGAATATTTTTCGTCAGTATTCACTCAGGAAAAAGATAATGTTGTGGAGGAGAATGCTGAGCCCCAGGCTAATAGAATAGATGGCATTGAGGTACGTAGGGAAGAGGTGTTGGCAATTCTGGACAGGCTGAAAATAGATAAGTCCCCGGGACCTGATGGGATTTATCCTAGGATTCTATGGGAGGCCAGGGAAGAGATTGCTGGACCTTTGGCTTTGATTTTTATGTCATCATTGGCTACAGGAATAGTGCCAGAGGACTGGAGGACAGCAAATGTGGTCCCTTTGTTCAAAAAGGGGAGCAGAGACAACCCCGGCAACTATAGACCGGTGAGCCTCACGTCTGTAGTGGGTAAAGTCTTGGAGGGGATTATAAGGGACAAGATTTATAATCATCTAGATAGGAATAATATGATCAGGGATAGTCAGCATGGCTTTGTGAAGGGTAGGTCATGCCTCACAAACCTTATTGAGTTCTTTGAGAAGGTGACTGAACAGGTAGACGAGGGTAGAGCAGTTGATGTGGTGTATATGGATTTCAGCAAAGCATTTGATAAGGTTCCCCACGGTAGGCTATTGCAAAAAATACGGAGGCTGGGGATTGAGGGTGATTTAGAGATGTGGATCAGAAATTGGCTAGCTGAAAGAAGACAGAGGGTGGTGGTTGATGGGAAATGTTCAGAATGGAGTACAGTCACAAGTGGAGTACCACAAGGATCTGTTCTGGGGCCGTTGCTGTTTGTCATTTTTATCAATGACCTAGAGGAAGGCGCAGAAGGGTGGGTGAGTAAATTTGCAGACGATACTAAAGTCGGTGGTGTTGTCGATAGTGTGGAAGGATGTAGCAGGTTACAGAGGGATATAGATAAGCTGCAGAGCTGGGCTGAGAGGTGGCAAATGGAGTTTAATGTAGAGAAGTGTGAGGTGATTCACTTTGGAAGGAATAACAGGAATGCAGAATATTTGGCTAATGGTAAAGTTCTTGGAAGTGTGGCTGAGCAGAGGGATCTAGGTGTCCATGTACATAGATCCCTGAAAGTTGCCACCCAGGTTGATAGGGTTGTGAAGAAGGCCTATGGAGTGTTGGCCTTTATTGGTAGAGGGATTGAGTTCCGGAGTCGGGAGGTCATGTTGCAGCTGTACAGAACTCTGGTCCGGCCGCATTTGGAGTATTGCGTACAGTTCTGGTCACCGCATTATAGGAAGGACGTGGAGGCTTTGGAGCGGGTGCAGAGGAGATTTACCAGGATGTTGCCTGGTATGGAGGGAAAATCTTATGAGGAAAGGCTGACGGACTTGAGGTTGTTTTCGTTGGAGAGAAGAAGGTTAAGAGGAGACTTAATAGAGGCATACAAAATGATCAGGGGGTTGGATAGGGTGGACAGTGAGAGCCTTCTCCCGCGGATGGATATGGCTGGCACGAGGGGACATAACTTTAAACTGAGGGGTAATAGATATAGGACAGAGGTCAGAGGTAGGTTCTTTACGCAAAGAGTAGTGAGGCCGTGGAATGCCCTACCTGCTACAGTAGTGAACTCGCCAACATTGAGGGCATTTAAAAGTTTATTGGATAAACATATGGATGATAATGGCATAGTGTAGGTTAGATGGCTTTTGTTTCGGTGCAACATCGTGGGCCGAAGGGCCTGTACTGCGCTGTATTGTTCTATGTTCTATGTTCTATGTTCTATGTCTGATCATTTAGTTTCATCACAAATGTATACATGGACAAGGACAAAAGACAAGCAAGATAAATAAGAATGTGCCTAACAGTTTTCTGCACTGAGAGATCATTTATTTTTCTTAGTTCTTATCCACGCAGGGGCTTTTGGGCTTATTAATCCTACACTGCATGATATTGGTGTGTTGTTGCGAGGGAGGCAGTACAAACCCAGCACAAGTGTGGAGAATGATTCTTGTTTTCCTTCTGAAGGGATTATTTCGATGAACTGGCTGACAGCATGAGAACCTAAAGCAAACAGAATACAACAGATGCAAATGATACGTGGGAAAGTTTCTCTGCAGTTGCTCAACTGTTTGTAGGGAAATCCAGGCATGCCAAGAATACATTTTTTCATCATTAATTTTAGTTGACAAAGCAAGACAGTGCAGCTGGAGATAACCACAATAACAGATGTCTGATTAAATTGATCTTGGTAGGTTCCGTGAACACAAAGACCGAGAGAAAATGTACCATAATATCAAATTTAATATGTGTTCCAGTATACACATGAAAAGTTGGTTGACCTTCATGTGTTTAAAACATTTACAAAAGAAACCAAAAATGTTCCAGTTGTCATTCCATGTTTAATGCAGAAACCCCAATTTACAGGTTAGTATAGGATCTGGCAGGAACCTGAGGCACTGAATTAGCAGCCTCCTGATTGGATGAATGCTGATCCCACTAAAACATCAGTGGCCCACAGCATATTCACAACCAGGAAGATGTTTGGGTCATTAATATATGGAGCCAACTAGTACTGGATAACTTTAAAACTGTGTCCACTTAAATAAAAGTAGCCAAATTTGTGTTAAAAGTTTAACAGTCTTGGATTTTCCTCCAGTAGCCTGGCATAATTCAGGCAAAATAACAATGAATAATGCATTGAACTTTGGCCAGTAAGGCCGACATCTATGCTCTGATCGCCCCAGCTAAGATGGCAGACAACCATTTGGAGATGGGGAGGTGAAACCCATCAAATCATCAGATTTTTGGTCTTGCTGCGACCAGTCCCAGGGTAGGTGGCATAAATTATTGGATGACAAGTGTTTTAATTGGCCATCAGGGAAAGAACTTAGCAGATTCCTCCTCTCCCTACATAAAGCCAAACTAAGCCCTCAATCAACCCGGCTTTCAGTACAAAAAGGAAAAACAATTTGGCACATAAGATTGCAACAAGGAACTGAGCTTTACAGATCAGATACTTAAAATACTTAAACTGGTGGTACAAAAGCATCAAATGTGGATGGAGCACGACAGCTGGGGTTCTACTGCAAGGGGTTTGAATGTGTCAGATATGCTCGGCAGGTTAAAGACACGATATCTTCTGCCAAGAAAGGGTCAATCATTCTCAGTTGTAAAATCCCGGGGGTGACCAACACTACCGTATCAGGTGAGTGAGGATGGCCTTAGAGTACCATCCCCTCCCTTCTTGGGGATTCCTCAGGACTGTTACTGCCACTCCCGAAGGTCGTCCAGAGAAAGTCTTCAGTTTCAAAACTAAGTGCTCCCACCAGTGGAAAATTGTCTGTGTCTCGCTGGCACTCTATGCATCACTGAGGTGGGATTCTCATACCTTTACTACGCTAAATAATGCACTTACCAGTCTTGGGCTACCATTTTGAACAGGTGCCCTGATCCCAGCATCCAGAGTGAGCAATCAGCGATGCGGAGGCTAAAAGATCCGTCCCCCCATCTTCAGCTCCGAGTGGTCCGATCCCCCAATTATGGCTCCCAGGGTGCTGGGCTCCAAGTGCAGGGTCGCTGACATGTACTGAAGAAAGAACCCCAAAACCTTTCCAACTTCAGACAGGACCAGAACATATGCACATGGTTAGCCAGGCTCCTCCTACACCACCCGCGAGTGTCCTTTACCTCCTCAATCAGATGACTCAACCTTGACTTCATCACGTGCGCCCTCTGTGCCACCCTTAATGGTATTAACCCCAGCCTCACACACGAGGTTGAAGCATTCAGCCTCTGTAACACCTCACACCACAACCCCTCCTCCAGCGCACCCCCTACGTCCATCTCCCACTTAGCCTTAACCTTCTCCAATGACACTATCTCCTCCTCGCTACCTTGCCTGCCCACACAAATGACGAAATCAACCGTTCCACCCACATAAAAAATGCTTTTGGCAAGAACACCGGTGAACATTGGATTAAGAATAAAACCGCAGCAAAACATTTATCTTTATGGACTGCACCCGGCCTGCCAATGATAGCGGGAAGCTATCCCACCTCAACAGACCCCACCCTTGGTTTGTAAAATTAAATTTATGGAGACAAACCCAGTCTCGAACCACCTGCATCCCAGATACCTGAAGTGAGTAGTCACCATAAGAAATGGCAATCCCCCAGCTCCCTTCTCCCACGAGGAAATGAAAAAGTACTTGATCTTCTCCAAGTTCAGTTTGCACCCTGAAAAATCCCCAAATCGCTTGAGCAGCTCCATTTTATCCCCCACTGTGGGGGCCGGGTTGGAAATATACAACAAAAGGCAATCGGCATACGGGGACCACCCTATACTCTACCCTACCCCACCTCACTCTCGCCCTCCATTTATCCGATGTCCTCAGCACAATGGCCAAGGGCTCTATCGCCAGCGCAAACAAAAGGTGGGACATGTGACACCCCTGTCTAATTCCCCTATGCAACTGAAAATATCCTACATTCACCTCATTCATACAAACACTCGCCTTCAGATCCTTATATAACTATTTGACCCACGCCACAAACATAGGCCCAATCACAAACCGCACCAACACCGTAAATAAAAACTGCACTCTACTCGACCAAATAACTTCTCCACATCCAGCACCACCACCACCTCCTGCTACCCCCCTTCTGATGGGGAGAGCAACACATTCAGCAAGTGCAACACATTCAAGGACAACTGCCTACTCTTTACAAACCTTTTCTGATCCTCCCCAACTGCCTGTTGGAAGAACTACTCCAGCTTAAGTACCAACACTTTAGCAAGAATCTTGGCGTCCATATTTAGCAGGCATGTTGGCCGAAACGACACGCCCAAACTGCACTTGGTCCTTATTTTTTTAAATAAAAGCGTCCCCCTAGCTACTGTGTCCTCAAACAGACCCACCAACAGCGGTGCCAGCCTGTCCGAGAACGTCATACAAAATTCCCCAGGAACCCATCCGGCCCAGGTGCCTGACCCGTTTTTATTTTCCCTATCACCATCTGGGCCTCCTCAATCCCCACTGGCTCCTCCAACCCTGCTCTCTCCTCACCTTCCACTGTGGACTATTCCAGCCCTTCCAAGAACTCCCTTATAGGTGACTTGGCCCCCAGAGGCTCTGACCGATACAACCTTCTATAAAATTCCCCGAATGTTGTATTCACTTATCCGGCACCACCACCAGCCCCCTCACCCCATCCCGGACCTAAAAGATCTCCCGAGAGGCTGCCTGCCGGCGAAGCTGTCCCATCAGCAAGTGACTGGTCTTCTACCCTTACTCATATGCCACAGGTTTTGCCTGCCTCGACTGGTGTACTGCTTTACCTGTGGCCAAAAGGTCAACATTTTTAACATTGAATTTAGAGTACCCAATTCTTATTTTCCAATTAAGGGGAATTTAGCGTGGTCAATTCACCTACCCTGCACATCTTTGGGTTGTGGGGGCGAGACCCACGCCGACACGGGGAGAATGTTCAAACTCCACACGGACAGTGACCCGGGCTGGGATCGAACCCGGGTCCTCGGTGCCATGAGGCACCAGTGCTAATTACTGTGCCACCGTGCTCCGACAAAAAGTCAAACTACACATGTAGTTCTTTTCTACTGGCAAAAAGTTCTGGAATGGGATGTTTTGCATGTTTCCCATCAACTTCCAAGATTTTATCTACCAGCCACTGCCGCTCCTCTCTTGTGTCCCTATCCATCTGTGCCTTATACGAGATGGTTTCGCCTCTTACCACCACCTTACCACCACCTTCAATACCTCCCATACTGCGAGACCTACCCATTTTTATTGAACCCCACATAAGCACCATTTACCTTTGCCATCCCCACACAAAAACTCGGATCCACAAGCAGTCCCACATCCAACCTCCATGCTGGCCTCTGTGCAGGCCCCTTCTCCAGGACCACACCCACCAGGTGCCGAGCGTGATCTGAAATAATGATCGCCGAATTTTCCGCTTTCCTCACTCCCAACATCAACGACCTCTCCATAATAAAGAAGTTAATCCTCGAGTACACATTATGCAGTGGCGAAGAAAAATAACTCTCTGTCCCCTGGATGGAAGAGCCGCCACAGATCCGCTCGGACCATCTTCATAAATGCTGCAAACAGCCTCATCCTTGCAAAGGGGTCAACCCGCCAACTTCTTCGACCCACCATCCGCCCAAATTGGCCCTCATCCCCGCCCCACGAATGGGACCAAGCCCTGCTTCTAGTCACCAGCCAACTACCCCTCCCCCCAATCCCTCAACCACTTCCTCTCAAAACAGCTCTTCTCTGCATGTTTCCCATGCAGGTGGTAGTCACACTCCAGTTGAACATTCAGGGAGTGGTATCTCTTCCTGTTAATGATGGACGTTCCCGGACCACCCGGTGCGTGCAAGGCGGCGTGCGTGCGTGCTACCTGGACATGGGACATCCCGGCATTGGCCGGGGATCCAGCTGCCCGGCTTCTTGTTGGGCTTGCACCAGGTAAAAGTTTATATAATCAGCTGCCTGGTAAAACAGGGCACCCATGACTTCACGGGTGCACGTGTGGTCCATTGGCTGGGAGATGCCATACCAGTCCCCATTTGAGCCGTGGAATGACCCCGAAGCTTAGAGGTTCAGAGCTGCAGTGACTTTGACGGCCACCGGATGCAGGTGCCCTTCTCCACATGGTGAGAGGTCCTCAAGGGCGTGGCACAGGTGCTGCATCATTTCCTTGTTGAGGCGGAGCGTCCTGCGGCACATGATGTCAGTTCAAAAGACCAGCGATGCCTGTACACCTTGGGCCATCGGCAGCCTCCCTCTCCGGGTCCCTCCCTGGCCTGATAGGAGGTCAGGTCCTCAGCTTGTGGGGCCGGGCCCTGCTTATGGGCAGCCGCCTCGGGTCTCTGTCAATGCTGCTGCCAACGCATTCTCCGCCGTCTGTCCACCTGGCCTGCCAGCAGCACCATGAGGGCAGTTTCTGCAGGGTTCACAATATCATCCATAATGTTATACCTGTAAGGAATTGGAGAGGGTGAGAGACTGCCAATTAGCTATGGCTTCCACCCTGGATCCGTGGGACCCCAAGGTCTCCCCCACCCTGACATACCCTGCCATCCAACATGCCCTGCACAGGCACCCCTTTCTGCAGCAATGGGAAATGGACCCCAGACCCTGTACTTCAGATTCCCACTGGAAACATTACCTCTACCGGGTGCTGGTTCCCACCCTGATCCACACACCCACCTTCTGTCGCGGGGATGTCCCCAGTGCTGTAGGCCAGCACTTCGGTGTTAGAATGTGTTTGCTGCTGCCTCTGTGGTGTCGATGCTTCCGGAGTTCAGGAAACGTATCCAGACCTCACAGTCTGATTGGGATGCTAGGCAGTAAGAACCGCCTGCTTCATGGCACGTGCACCCACGGGGGAGGTCAGTGGGAAAGACAGGCAGCAGGTGGAGCTGCCCTGTTATGGGTATACATGATCCATTGGGGGGGGCGTGGCATGCCGGACCTTTGGGCGATGGACCACCCTCCCGCCCCCGCCAAGGGACGCCCCCACCCCCACCCCCCACTTATGGAATTTCCCCCGCTGCACATCGGGGCATTGGCCCCAGTGCCCCCAGACTGACTGCCCGATTTTGAAGCTGACGACTCACTTCCTCGGATCCCCACAGCAGCCATTGTGCTGGCTTCACAATTTTAGATAGGTGCACTGAATGGCACCCACTTGACTGCCCACTGGGGAAGCAGTTAGATCACGGGAGGCTGTTCCATTGGAGGTCCTTCCTGTTAATGGTTTGGAGATTGGGCTTAATTGGTGATTATTGGTTTCTTGCCAAGTGAGATCCAGATCTCGCCAACGGGAGCAGGCTGGTTAGATCGGAAACCAAACGGCCACCAGCATGTTTACTGATTTCGGCCTCGCCCACAATCTAACCAGCTGGCTTGTTTCGGCATTCGGTGCAACGAGGCCAGTAGATAATGCCCAGGGGATAATGATCAGAGCACTTGGCTCTGACTGTTCCTGCCCTGACACCAACTAAGATTCAACGACATTACCATCACTAAATCCCCACCATCAACACCTTGGGGTTTACCATTGACCAAAACTGAACTGGACCAGCAGTCTCACTACTGTGGCTACAAGAAAACATCAGAGTTTGGGAATTCTGTAGAGTGTAGCCGACCTCTTGTGTCCTGAAAGCCTGTTAATAATCTACGAGGTACAAAGTCAGATTATCTGGATGAGTGCAGCTCCAACAACACTCAAGAAGCTTAACACCATCCAGGACAAAGCAGCCCAGTTGATTGACATCCCAAACTCCACAATAAACAGTCACTCCCTCCACTATCAATGCACAGTATGCACCATCTACTAGATGCACTGCAGCAACTCACGAAGGCTCCCACGACAGCACTTTCCCCAACCCCCGACCACATAGAAGGATAAGGGTAGCAGCCACATGGGAGCACCGTGACTTGCAAATTCCTTCCCTCGTCACACACCATCCAGGCTTGGAAAATATCGACTTTCCATCACTGCTGCTGGGTCCAAATCCTGGAGGTCCCTCCCCACAGCACTGCTGGCGTACCTACACCACCTTTACTGCAGCAGCTCAAGAAGGCAGCTTACTACCACCTTCTCAAGGGCAATTAAGAATAGATCATTTGTGCTGAACTAGTCAGCGAAGCCCACCTCCCACAAGTAAATGTTTTGTTAAAAAGCCTTCATTGTGGACTTTGATGTGGCTTGCTGTAAAAGGACATCACATGGCATCACACATGTTCAATACCAGATACAGTTTTGATCACTGAAGGTCAGGTAGTATATATTGGTTTTGAAAACCACAGATTCACTAGAATGGGCAGAAAGGGTTAACTAGTAATAACCGATTGCATAAGCCTGGAATCATTTTCTTGAATTCAGCAAGTTAAGAGGTGATCTAATCAATCTTTGAAAATTTTACAGGAAATTGACGGGGCAGATGCACGGAAATAATTTCCTCTGGTGAGGGAAATCACAAAAAGGTCTTAAAATAACCAGCTCGGATTGAATACTCGAACCACCTTTTCACGCAAAGGTTTGTGATAAACTGGAATTCTCTCCCTCAAAAGGCTCGGGGTGCTGGGCCAAATGGAAGTTTCACGTCGAAGATCAATAGGTAAGTGTATCAAGGGATATGGATCAATTGCAGGTAAATGGAGTTGAGGTACAGATCAGCCTATTCCTGTTCGTATCTTCCCATGTTCCTAAGTGCTTATTGACGTGGCTAAAGGAGTCAGTATAAAGCATTGGTATTTAAACTTACTTCAATTGTGCCTTGCAGAACACATAATTTATTTGGTGTTTGTTATAAAAATTGTTTATTGGCTTACTTCAGTCAAGCTGCTGGCAATGTTTTAGTTTCCACACAATAATGCGTTGTGGCTATATTGGATTAACTGTGAAAAATA
Organism: Scyliorhinus torazame; assembly: GCF_047496885.1. NCBI lineage: Eukaryota > Metazoa > Chordata > Chondrichthyes > Carcharhiniformes > Scyliorhinidae > Scyliorhinus > Scyliorhinus torazame. The sequence goes on along the minus strand of NC_092707.1, from coordinate 319,400,339 downwards.
AATGTTGACAAAGGTAAGGATAAAAACAAAGCCTGAGGAAAGCACAAAACATAAAACCGTCTCTATCTTCTTTAAGTCCCTCTTTATCTTATACGGTACGGAAACAAGGTTATTTGGACTAGCAGGGTGCTGCTGGTGTTGTTCCTCCAGAGGAGCACATTTACTTTACTGATGTTATCTGAAGCCATAAAAATGCATTTTTCATACATTAGGTAAAACCTGTGTAATGATAGGTTATAACGCATGGACAGCCAGTGATTAGGAAGACAAATTGAATTTTGGTGCTTATTGCTAGCGGAATTGAATATAAAAGTCGAGAGGTTTGACTGTTACATGACCTTGGTCAGATCACACCTGGAATACTGATTACAGTTTTATTTTCCAGATTATTATGGCACCCTGGGCTCTTGCATGGTCAATTCCATCCCCACAGACCCCGAAGTCCCAACACTAGAGAATTAACCAATAATTTGTGGAAGGTTTGAAGAATCTTTGACTCCTTAACTGCTTAATAAGCTACAGCCACCAGGTTTGAAAGATGAACACAGGAACTGTTTATGCATAAGGGGAACATAGTTGAAATATGCAATGATTATTATAGAATAACAGCCAGCCAATCTGCTACTGTCTCACCCTCCACCAAAACACACACAAGACAAGACACACAAGACAGACACACACAGAGGGAGGGGAAAGGGGTAAATTATAATAGGAATTAAAATATGAAATGAAAGATGAATGTCTTTGCTTCTGATGGTGAGGTCGTTGCAGCAGGCTATCCTCCCAGGGTGCTTCGGGATCGAAGCCACCAGTGGACTGTGAGAGGAGATCGTCCAGCATGAACATTCAGTCAGTACTCCCAGGCTGTAGGATTCCCTCTGGGGAGTCATTTTAACTTTTATTAACCTGAGCCTTCACTCACAGAATCCGCCTCAGGCCTGTTTCATTATTATATGTTTCCAACTCCACCAACATGCCGAGCATCTTTACTGCGACAAGAACAGAGTTTCCCACAGGAGGGGCGTCATTCTCCGCCGGCGGGAGTCTCCGTTTTGCCGGCGCCCGGGGGTTCCCCGACGGCGTGGGGCTGCCCCACAATGGGAAACCCCATTGACCGGCCGGTGTTACGGAGACTCCCGCCGGCCGGTCGGGGCAGAAATGTGGCGGGGCGGGTAGGAGAATTTTGCCCCTGATTTTTAAAAGGGTTTTGAAACAATTGCCTTCAGCGGGTGGCTGGATTGAATTTCCCAGCAGTTCAATCTGGCTGTTCAGAAAGAAAAATGTTACTTTGGATATTTAGAAAGAATTCATTAGGTGAGAGAGAGATCGGGGATGTAACCCTCCAGCTTTTGACCACAACGAAGTAAAATCAACCACAGTCACACAGAGGAAGGAACATTCCAGAGAAATCCTGACCAACAGGCAAGTGTCTTTGATAAGAGCTAGCAATTCGAAACAGTCCGTTGACCATTAGCCAGGTCCATTAAGATATGTCATCACTGAACGCCCTTGAATCTGCTGATCCAAATTATAAACAGTTCTTTGTAATCTGCCTTGCCAGAGGTCATAATTCAATCCCTAGTTTACTAGTCACGGGAATTGAAGGTGGAGTTCATCTTAACGGCTTAGTTCCCATTAATTGCCAAGGTACAACAATTGAAGGAGCAAAAAATAAATTAATTAAAAGGAAAAAATAAGGGACACACAAGGATTAACAGGAGGATCCTTACAATATTTGAAAACAAGATATAATTGCATTAGAATCAGTCCTGTGAAGGATCACTCAACCCACTCCTAGGATGAAACGTTAAACAGACTGAGCCTATACAGGAATTTGGAAGAATGATGTAATCTTACTGAAAAATACAAGATCTCAAAGAGACTTGATAGGGTGGACACTGGGAGGATGCTTCCTCTTGCAAGAGGGGACTAGAAATAGAAGATGCTGGTTAAGAATAATAGACTTTTCTTTTAAGAAGGAGATGAAGAAAATGTTTATTTCTCTCTGAAGGTCACTAGTCTGTAGGGTTCTCTTTCTCAGAAAGCAGTGGAGGCTGGACCATCAAAGTTATTCAAGGCTGAGTTGGAACGATTTTTGATAGAATAGGGAGTCCAGGGTTATTGGGTGCAGTCAGGCAGGTGGAGGAGGATGCTCGAAGAGCTGAATGGTCCACTCTTGTTCCTGTATCCTAAGTGTCCTGTTATCACATCCTGTATAATATTCCAAGCATTTTCCCTCCTGCTGATGTTAGGTTAACCTGTCTGTAATTTTCTATTTTCTCCCTCCCTCCTTTTTTTTATATAATAGGGTTACATTTGTCATCCTCCAATCTGCTGGGACTCTTAGAAGAATAATAATCATCTTTATTATTGTCTTCCAGATTCTACAGACTTTTAGAAGCTGACAACCAATAATTCCATTATTTCCTTGGCCATCTCCTTTAGTACCCTTGGATGTAGATTCATCGGCTTTCTGTCCCATTAGTTTCATCAGCACGATTGTTTTTAGCAATACTAATTTCCTTAAATTTCTCCTTCTGACAAAACCCTTGGTTTCCTCTCCTTTCTGAGGAGTTATTTGTGTCTTACATTTGTGTCTTCCTTCATGAGGAATGGACTAAAATAGTTGTTTAATTGCTCTGTCATTTCCTTGGTCTCTATTATAAATTCTATTATAAAGAGGTGTTGGCAACTTCTGGACAGGCTGAAAATAGATAAGTCCCCGGGTCCTGATGGGATTTATCCTAGGATTCTCTGGGAGGCCAGGGAAGAGATTGCTGGACCTTTGACTTTGATTTTTATGTCATCATTGGCTACAGGAATAGTGCCAGAGGACTGGAGGATAGCAAATGTGGTCCCTTTGTTCAAAAAGGGGAGCAGAGACAACCCCGGCAACTATAGACCGGTGAGCCTCACGTCTGTAGTGGGTAAAGTCTTGGAGGGGATTATAAGAGACAAGATTTATAATCATCTAGATAGGAATAATATGATCAGGGATAGTCAGCATGGCTTTGTGAAGGGTAGGTCATGCCTCACAAACCTTATGGAGTTCTTTGAGAAGGTGACTGAACAGGTAGACGAGGGTAGAGCAGTTGATGTGGTGTATATGGATTTCAGCAAAGCATTTGATAAGGTTCCCCACGGTAGGCTATTGCAGAAAATACGGAGGCTGGGGATTGAGGGTGATTTAGAGATGTGGATCAGAAATTGGCTAGCTGAAAGAAGACAGAGGGTGGTGGGTGATGGGAAATGTTCAGAATGGAGTTCAGTTACAAGTGGAGTACCACAAGGATCTGTTCTGGGGCCGTTGCTGTTTGTCATTTTTATCAATGACCTAGAGGAAGGCGCAGAAGGGTGGGTGAGTAAATTTGCAGACGATACTAAAGTCGGTGGTGTTGTCGATAGTGTGGAAGGATGTAGCAGGTTACAGAGGGATATAGATAAGCTGCAGAGCTGGGCTGAGAGGTGGCAAATGGAGTTTAATGTAGAGAAGTGTGAGGTGATTCACTTTGGAAGGAATAACAGGAATGCAGAATATTTGGCTAATGGTAAAGTTCTTGGAAGTGTGGATGAGCAGAGGGATCTAGGTGTCCATGTACATAGATCCCTGAAAGTTGCCACCCAGGTTGATAGGGTTGTGAAGAAGGCCTATGGAGTGTTGGCCTTTATTGGTAGAGGGATTGAGTTCCGGAGTCAGGAGGTCATGTTGCAGCTGTACAGAACTCTGGTACGGCCGCATTTGGAGTATTGCGTACAGTTCTGGTCACCGCATTATAGGAAGGATGTGGAGGCTTTGGAGCGGGTGCAGAGGAGATTTACCAGGATGTTGCCTGGTATGGAGGGAAAATCTTATGAGGAAAGGCTGATGGACTTGAGGTTCTTTTCGTTGGAGAGAAGAAGGTTAAGAGGAGACTTAATAGAGGCATACAAAATGATCAGGGGGTTGGATAGGGTGGACAGTGAGAGCCTTCTCCCGTGGATGGAAATGGCTGGCACGAGGGGACATAGCTTTAAATTGAGGGGTAATAGATATAGGACAGAGGTCAGAGGTAGGTTCTTTACGCAAAGAGTAGTGAGGCCGTGGAATGCCCTACCTGCTACAGTAGTGAACTCGCCAACATTGAGGGCATTTAAAAGTTTATTGGATAAACATATGGATGATAATGGCATAGTGTAGGTTAGATGGCTTTTGTTTTGGTGCAACATCGTGGGCCGAAGGGCCTGTACTGCGCTGTATCGTTCTATGTTCTATGTTCTCCTGTTTTGAACTGTAAGGGATCTAATCCTTTTCTTCTTACTTACATGAATCCTCAGAAATTCTATCCATTGTTGTTTGCAACTTACTTTCCGTACACATGTCAAATAGGTTTAATATTATGAGAGTTCAGCATTTTAATGTAAATATGAATTGAAATCGACTATATTTCTTTGAATTATATTTCTAACATTCACTATTTTCCATGCCTCTAATATTACCTATATGTTTAATAAAAAGGAATGTTTAATAAGCTGTGAAATTTTAGCCACAGCTGCCCCCACCTTGACATTATTGTTTTCATTATTCGTTCATGGGACATGGGGATTTATTGCCATCCCTAATTGCCCTTGAAGGGGCAGTTAAGAGTCAACCACGTGGCTGTGGATCTGGACTCAAATGTAGGCTAGATCAGGTAAGGATGGCAGATTTCATTCCCATTGTGGACCAGATGACAATCGGCAATGGTTTCATCATTAGACTTTTAATTGAATTCAAATTTTACCATCTGAAGTGGTGGGATTTGAACCTGGGTCCCCAGAGCATTACTCTAGGTCTCTGGATTACTAGCCCAGTAACAATACCACTACGCCACCACCTCCTTCTGGCCTACTTTCCTTATGAATTTCAAATAATACACATTTTAGAATTAATTATAGAATCCTTACCGTGCAGAAGGAGGCCATTCGGCCCATCGAGTCTGCACCGACCCTTCGAAAGACCACCCTACCTAGGCCCAATCCCCCGCCCCATTCTTGCAACCCCACTCGAAGGGACAATTTAGCATGGTCAATCAGCCTAACCTGCACATATTTAATGACAGCTTAATTACTTATCGTAGCTTGACCAAATTGCATGCTGGTAAAAGGTGGCAAGTGGCTCCAACCAAATGTGGACGCAGCAGGCAATAAATCATCGCAGGTGGTGGCAGCTGCATCAGAAGATAACCTAATAACTGAAGTAACGAGATTGTGTCTGATGAGACAAACACCAGGGGGTTACCTGATTTACTGGAACAACGAGATCATGTCTGCTGAAATGATAGGATTTGGTGGCTTGCTACATGCAGGAATGCAGGTTTCGAGTTACACAGCTCCTTGTGAAATAATGTATAAATAATGTATAAATATACTGCCGAATGGAACACTGGCAGCGTCAACCAGGGAACAACCATCACAAGTAGAGTAAAGAAGAACCCGGATCTTGGAAGCCCCCAGAGACCGTGAGCTGGAGCCCAGAGACCGCAGCAACGGTAGTCGATCCCTGTTAGTGCCTGGCCAGCGTGACTCGGATTTGGGAAGATAAGAATCACTTATTTGGGAAAGAGACCTAATAGTGCTTTAAGATCAGGTAATATTTATTTGAGCTTGTTAAATAAGATTGATTGAATAAATTCCAGATATCTTGTGAGTCTGTGTTCACCAAATAAATCGAGTAGCAGAGCCTCGGTCAACCCTTATCATAATTTGCATCTCCTGTCCACAACTCTCAGCTGATCAAAAGTCAATGGAAGATCGTGTCCATCATCGAAGACAAAAGACAAGCCAGGCACCACCAAATAAATGTCCAGCAATAAATCTGTTCTTAATCCTTTGTGCATGTCCACTACTGTATCCGCTATGTAAATATACAATGTTGGAGACACTCAGCAGGTCAGCCAGCATCTGTTGAGAAAACAGAAAAGTTGATGTTTCAAGCGTCTGTCAGGAAAACACAGGTGGTTCAGCACAATATCTTCTCTTGTTGATATTGTATCTTGTTCAGAGATCAGGCGGTTGAAAAAATAGCCTGAGGCCAACATTTACAGGTGCTCTATCCTTTTGTATTCAACAGAAAGTTTTGCATTATTCAAATCTACTTTTGTATTAAACTACTCTTGTTCTAGTGTTTTCCCTTGCACCTGTTGCAATGAATAAATGATTCAGACCTGTGTCTTGCATTTTCAGTCATTTTCATTTGCAATCTTTAATAATAACGAACATATCACGTATAATGATCTCTTTCAAATATTGAAGTGCTCATCGAGGTTGGCAACCTTATCAGTATTTGTGTCTACTGTTTCTCATATATCAAAAGGAAACAAGTGGAACATTGCCCAATTTTGACTTCCATGCGAGGTTCAATTGGTTTCTTTATCAACGCTAAACCTTATTCTCCATTACAGCCAGTAAAGGACACAACTGCATCGCAGGCAATGATACCTATTGCTAGTAGACCATCAAGGCAATACTGTAGCAGTGAGTTTTACACACTTCACCGATGTGTTAAACTCTGCTAGCAGCGGGTTATACTCTCCATTGTTCAATTACTCTCCAGGTGCCCTGAAATCAAAGAACATTTTTCTCTACGCCACAAATCGTTTTTAAGGTGGTACACTTAAGTGTCCCAGTAAATTACATTAGTCCCTTTTGATTAATTTATCTGGCTTGTATGTAACAAAAACAGAAAATGCTCGAAATGCTCAACGGGTCCGGCAACATTTTTGGGCAGAGTCAAAACATCTCAGGTCAAAGATCTTTCTTCAAAAGGTCAGAGCTTCTGAAGAAAGATCCTTGATTTGAAATGCTAATGTTCGTCCTTCCACAGATGTTGTCAGCATGCTGAGTTAGTTCCAGCATTTTCTGTTTTTATTTCAGATTCCCAGCATCTTATTGTGACAGCTTCTATGTTTTCTGGTTTACCCCAGGTGGAATAATCCATTTGAGAGACCAAGGGCTGGATTCTCCCATTGCCAACGCCAAAATCGTATTCGGCGATTGGCCAGAAAATCCGTTTTGACGCCGAAATCGGCGGCGGCACCGTTTTTCAGATGCTCCGGCCCCTCAAAAACGGTGTCATCGCTGAGTCTGCTGCATGCCGTTGGGACGGCCACATGACACCACCTGAGGCCCTCCCCCGATGCTCCACCCCCGATCGGACGACTTCCCGACGGTGTGGGGTGTGTGTGCTCACAGTTTTCGGGGACGTCACGTGGCGACTGTGGACTGTGTCCAGCGCCACCACAGTCGGGAGGGGGGTGGGGGGGGGGGGGCGGTAGTCGTTCTGCTAGGCCGGGGAGGGCTTCGGCGGGAGCCAGGGGGACTGGTGGGGGGGGTGGTCTGGGGGTGGCGCAGCAGGCTCCATGTTGTACGGCGCGGCTGCCGCAGGTCGCCACCGTGCGTATGCTTGGCCTCAGACACGGCAATTCTCCATCCGTATCTGCAGGTAAAGCCGGGGGCTTTGCGTGGCATGGCTGCTAGCCCCCACCAGGCGGAGCATCAGTGTCGGGGCGGTGCTGACGTTTTGGTCCTAAGACTAGACACATGCTCTGGACATTGCCTCATGATCGGGGAATCCAGCCCTCAGTGCTGATTCCATGACGGAATTGGGTGTGTTCACCTGTCCCAATGGGCGGGCCAGTGCCCTAGCCATTCAGGACATGATGGTCCAGCAATCGCGCCATGTGAATCTAGTGCAATTCCAACCAATGCTGGCATCTGATTCACTGGGATCAGGATTGGCACTGGAGAGTCTGGCAAGCTGGAGCTGCATATAAGTGCTCCACTTCCCACACACACACATTCCAGCCAACACACTGGCAGCACAGGGTCGCAGATGCAGAGCGGGAGCAGACGGGAGAGGCCAGCCAAACCTGCAGGTCCTCACCGCCATGGAGCAGAGGGCGATGGACCTGGTCGGTGGAGTGGGAGAGCGGGCAGTCGCCGAGGTGGAGGTGGAGGTCGGCATGGGACAACCAAATGAGCCTCCTATGGCACATGAGTAACCCCTCATCCCCACACTGCGCCTACCCTTAATCTCACCATGCACCTTTTCTATTGTCTTGCAGGATCACATTCTGACGAGACAGGGCCGTCCGGGGTCACTCACCCCCGGTTGCAGCCCTGCAACTCACCTGCTGACAAGGCAGGACCATCTAGGGTCCCTTGCCCCCAACCGCAACACCCCAGCCAGAGACCCCAGCTTGGTGGCTTCTTTTAGTGAAAGGGCTCCTGGAAAACTGGTCCACATGACACACATACAGTGGTGCATCAGGTGGAGGCAGCGACCTCCGAGGGGGCAGACGGTCAGGGGAGGGCATAACCCCAGGACTGTCAGCCGTCCAGACGGGTCTTCCGCTTTCGGAAAGGATGGTCCCATAAATACTGGAGATGCAGTCACAGAGCCGGGGCCTATTTGATGGGGTGTCATCAACCATTCAGTACCTGCAGGTGCAGTTGGAGGAGTCCAACGACCTGCCGGAGTAGAAAGTGGTGCCAACAATGCGTGTCACCCAGGCAAATACCGAACGGGTGGCGTCCACAATGGAAGCCTTGGGTGTGGCGGTCATGGCCATGAGTCAGGATGTCCAAGGCATGGGGCACACTGTATGGGCAGTGGCTGTGGCACAGGACAGGGCAGCCATGTCACAGGCAGCCATGCACCAGGGGCCACGTGGACATTGCTGCGGCACTCCAGAGTATGGCCCAGTCTCAGCGGGCCACAGCTGTGAGCGACGAGAGCATTGGCCTAGCGCTGGCTGACTTGGGCCAGTCCGAGGAAGGTGGCCTGGTCCAGGAGGACGTTGCCCAGTCCCTGTGCTCTTTGGCTGTGAGCATGGAGACTCTGGTCAAGACGGGAGTGGGCCTCCAGTGCTGGCAGTGCCAGGGGACCGTGGAGCCCCTGAATCTCATTCTGCCCGCACCCTGTCCCAAGGTGTAGCCTGGGAGCCTTCAGGCACTCCGAGGAAGAAGGAGGTGACATGCCGGTGATTCCCTCATGGGAGGTGCTGGAACATTGCAACGCCTCTGAATGCCCCCCCACCCCCCAACTGTCCATGGCACATCCGATGGGCAGCGGGCAGTACAGTGTGGCAGCATGCCACTTGTGACAGCCGGAACTGTGACAGCCAGGTCTGGTGGCTCCAGAGGACGGCCACCAAAGGGAGCCCAGGTCGAAGGGCGAGATACACAGGAGACCACCTTCACTTCTGATATACTGCCTGGGAAACCACCTGGACTGAGCATTAAGACATGTAAGATTACAACGGTAGACACCAGTTAATTTGTGAAACACACAGGCTAGCAATAGGAGCTAGGGCACAATATTTGTATTAAACACAATAAACACCTGTTCTGAACTGCCTCCGCTGTCCAAAGGGTGGAAAGGATGGGCTGGGTGCAGAGTTGTGTGGGATGGGGTGTGGTGTGGGGGTCGGTGATGTCGATGTTCGAGGAAAGCACAGGGCCAGGCCGTCTAATCGGCGAACATGGAGGCGATTACGTTTTCCCATGCGCGGCGGCCCTGTCGCACAGATTGTGTGGCCTCCTGTGCCTGCCCGGGCCCCATGCCCTCGCTGTCCTGGCCCTCCGTCACTCACCACCCTGGCTTGGAAATATATCGTCGGTCCTTCGCTGTCGGGACAAAGTCTTGCAACTCCCTCCCTAACAGTACAGAGGGTGTATATACACCTGAAGGTCTGCAGTGGTTCAAGAAGGCGTCTCATCACCACCTTCTGAAGGGCAACACGGGATGCCAATAAATGCTGGCCTAACCTGCGACGCCCACATCCCATAAATGATTTTTTTTTAAAAATCCTCCTTGTCAGACAAGGCTTGGCATTCATCATCCTCCTCTTCCTCTTCCAGCATGTCTCCTCTGTGCAGTGCGAGACACAGTGGTGGACACAGCAGGCCAACACGATGTAGGAGACTCTCCTAGGGCTATATTGGAGGGCCCCACTAGTACGGTCCATGCAACTGAATGGCATCTTCAGCATGCCTGGTGCATCATTCGATGATGCTCCTGGTTGGTGCATTGTGTCATTGTAATGGTTCTCCGCATTGGTAAGAAAAATGTCCAAAGCCGCAACAATGGGCTGACAGTTGCGCCACTGACTGGGCGGCTCCTGCTGGGGGGGTAACCAGGAGATAAACCATGGGGCTGGGGTTCCATCCAGTACTGGGCAGCCATCCGGCTGCACACTCCGCTGACTGCCTGCTGTGTCCTGTAAATGCACAGAGAACCTCCAATGCTTCACCCTCCCCCTCCCCAGATCAGCACCAGAGAGAGAGAGACATGGGGGGGGGGATTTGGTTTGATTGATTGGCTGGTGGACAATGAATTGGCCAAAAGGCCATACTCTGCCAGTAACAGGTGGTGCTTGGATCCTATCCCAATGAAATGATTTTCAGAAGCCCAAAGACCTCAGTTTGACTCCTGGAAGCATACTTTATCCAGAAAGGCTGTTGAGTGCTGTGTTCCTGGAGCTGTAGAGAACCTGTATGAATCTACGATAAATACATCAAACTGAAAGCAAAGTTTGAAGAGGTGTAAGGTGCTGGACATAACCATCTGAAACAAATACTCTTTTTTCCCTTTTACTTATGATTTGTTACCCCTTTTCTACCCCTCTGTGTTTGTCTGCCATGTGTTGTGTGTTGAGGGAAGGAGCAAGTTAAAGTGGGGAATTAGGAATTAGATAATGGTTAACCAGTTATATTTGCTGCATATTTCATCATAGTTCTGGTTGTAAATAAACAGAATTGTATTTAATTTACAAATTAAGGCTGATTATTAGGCAGCCAAGAGCCAAAGACTTCAGTTGGTTTTCTAATAATTCACTTGTGACTCCGGGATAAGTGGTGCTGGAACTGTTACGCACGAGCCATGAGTGTCATAATAATAGGGAATGTTGAAAAGTCACCGAAAATATATAATGGTCAGGCATTCATATTTCTATATCCATCCATGTGGCATGGTAGCACAGTGGTTAGCACTGTTACTTCACAGCTCCAGGGTCCCAGGTTCAATTTGTGGCTTGGGCCACTGTATGTGCAGAGTCTGCAAGTTCTCCCCATGACTACGAGTAGTCGGGTTTCCTCCCACAGCCAAAAATATGCAGGTTCGGTGGATTGGCCATGCTAAATTGCCCTTCGTGTCCAAGATTGTTGGGTAAGGTTGCTGGGTTATGGGGATAGGGTGGAGGTGTGGGCTTAAGTGGGGTGCTCTTTCCAAGGGCTGGTGCAGACTCAATGGGCCAAATGGCCTCCTTCTGCACTGTGAATTCTATGATTCTATGTTTACATAAAATGGAGCAGCGTGACATTCCTTGTAATTGTCACACTACCTGGAAAGTGAGACTTGACCACTGGGTTGATTTTGACTTGTGTAAAACATTGTTGGTTTTCCTTTGTGATAGTCATACAAACCAGAATTGCATTGGAGTAAATGGTTTTTCTGTGATAAGTAACCAGACTAATTTGGAATTGAATATCTCTTTTCACCATTAATGACATTTTTGGCTTAGGTGAACTCCAAACATTTAATCATTTTGATATTTGATCTTGACAAGCGGATTACACACCAAAGAGTGCAATAAATTGTCTAAATGATTCCATCGACTCAAATGCAATAAATCCCATTGTCTGCTTTTCAAAACAAAATGTAGATGCTACTTGTCTCCCTTGCAAATACTGAAGCTTACACAGTTTGGCTTTCAGTCACTTCGAAAGAAAATATTTATCCTTGTTTCAATGCCTTTTTTGTTTTCACAGATCATGGCGAAGGATGTCCTTAGGGTTCATCTTGACTCACGATATGCTCAGGACATTCTGCCAGCTAAGTTAAATCAAGGCCGACTGGAGTCTCTTATGTCCCTTGAATGTGCACAGTCAAATAGGCTGTGTTGATGTGTGTTTCCCAGTTTGCTCATTCTTCATTATTTGGACTGTTGCCCATAAACACCAGTATTCCCACTGTGGTCTCGTTTTCTAGCTTGCAAACAGAGTAACTTCAGTGCAAGGCTTGAGACTACTTACTGATAGTGCAAAAGAATGCTTAAGCCGTAGCTGCAGTAAGGGGGCTCCAAACTGTCAGTGGATTTGGCCTATCTGACATGATCTTGTTTCCCTTATTTTGCTGCTAATTACTGCTGTTGAAAGAATAAACGGTGGCATCACTACATGGTCCTTTCGTTTATACTGTCATGTGAGAGTACCTTTAAGAAATGGGTGTTTAAGAAATGTACCTTTAAGAAATGGGTGTTTATCAGTGATGTCAGAGTGTGGGTGGAGCTGGGCTGTCTGTCAGCTTTTTACTTTCATTTTAGGCTGTTTGCTGCAGGGTGTTTTTTAGTTTTGTTTTCAGTGTTGGAGCTGAAGCCAGACAGAGCAGGTGTACTGTTGATCTCTCTGCCATGAAAATACTATCTCTTGATCATTTGGTGAATTCAGAATTATAAATGGTCTCAGTAGTGAATGTAAACCTGATGTGCTTCTGTTAAAAGGTGTTTCTCTTGTCTTCTGGATGTTGTTTGGGAAGTTATTAAGGATTACTTAGTGTTGTATTCTTCAGGGGTAGTATTTGAATTGATGGTTGCTAAGATGTTCACTGTATGTTTTAAAAAGATTAACTTGAGTTCATAGAATAAACATTGTTTTGTTTTAAAAAATACTTTTCCATTTCTGCTCTACCACACCTGTCGAGTGGGCCGTGTTCTCCCCATACCACAAGCTATTAAAAGTTGTGGGTCAGGTGAACTCCATGACACACTGTGGGGTTCTCTAAAAGCTGGCCAATAACAAATTGGGGGCTCGAGGGGGATAAAAGTCTATCTATTGGATTGGCTTTTTGAACTTAAAGACAGTGAGGGGTGAGCATATTGTGGTTGCTTTTCAAGTGTGGTATTCTAGTTTAAGTGGGGAGTGTGTTGTCGACAATGGCTCTTTCAGAGGCTCTGAGGTTTTTGGGGGTGGAGACAGTCACATGCAATACCTTCCAGACAGAGACTAAAAGCAGACTGTTAGATTTGGCAAAAACACTCCAGTTACCATTACCTGCCAAAATGCGAAAAGCTGAGGTAATTATGGCAGTGGCTAAGCATTTCAAGTTGCCTGAGATACAGTTTGACTCATTGGAAATGGCAAACATTCAGTTACAAATTAAACAAATGGAACATGGGAAAGAATTAAAGCAGCTTGAATACATGAGAGAGGAAAAAGAAAGAGAGAGAAAGAGATAGAGAGGAAAAAGAAAGAGAGAGAGAGGAAAGGAGAAAAGAAAGAATAGCCCTAGCAGAACAAAAAGAAAGGAAAAGGGAGATACAGATCAGGGAAAAAGATAAAGAGAGAGAGTTTGAACTTCAGAAAATGGCCATGAAACATGACTGTCAATTAAAATTGGCAGACGTAAAGGGAAATGTACAGTTGGATGATAGTGAGAAAGAGAGTCAAAGTCGAAGGCTTGGTGGAAATCTATTTAAGTATGCCGAACCATTGCCAAGGTTTGACGAGAAGCAGGTAGAAGCCTTTTTCATTTCATTTGAGAAGGTGGCTAAACAAATGAAATGTTTGCATCACTACCGGAGGAGGTATCTGGGACTTATGAGGAGGTGAAAAAATCCATCTTAGGTGCATATGAACTAGTGCCTGAAACCTACAGACAAAGGTTTAGAAATGTAAGGAAAGAATTTGGTCAAACATACATGGAGTTTGAAAGGCTCAAACAGATTAGTTTTGATTGGTGGATAAGGGCTTTGAAAATACACCAAATGTATGAAGCTCTCAGAGAAATTATACTTTTGGAGGAGTTTAAAAATTCAATTCCTGGTGTAGTGAGAACTCATGTGGAAGAACAGAGGGTTAAAACTGCGAGATTAGCAGCAGAAATGGCAGATGATTATGAATTAGTTCATAAATCAAAGCTTGGTTTCTGACACCAGTTTCAGCCTGTGAGGGATAGAAACTGGGGACATGAGAAATACTCAAGTGGTAGAGGCAAAGGTGATCTGATGGGTGATAATAAGGAGAGTGTACCTCAGATTTAAAAAGTAATACAGGAGGGTGGAAAAGAAATGAAAAATTTCAAATGTTTTCACAGTAATAAACTAGGCCATGTAAAGTCACAGTGTTGGTAGTTGAAGAAAAGCACTGGGAAGGCTGATGTGGTAAAACAGGATAAGACAGTGGGGTTTGTTAAAGTGGTAAAGGTAAGCCCAAGTGAAGCGAACGAGGTGCAAATGATTGTGCAGCCTGATCAAGAGGTGATTGATAAGAAGGTGCCAGATCTCTTTGAAGAATTTACTTGTGTGGGTAAAGTTTACTCATGCGTATCAGGAGGAGCAGGTAAAGAAACCACAATTTTAAGAGATACGGGAGCTAGTCAATCTTTAATTGTAACAGAGGGGGGGTTATGTAGTTTAGGAAGAATGTTGCCAGAAAAGGTGGTAATATGTGGAATTCAAGGTGAGAGGAGTAGGTTCAATTATATAAGGTAAGGGTGGAAAGTCCAGTGAAGAGTGGTGAAGTGGTAGTAGGAGTAATCGGGAAACCATCTTGTCCAGGAATACAGTTTATCTTGGGTAATAATATAGCTGGATCGCAGGTGGGAGTGATGCCTACGGTGGTTGATACGCCAGTGGAGAATCAGACAACTGAAGTGTTGAAGGACGAATATCCTGGGATGTTTCCAGATTGTGTCATAACAAGGTCGCAAAGTCACGGAAAGACAAGAGGAGAATTCAAAGAGTGAAGATGAACTTGAAGTGCAATTATCAGAAACAATTTTTGATCAGATGGTTGAAAAAGAACAAGAACAGGTGGAGGATGAGGCGGATATTTTTAGTTCAGGAAAATTGGTGGAGTTACAACAGAAAGATATAGAAATAAAACGGATGTATGAGGAAGCATATACGGAAGTGGAATCTCAATGGATACCAGAGTGTTATTACCTTAAAAGTGATGTCTTGATGAGAAAATTGAGACGTTTACATATGCAGGCGGATGAAAAGTGGGCAGACGTTCATCAAGTAGTAATGCCGGTAGGTTATGGAAAGGAGGTGTTGCGAATTGAACATGAGGTACCAGTGGGAGGTCATTGAGGAATAAGGAAAACTCAAGCTAAAATCCAGAAACATTTTTATTGGCCAGGACTACATAAAGATGTAGTTAAATTTTGCCAATCATGTCACACATGTCAAGTGATAAGGAAACCTCAAGCAGTGATAACACCAGCACCCTTAACACCCATTCCAGCACTTGAGGAACCTTTTACAAGTGTCCTAATTGATTGCGTAGGACCGCTTCCTGAAATTAAAAGTGGGAATCAATATCTTTTGACAATAATGGATGTGTCTACTAGGTTTCCAGAGGCCATTCCAGTATGTAATATTACAGCTAAAAAGATTGTGGAGGAGTTACTTAAGTTCTTTACCAGATATGGACTACCCACAGAAATACAATCGGATCAAGGATCAAATTTTACCTCAAGGTTATTCAAAGAAGTTATGGATAGCTGAGGAATAAAACAATTTAAATCAACTGTGTACCATCCAGAATCACAGGGAGCATTAGAAAGGTGGCATCAGACATTAAAGACAATGTTGAGGGCTTATTGTCACGATTGTCCAGAGGATTGGGATAAAGTAATTCCATTTATACTGTTTGCAAGTAGGGATGCACCTAATGAGTCAACCAAATTTAAGTGTTGAACTTTTGGTCCTGAGGTAAGAAGACCACTTAAATTGATTAAGGGAAAATTGGTGAATGAGAAATCGTAAATTACATTATTGGATTACGTGTCAAATTTTAGGGAACGATTAAATAGAGCAAGTGAATTGGCTAGACAACATTTAAAAGTTGCACAAAATGTGATGAAACGGGTCGCGGACAAGAAATCCAAAGTTCGTAGTTTTGCCTGTGGAGATAAAGTTTTAGTATTGTTACCAGTGGTAGGTGAACCTTTAAAAGCAAGGTTTTGTGGACCTTATCAAATTGAAAGGAAATTGAGTGAGGTGAATTATGTGGTAAAAACACCAGATAGAAGGAAAACTCACCAAGTGTGTCATGTGAATATGCTTAAAAGGTACTTTGAAAGGGAAGGAGGGAACAAGGAGGTTTTAATGATTCTAACTCAAAGTGACAAACCAAATCCAGATGACTGTGAATTTGACATACCTCAAATTAAATTGGAAAACGAGGATGTTCTTAAAAATTGGGATAAATTATTGAGTTACCTTCCAGAGGAAAAATGGACTGACCTGAAAGAGTTATTGATATCACGTGGGCAAGTTTGTGGAGATAAATTGGGAAGTACTAAAATGGCTATACATGTGTAGATGTGGGAAATGCTGTTCCAATCAAACAACATCCATATAGACTTAACCCTTTAAAATTGGCACAGGGTAACAGAGATTGAAAGTATGCTGAAGAATGGCAGAATTGAAGTGGGTTGCAGCCAATGGAGCTCACCCATAGTGATGGTACCTAAACCAAACGGTACCCAACGGTTGTGTGTGGACTATCGAAAGGTGAATGCAGTTACAAGAACGGACTGTTATCCTATCCCACGTTTGGAGGATTACATTGAGAAAGTGGGACAATCAGCTTTTATTTCCAAATTGGATTTACTTAAAGGTTACTGGCAGATACCTTTATCTGAAAGGGCGAAGGAGATTTCAGCTTTTGTGACTCCAGATGGTATATACCAATTCAAAGTTATGCCATTTGGATGAAAAATGCCCCAGCCACATTTCAACGGTTCACTAACAAAGTCGTTTCAGGATTACCCAATTGTGCGGTATACATCGACGATCTGGTAATTTTCAGCCATTCATGGAAAGAACATTTGAAACATCTGATGGAGTTACTCGATCGACTTCAGGAGGCGGGTTTGGTGATAAACCTAGCCAAAAGTGAATTTGGAAAAGCCAAAGTCACTTTCCTTGAGAAGTTGCTGATACCCTCAAGACAAAGGGAAATAATGCGATTTCTTGGCATGAGTGGATTTGATCGAACATTTATGCAAAAGTTTTGTAGCGTGATTGCTCCACTGATGGATTCCTGAAGAAACTTCAAAATTTCAGTGGACAGCAGACTTTCAATAAGCATTTGATGGCCTGAAAGCTGTGATAACCAATGCTCAGGTGTTGGAGAATTACAAGGGAATCTGTGACCAGATTGAACTAAAGTATCTGACTTTAAATATGCCGAGGCTTGGAGAAATGGATGGATCGTGCAGAGACCTTCTTGTTCAAAGAGACTGTCAATCGAGAAGGATTTTAGTTGGAGGAAGACAAATGAAAAAAAATGGACTATATTATTATACCTGTTTGCTTGTGTTGTTTTTTGAAACGAAAAAGTATATTTACTGTGTGCATTTCTTAAAGGATAGTGAAAAGGTGAAAAATGAAACACAAATGAAGACAATGTTGTCAAGGAGAACACTGAGAATACTGAGATTCCGGCTACTAGACTAGAAGGGCTTGAGGTTCATAAGGAGGAGGTGTTAGCAATTCTGGAAAGTGTGAAAATAGATAAGTCCCCTGGGCCGGATGGGATTTATCCTAGGATTCTCTGGGAAGCTAGGGAGGAGATTGCTGAGCCATTGGCTTTGATCTTTAAGTCATCTTTGTCTACAGGAATAGTGCCAGAAGACTGGAGGATAACAAATGTTGTCCCCTTGTTCAAGAAGGGGAGTAGAGACAACCCCGGTAATATAGACCAGTAAGCCTTACCTCTGTTGTGGGCAAAATCTTGGAAAGGTTTATAAGAGATAGGATGTATAATCATCTGGAAAGGAATAATTTGATTAGAGATAGTCAACACGGTTTTGTGAAGGGTAGGTCATGCCTCACAAACCTTATTGAGTTCTTTGAGAACGTGACCAAACAGGTGAATGAGGGTAAAGCAGTTGATGTGGTGTATATGGATTTCAGTAAAGCGTTTGCTAAGGTTCCTCATGATAGGCTACTGCAGAAAATACGGAGGCATGGGATTCAGGGTGATTCAGCAGTTTGGATCAGGAATTGGCTAGCTGGAAGAAGACAACGGGTGGTGGTTGATGGGAAATGTTCAGACTGGAGTCCAGTTATAGTGGTGTACCACAAGGATCTGTTTTGGGGCCACTGCTGTTTGTCATTTTTATAAATGACCTGGAGGAGGGCGTAGAAAGATGGGTGAGTAAATTTGCAGATGACACGAAAGTCGGTGGAGTTGTGGACAGTGCGGATGGATGTTACAAGTTACAGAGGGACATAGATAAGCTGCAGCGCTGGGCTAAGAGGTGGCAAATGGAGTTTAATGCAGAAAAGTGTGAGGTGATTCATTTTGGAAGGAATAACAGAAAGACAGAGTACTGGGCAAATGGTAAGATTCCTGGCAGTGTGGATGAGCAGAGAGATCTCGGTGTCCATGTACATAGATCCCAGAAAGTTGCCACCCAGGTTGAGAGGGTTGTTAAGAAGGCGTACGGTGTGTTTGCGGTGTTCAGGAGTCATGAGGTCATGTTGCAACTGTACAAAACTCTGGTGCGGCCGCATTTGGAGTATTGCGTGCAATTCTGGTTGCCGCATTATAGGAAGGATGTGGAAGCATTGGAAAGGGTGCAGAGGAGATTTACCAGAATGTTGCCTGGTATGGAGGGAAGATCTTATGAGGAAAGGCTGAGGGACTTGAGGCTATTTTTGTTGGAGAGAAGAAGGTTAAGAGGTGACTTAATTGAGGCATACAAGAGGATCAGAGGATTGGATAGGGTGGACAGTGAGAGCCTTCTTCCTCGGATGGTGATGTCTACCACAAGGGGACATAGCTTTAAATTGAGGGGAGATAGATATAAGGCAGATGTCAGAGGTAGGTTCTTTACTCAGAGAGTAGTAAGGGCATGGAATGCCCTGCCTGCAACAGTAGTGGACTCGCCAACACTAAGGGCATTCAAATGGTCATTGGATAGACATATGGACGATAAGGGAATAGTGTAAATGGGCTTTAGAATGGTTTCACAGGTCGGCGCAACATCGAGAGCTGAAGGGCCTGTACTGCACTGCAATATTCTATGTTCTATCTTGAAATTGATGGTTTATTTATTTTTACGGGGGAGGTGTCATGTGAGAGTACCTTTAAGAAATGGGTGTTTAATAAATGTACCTTTAAGAAATGGGTGTTTATCAGTGATGTCAGAGTGTGGGTGGAGCTGGGCTGTCTGTCAGCTTTTTACTTTCGTTTTAGGCTATTTGCTGCAGGGTGTGTTTTAGTTTTGTTTTCTGTGTTGGAGCTGAAGCCAGACAGAGCAGGTATACTGTTGATATCTCTGCCATGAAAAGACTATCTCTTGATCATTTGGTGAATTCAGAATTACAAATGGTCTCAGTAGTGAAGGTAAACCAATTGTGCTTCTGTTAAAAGGTGTTTCTTTTGTCTTCTGGATGTTGTTTGGGAAGTTATTAAGGATTACTTAGTGTTGTATTCTTTGGGGGTTGTATTTGAATTGATGGTTGCTAAGATGTTCACTGTATGTTTTAAAAAGATTAACTTGAGTTCATAGAATAAACATTGTTTGTTTTATAAAATACTTTTCCATTTCTGCTCTACCACATCTGTAGAGTGGGCCGTGTGCTCCCCACACCACAATCTATTAAAAGTTGTGGGCCAGGTGAACTCCATGACACACTGTGGGGTTCTCTAAACCCTGGCCCATAACAATACCGCAAGAAAAGTAATCCTGTTCACTCATTCAAACCGATGTTCGTTCCATGCCACTCTGTGAATAGACAGGCAAATCTTAGACTTCTTGAGCAATCTGAATTCTGTTGTAATCCAGTTATAGGCCAGTAATTGTTTTGTTTAAAGTCCCAGTTATCCATCAAGAGAATAAAGCTACAAGATTCCATAATTGTAACCAAACAAAAAAATCTTTACTGTACAAAGTTAAAAAAGTAAAACAATTTACAAAATCTACCTCTCACATTCAGAATTAGCATGAGATAAATATGAATTAACCAGAAAACTGTGGTCAAACATGACACACTGCACATGAAATGACAGATGCAACCAAAACAGATCCCATAAATTTCTTAACAGCCCACCCTGACGTCAGTGCCCAACTCAGTCGCACAATTTCATTAAAACTCTGTCTCCCTCATGAAGGATTTCAACTGCCCACTTTTGAAGATCTAGGCCTGGATTCTCCCCTACCCAGCTGGGCGGGGGTTCCCGGAAGCATGGAGTGGCAGGAACCACTCCAGCGTCGGGCCGCCCCAAAGGTGCGGATTTTTCCGCACCTTTAGGGGCCAAGCCCGCACCTTGAGGGGCTAGGCCCGCGCTGGAGTGGTTGGCGCGCCGCCAGCCGGTGGGAAAGGCCTTTGGCGAAGGGACTTCGCTGGCCAGCAGAAGTCCGTGCGTGCGCGGCTGCGTCAGTGGCTGCTGACGTCATCCCCGCGCATGCGCAGGAGGTGGTCAGGTCCGCGTCGGCTATCGCGGAGTCTATGGCCGAGGCAGAAGGAAAAGAGTGCCCCCATGGCACAGGTCCGCCCGCGGATCGGTGGGCCCCGATTGTGGGTTAGGCCACCGTGGGGGCACTCCCCGGGGCCAGATCGCTCCATGCCCCCCCCCCCCCCAGGACCCCGGAGCCCGCCCGCGCCGCCAGTCCCGCCGGTAAGGTAGGTGGTTTGATTCACACCGGCGGGACCGGCATTACAGCAGCGGGACTTCAGCCCATCGCGGGCCGGAGAATCGCCGGGGGGGGGGGGGGTGCCGACGGGCGCGGTGTGATTTACGCCCCCGCCGAATTTTTGGTCCCGGAGAATTTGGCGGCCGGAGGGGGCGGCATTCACGCCGCCCCCTGGTGATTCTCCGACCTGGCGGGGAATCGGAGAATCCTGCCCCTAGCCTCTGAATTCTGTCAAAAGCCACTCTAACTCGGTCGACCTCAACAACTGCTTACCTCCTGATGGTTCAACCTCTTCTCCTGAGACTGTGTTCCATGGGATTCAAAAAGCTGCAGCCCCACTTCTAATTACCAGCACACATCTTTCCTAGATGGCTAGTTTCTCTGTGCTGGTACAGTGTTTGGGTTACTCGGACTTTCAGTCCTCCAGTTGCACAGAAATGTAAATGGCTTCTGGGCTTCTCTGAGTCATAACTGCCTCCAACTCAGAACCAGTGACCTTCTTTCACCTTCCCACTCCTCAGGACTTATCTGATCCCTAACCTCCTGGAGCACACCAACAGCTACTGGGGCTTTTCCATGAGCTGTAAGCCACACAGGTCCAAACAGCAGCTAACCCCCATTCCCAGCAAACACACAGATAAATTGAAACCATGAACCTTCTCAAGCTCCAACCATCTCCATGCCATGATGATATAGCTTTTCAGGGTTCACTTTTAAACTAATTTAAGTCTCACTTCCAAAACAAAACATCTGCCTTGAGTGTACTTCTTTGAAACCAATGCAGACATCCCATTGCCAATTCTCCAGCTAAGTGAGCCCACCAAATGTTTTAGGATCTTGCCTTTCTGGCAGTAAATCACTTAAGTGAACATGGTCCCAATCTTTTGAGTGTAATCAACTCTGAGCTTCTTTGCCTTTGTCCCATTTTCAAACAGTTAAATGTTAACCATCCCCAAATTAATAATTATCTCTAAAATATTAACATGAACCATGGACTCGATAACTATTGCAATTGGGCGTTTCGTTTTTGGTGCACAATAGACTCTTTTCTTGGTATCCTGCTAAATAATACTCACACCGGTGCAATGAATTTTAAACTTATTTTTGGCACAAATACATTAGCTGCAGAACTTACAGTCTGCCAGATTCCCTACTGAACGTTTATGATTTCGGTAATCAATAACATCTGTAATATTTAAATCAGTAAATGGCTTAAGGCCATGTTGGTGACATCACTGGACACAACAATGGGGCAGATTCTCAATAGTAAATCTAAACAATGAAAACTGTTAAAGCAATATTTTATTCAATTACATTAAAGTTGGAATTGGAGCTATTTGACTATACCTGAGAACAGAACAGACATCATGGTTCATCTTCCCATTATAAAAAAGTCTGATTCGCATTTTCAATGTGTTACGCCTTACGCCACCCTTGACAGGTTCACGGTCAATTCCAGCCCATGGGCCCCAGAGTCACAACACAAGTAAATGAACAAATAATTCTTATAAAAATATCCAACAGGATTACTGTTTATTCGTAACAATATCATGAAATGTGCAGTAAATACAACTGGTTAACGAGAAGCTAATACCGAACACCCACTTTAACTTGGCCCCACACACACACACACACACACAGGCGGCAGAAAAACACCAAGGGGTTGAAAGGGGTAATAAAACTTAAGTGGAGGGAGGAAAGAGTCTTTCTTTCATATGATGGTTCCTTAGCACACTTTCTTCACAGCACGTTTGCAGATTAAAGTCTTTGGTTTGCAACCTGTAATTCTCTTCTCTGTAGTTTAGAAATGCATTACTCACAGCTTTTCCTGGAGAGGCACCTTATTTCTCATCAAATGCTGGTTTCAGTTTGTGGTTTGGCTTCAGGTCTCTGTAGTTCCAGGAGAGAGAGTTGGTCGGTTCTGGACTTTGCTTGCACAGCCTGTAATGGTTCATCTGTACATAGATTCATCCAGGCTTTCCTCCGCCAGTTAAGAAACAGAGCTTTTATGGAGGAAAACGGAGGAGGAAAGACAGCAGTACCTTTCGTGGGGCTTCCAAGATCAAAGCAGAAACCAAAAACTCAAACCTTGGGGCTTTGAAAAACATCCCAGTGGAATAGGATCCAATCACCACCTGTTACTGGGCAGAGCACTGCGTTTTGGACCAATGCCTTGGCCACCGGCCAAATCAATCAAACGACTCTCAACTCGGCCACTGATGCTGGCCAGCCTGCAGCTTCCATTTAAACCAGTACAGCCTTCCGAATTCTTCCAGCTTGAATTAAAGATACAGGCTTCTTGCCTTAAAGTGAGATTTCCATTAATCATCCATGGATCAAAACTGTAATGGCAAGAAGAAAAGGGGAAATAAGGGAATAAACAGGAAGGACCTGTTACAAATAAAATAATTGAATAAATAAATCAGATTGTTTCTTTAATAACACTTACTCTCTCCACAGATGATGCCCACATCTGTAAATATTTTCTGTTTCTCTTTCAGATTTTCACCAGTCACAATATTTTGATTGCTGTGAGGGTACATTTTTAACTTGTCTCTTGGGTGGAAAACAGTTGCCAAAAATTGATTGCTCATAGTTGATTTACTTTTTATTGGTTTCAATTAAAATGAGAATCAGACTATTTTCTATTATAATAGAAAAATAAACACAATTTTGCTTTACTCTCGGCTAAGGTTAGACATCTCTGATTCCACAGTCCCACAGACCATAGATCAGTGATTGCATGGTTACTAAATTTGACTTTTTCTGAAAAAAAGAAACATGCTGTTGAAACTTTTCATCTTGCACTCATCAGGGCAGATTCACAAGAATATCAAATCTCAAAGGGAACAATTGGTGCTGATTGGTTCACAAGTGGACTCTGATTGGTAGAAGCATGCCATGGAGAATGCAGTTGTTTAAATTCAAACCAGGCAGGTGAGCTCCGACTGCTCAAGGCATTGCCATGGTGAATGAACCAGGGAATGGCTGTTCCCAAAGCTTTTCATGTGTTGAAAAAGGAACAAGGAATATGCCCTTTTTTGTGAACATATGTAACTTCTAGCATGCATTATTAGGCAACATTGCGAACTCGACTGATAACATTAAACTGGCTGTCAGTGCAATTCTCAGTACAGTCAGGATTGTTCAGCAAGTGTTGTCCAATCACAGGAGCACATCTAATGGTGGACACTATGGCCGGGACTTTCTAGCCCTGGCATGGCAGGTTAAGCCACAGATGATGTAGCGAGCCATTCAGAGTTCCATTCACTTTGGCGGACCGGAGGATCCTGTTAGCAGGAGGGGCTAGAAAATTCCGGCCTATGTTCTAAGTTTTGCAAGAATGGGCTGGGTGTGCAGTCAGTACTTTGCTGGTTACAAACAGCTGAAGGGACGTGCTGTTTGCAATAATCCTCCAGTCATTGGGACATACAGCTTACAAACCTAGCACCTCCACCAGCACTGAAATTCATATTCCACAATACTCATTGTGTGGATAAACTCCTTTTTCTTTTTCTTGTTTTGGTGGCAGCATCCTGTTGGTGGAGAGTACCGCTCATTGTTACTGTATAGTAACAGCATGGAACAGCTAGCTACCCGTGTTGCTTAGATTTTAGAGACATCTTACACTTCCAGGGTAATCTGGAGAAGGCTGGGCACTATTCAGGACCAAAGGTGGTGGGGTTAAGCCCATTTGTGCATTTGCATAATATGCAGCAAGCAACTGTTGCTCTCTTTGGTGTTGTCTCTTAATTTGGCTCTGTTTAATTACTTTTGCTCAAGAGTCGCCAGGTATCTTTCGACACCGCCACAAGGTTCAGAACCGAATACTGATCACAGACTCGATACACCAGTTAGTAAGTTCAAAAGCAATGCTCATTTATTTACACACAGTCAAATCTACTCATGTATAAACTCTACAAACTAAACTATCACTATTACTAAAGCCTATACTTAGCTTTGGGTGCCCACTCAGTCAGAGGAACAATGGCCGTTGCTCGGTTATGAGGCTGCTGGGTTGAGCTGTTTACAGGATAGCAACTAGGAGCGTCTATCTTGCAGCCTGCGTTGACTTGGAACTTACTTGGTCTGGCGTAGCTGCTAGGCTGGTCTCTCTTTGCTGAGAACCAAGGCCAAAGAAGAAAGATTCTCTCTTGGGGAATGCCTTTTATACCTAAAAGGGCTTTGCACGCTTTTGGGCGGGCCTTGAACCTGGCCTCAATTAATTGGGCATTTCCCAATCATTCTTATCGTTTTTCCTCCAATAGAGGGGTGGGTTCCCTGTTTGCTGGGTGTGTCCTAGGTGGCCGTTGGTTTGCTTTGTTTTAGTCTCCTCTGGCGCCGGGGTGTCTGCCTTAACATTGTTTATCTAAATGTTTCCCTTTTGTCCCCGGAGGTGGCTCATTAGTATGTAGATAGCTTAGCAGTTTCTGTCCTGTCTGAGAGCCAAGGCTCTAATCAACAGACAGACCTTGCACCTGCTTGTTTCTCAGTATTGTGCAATTTTCCCTGACTTCTTTGCAAGTGTCCATTTTGTAATCGGGATGTGGCCATCCCAGATGGCTACACAAATAACGGTCAGGGTGGCCATTACCCCTCAGGATAGCTTTGATGCACCCTATTTTAGCATCAATCAGATGGATGAGAAAATGGCTCAGGCCCTACTTAAGAATTTGCTCATAAGGCCGATCTTACGGAAACATGGAACTGTAGGATCACATTATAGTGTCCAACGTAAGATGTGATTCTGCGATTGGACAACACTTGCTAAACAATACGGATTGTGCTGAGAACTATACTGACAACTGATGACAACTGACAACCTATCAGTTGGGATCACATTGTGGCATTTTTATGCAAGCTGGAAGCTACATATATTCACACACCTACCTGTGCTTCCCCTGTAAAAAAAGAACATGCTCATGCCTTGCGCCTTGCTTGGGGCATAGCCATTCCCTGATTCATTACTCATCACACTCCTTTGTCGAATCAGGGCTGACCTGCCTGGTTTGAATTTAAACAAAAGCTTGGAAGATAACTGGTTCCTTGATGCATTCTCCATGGCAACGTCTCTACCAATTAGACTCCATTTGTGAGTGAACCAATCAACATCCTCTTCCAATACAGCATAAACTGTTCCCTTTGAGATTTGGTATTCTTGATGAAAATCTTCTACAGCATGTATTTTTTTAAGCATAAAATGACTATTTTGATGCAAATTGTTTGAGACAAGTTGTCAAATTAACCATCTGCTCTTCCAGAGTTTGACACTTGAAGACTTTGAGAATTATGAACCAAGGTCATGGTGTCACAGCACATTAGCACTGTTGCCTCCAAGTACCAGGGACCTGGGTTCAATTCTAGCCTTGGGTGACTGTCTGTGTGGAATTTGTACTTTCTCCCTGTGTCTGTGTGGGTTGCCTTTCACAGTCCAAAGATGTGCATGTTAGGTGGATTGGTCATGCTAAATTGCTCCTCAGTATCCAGGAATGTGCAGGTTGGGTTACAGAGTTATGAGGATGGGGCGGGGGATTGGACCTGGGTGGAATACTCTTTTGGAGGGATAGTGCAGACTCGATGGGCTGAATGGTCTCTTTCTGTACTGTAGAGATTCTATGACCAAATAGGAACTACGTTTTTCAGAAACATGTCAGCCCTGCTGAGATTGTCCAGCATTTTCTGCATTTGTTTGTGACACAAATAATATTAGCCGTTGTTTTCAAGCTCTTGCTGCCAAAGTCTTTAAAACACACACTATTAGCTGAAACAGGCCAGTCAGCCATCTTTGTATTCATGGGGATACATCCTCAGGGTTAAAGCCTCCTGAGAAGGGGGGGGAGCCCTTTTATTTGACGGGTGGTTAGTGGTTAGCACTGTTGCTTCACAGCGCCAGGGTCCCAGGTTCAATTCCCGACTTAGGTCACTGTCTGTGTGGAGTTTGCACGTTCTCCCGTTGCCTGCAAGGGGTTCTTCCAAGTGCTCCAGTTTCGTCCCACAAGTCTCTAATGGCGTGCTGTTCGGTGAATTGGACATTCTGAATTCTCCCTCTGTGTACCCGAACAGGTGCCGGAGTGTGGCGGCTAGGGGATTTTCACAGTAACTTCATTGCAGTGTTAATGTTAGCCTACTTGTGACACAAATAAAGATTATTATTATTGAGGACCCAGTCTCACTCTGGACTCCATGTGCCTTTAGTACTTGGAAATTTATTGCAGTTGAGATTCTGAGCCAGCAATATGTTTGGGGAAGCAGGTTTACCTTACCAGGAAGGTAAAGATATTGGAACCATTAACTTCAATATTCATTCCCTCACCACCAATGCACAGTGGCAGGAGGACGTACCATACACAAGATGCATTGCAGGAACTCACCAAGCCTTGTTCAACAGCATCTTCCAAACCCATGGGGCGCGATTCTCCACTCCCGCGCCGGTTGGGAGAATCGCCTGGGTCACCAAATATTCCCACGACGCGGTCTGACGTCCTCCCGCGATTCTCCCAAGCAGCGAGAACGGCCCCGTCGAGTTCCGCGCGGCACAGGCCGGAGAATCGCCTGAGACACCCAAAATGGCGGTTCTCCGGCACCCCTGCTATTCTCAGGCTCGGATTGTCCAAGCGGCCAGCCCAAAACGGCAGTTCCCCCCGGCGCCGTCCACACCTGATCGCTGCTGGCGAGAACAGCGCGGGGACGCGGGGGGGGGGGGGGGCGGTGAGAAGGGGGGATCCTGCATCAGGGGGGGCCTCAAAAGGGGTGTGGCCCGCGATCGGTACCCACCGATCGTCGGGCCGTCCTCTCTGAAGGAGGACCTCCTTTCTTCCACAGCCCCGCAAGATCCGTCTGACATCTTCTTGCGGGGCGGACTCAGAGAGGTCGGCAACCACGCATGCGCGGGTGGCGCCAGTTATGCGCGCTGGCCCGTCATGTATGCGCCACCGCCTTGACGCGGCGCCAAGTCCTGGCACGCGTAAATGACGCAGCGCCGCTCCTAGCCCATTATCGAGCCCTGAATCGGTCAGGATAGGGGCCGTTTCGCGCTGTCGTAAACCTCGATGGCGTTCACGACGGCGCGAACACCCTGCCTCCATTTCGGAGAATCCCGCCCATGGTCTCTACCACCTAGAAGAATAAGGGTGGTCGATGCATGGGAACATCACCAAGATCGCCTCAAGGGCACACACCACCCTGATTTTGAACTGTATCACCATTCTAATATTGTCTCTGCACCAAAAACTGGGAACTCCCTTCTGAACAGCAGAGGTGTAGCGACGTATGATGCTTTAAAAAGATACCTCCACACTAAAGTTTCAAAGGCAAGTAGGAATGGGCAACAAATGTTGGCCTTGGTTGCAAAGCTTGCATTGCATGAATGAAAGAAAGGAAAAAATGTGGAGAACCAATATAAACTAAATGCTACAATTTTAAAAGGGATGCATGACAGAAAGAGCTGGGCATCTGCAAGCACAAGTCTGTGAAGATGGCAGGACAATTTCAAAAGATTGTTAAAGAGGCTTAGAAAATCCTTGGTTTGGAAATAGTAGCACAGAATAAAAAGCAAGTTTTATGAGCTGGAATGCATTACCTGAAAGGTTGATGGAAACTTTCAAAAGGGAATGAGTTACATACATGACGGGAAAATCCTAAAATGTTACAGGGAACTAGCAGGGAAGTGAAGCTAATGAGATAGTCCTGGGGGAGAGCTGGTGCAGGAACAGTGGACCAAATGGCCTCCTTCTGTGCTGTATCTTTCTATGATTCAAAAATCTCCTCAAAACCCACTTCTTTATCTTTACCTGTGATCAGCTCAACCTTGTCTTCACACCGCCTGCCAGTTCTTTGTACTTCCCGCCCGCTTGTGGTTTCCCTGTGTCAAAGGCACTTTATTGTCATACTTTCTTCTGCAGAGCACCATCTGCTGACGGTGAGTTCTGTTCTTTTGTTCAAGCATTGAATTGTTAAAATACAAGCAGAAAATGGTGGAGACACAGAATGTCCACAGAAACAAAGGGTTGCACCCAAACGTTGAACTTGTCAGGGTTTTTTTGTTACGCAGACTAACTAATCTTCTGTGTTTTCCCAGAATCTTTCTCTCAGATTTTCAGTGGTTAGTTTTTTTTTACAGTGTATTGATTAAAGCAATAACTATATGTGTAATTGGTTCTTTATCTGATTGCAATTTTAAATCGACAATGTATTTGTTCACATGTCTGATCATTTAGTTTCATCACAAATGTATACATGGACAAGGACAAAAGACAAGCAAGATAAATAAGAATGTGCCTAACAGTTTTCTGCACTGAGAGATCATTTATTTTTCTTAGTTCTTATCCACGCAGGGGCTTTTGGGCTTATTAATCCTACACTGCATGATATTGGTGGGTTGTTGCGAGGGAGGCAGTACAAACCCAGCACAAGTGTGGAGAATGATTCTTGTTTTCCTTCTGAAGGGATTATTTTGATGAACTGGCTGACAGCATGAGAACCTAAAGCAAACAGAATACAACAGATGCAAATGATACGTGGGAAAGTTTCTCTGCAGTTACTCAACTGCTTGTCGGGAAATCCAGGCATGCCAAGAATACATTTTTTCATCATTAATTTTAGTTGACAAAGCAATAGAGTGCAGCTGGAGATAACCACAATAACAGATGTCTGATTAAATTGATCTTGGTAGGTTCCGAGAACACAAAGACCTAGAGAAAATGTACCATAATATCAAATTTAATACGTGTTCCAGTATACACATGAAAAGTTGGTTGACCTTCATGTGTTTAAAACATTTACAAAAGAATCCAAAACTGTTCCAGTTGTCATTCCATGTTTAATGCAGAAACCCCAATTTACAGGTTAGTATAGGATCTGGCAGGAACCTGAGGCACTGAATTAGCAGCTTCCTGATTGGATGAATGCTGATCCTGAGGATTCTTTTGCAGCCAGTCTGGATGAAATGATCAGTCGAACACCTCGTTACTTTAACATGTTTATTTCTCAGCCGGCGCTAAAACCACTGTATCTCTTGAGAGTTACACCAGCAAGCCAAAGCCAATACATCTAACAGCAATTCTTATACAGTTTTTGGCTCATTTCTGAGGGCAGCTCCCTCGCATTCCTATCTGTGCTCTCAGCTCAATTATAATTCAGCCCCCCTCAATTATAATTATATTTAAGCCTAGTGCACCTATTCCCAAGGTCGTCACTGCAATTTGTCTGGTTCAAAAACAAGTGATACATTTTGCGACCAGAAGCCTGTCTTGACATTTCTTCACACAAAGCTTTATCTAACATTTTGTTTTTCCCATAAAGTTCCAATCCATCTTGAGCCAAACTGTCATTTATCGATCATCAGCCAAACTCTCATTCCCCCCTTTTATCATTTCATGATAACTTCTAATCCATAGTCAATCGTCTCAGTCTTTCCCATTCTATTTGCATTTCGATCATTTCCTCATATTCCTCTGCACTTTCTTTCACATCCATTAACTCTTCAAGGCGCACTTCATGTTGCTGCATTAACTGTTGAGAAATTACTGCTGTACTGACACTTTTACACAAGCATTTCATTAGGAAGCTAAGCATAATTATTACAAGTATTACAACTACCAGGATTATCAATCCATGCACTAGGTAAGACCCCCATGATCTGGCAAACAACCAATCTAACCACCCATCTCTTGATATTTCATGCAGTTTCTTAACCTCTTTGCGGATATGATCCACGAGGTGGGTGATGTTCTCCGAAGTATCGGGGATGTAGGTGCAACATTCCGAACCGATCACGGCCCAAGTCCCACCTTTGTTTGCAAGGAGGTAATCGAGGGCCGTTCAGTTTTGTAGGGCTACGGTTCTTATTGCCACCATTTCATTATTTATCTCAGTCAATGCTTCAGTGGTGTCGTTTGCTACCTCTTCCAGGATTTTTGCTATCTTCCTTATTTCCTTTATTGCAAGAGCTACCCCGATAGCGGGAAGCAGGATCCCAAAGTATCGTTGCGTTTCGGTTATTGCTCTCTTTTGTCGCTTCATCATTTGGTAATGGTTGCCTAAATTGGCGAGGTGGTGTATAAAGGGGACTACATACCCCAGATAACAGGATCCCGTCCAATTCTCTGGCAGCCAGGGATATGCCTTGTGGCCACAAATAAAATACGTCCCATTGTATGAAGTGAGTTTTTCCACATCAAACCCTTCAGCCATCAAGGAGTACTTGAAGTTACCTGTCCCATTTGCGTATGGGACGTCCAGTGTACACCCATAAAACTGAGGAGACGTATATACGGAATAGACCTCGGATATGTTGGCCACCACCAATCTGTGCTCGCATTAACTAGCACCTACAAATATCCCTTTAACCACATTCCTTACTAAACATATTATTCCCAGTGGTCTTCCCATGTTGGTGGTATTAGTGAGGGTATGAAACGGAGGCTGGTGGGATCTGTTATAACTTGGTTGGTACCACATCTCAAAGGTGTTCACTGGATAGCCCCCCTCTTTCCAAGGTCTTGGGGATATGGGGAGAAACGATAAACTAGAAGCTGCCCCGCCAACTGGGTGTCTCACCATAGATGCAATTCTTATAGTCCTGGGGGATTGACGAGTACCATCTTGGTAAATATACCATTCTACTGTTTCTGACAGGTTAAGGGGAACAGGTCTGAGGGGGATCCCTCCCTTAGCATGGGTCGGGATATGTGTACATACCCAGCAACCAGAAACATTCATATCCTTTGCGTACACATGTGACATATACAAATACGTGTTTACATGTAATTCCCTTTTACCCCGCAGCCTTACCCTCCCTTGGTCAATGCATCCCAAGGGTAAAGTCTTTTTTTTTTGTTTCTGCAGCTATAGTCCCATTTACAGTTGACCTGATGACAGGGTAGGTTGCCCTTAGTCACTCCACTGATGAGTATGGTCCGATTGCATCGTTGTACGTAGGCCGAACATCCGTCCGCAGGGGTCGCGTTCCAAGGTCCTTCTCCTGGGCCTTGACTGGTGCATTGTAAGGTGTGTCCTCGACAGAGGTGATGAGTCCGTCTTCCCTTGGGGCCACAGGTTCTTCGCTTGGCCTCTCCTCCAGTTTCCAGAAGTCCCAGCAGGGTTACGATAATCAGGCTGTCCTTCATCCTTTAAGTGATGTCGGAGTTATTACCTGGGGCTCGAAACAGAGGGTTATTCTCTATTGCATTTTCACAACCTTACAATGGTGGATGTGGATCCAGGCATTTCTGCCTTTTACTTTTACAGCAGTGGGAGTAGTGAGTAGGACCTGGTGTGGTCCTTCCCATCGGGGTTCTAATCCTTTCCGAACCCAGTTCCGGATCATAACGTACTCGCCTGGGTTAATGGTGACAGTACTGGATAAGGGGGATATCTCCCCATGGGCTGCTCGGACCCGCGAGTGGAGGCCTTTTAAAACCTTTGTTAGAGCTAGAACGGTCATGTGGTGAAACTGTACTTCCTTATGTTTCCCTTGATCCCAAGGAGCACGCAAGGGTCTTCCGTATAAAATTTCGGCGGGACTCAGTCATGTCTTTCCAGCTGGGGTTGCACGTATTTGGAAGAGGGCAATAGGCAATAATTTGAGCTAAGTGGCTCCAGTCTCTGCCTGTAGTTTTGCCAGTTTTGTTTTTAATGTCTGATTAGCCCTTTCTACCATTCCCGCTGCTTGGGGTCGGTATGCGCAATGTAATTGTTGTTTTATTCCCAGCTGAGTACAAAATTCCTCAATGAGGTCCATTATCAGAGCTTAATCAATATGGAATCCCAAATCTAGGAACAATTTCTCGCATCAAAGCTTTTACTACCGTGGAAGCTTTGTTATCTACAGTGGGGTAAGTTTCTATCCATTTGCTAAATACATCAACAATAACTAATACATGTTTATAACATTGGCATCTTTCCAACTCAATGTAATCCATCTGGAGTGTCTCAAAGGGACCTTCCGGTAGCGGGGTTTTACCCATTTCACAGGGTATTGCTTTACCAGGATTATACTGCCGACATACTAGGCAACGGCTGCTAATATTTTGCGCTATATCTTGCAGTCTTGGATGCCACCATGTTTTGAGCAATACATCACCCGTAGCTCACGCACCACTATGAGTTGCAAAGTGAACACATTCGGTAACCCAGGCTGCCAATGCATCGGGCATACAAGTCTGCCCTGCCGGGGTGACCCACAATTTATTTACAGGATCATAACAACATCCCAATTCTTCCCATAGTCTTTTTACACAGACAGGAGCATCCTCCTGTAATTGAATGACGTCAGTGATTGTCGGCATTGGCTTTTCAGAGGGAGACTGACCCTTAGAGCTTTTAGTCTGCCTCATCATTTTTGGTACCACCATGTCTTTTAAGCGAGAAGCCTCTTTGGCTTGGTGGTCTGCCTGCCGATTACCCGTGTCCACCAGGGTTTTGCCTGTCGTATGGGCAGCTCACTTTATTACGTCTATTTTTTTAGGGAGCATTAAAGCCTGTAGTAATTGTGTAACTAACTGTTTGTGGGATATCTGAGTGCCTGCTGACGTCAGAAATCCCCTGTTTTTCCATAATTGGCCAAAATCGTGTGTAACCCCAAATGCGTATCGGGAATCAGTGTAGATATTTTCAATTTTATCTTTCCCTAATACACAGGTTCGAATAAGTGCAAAAAGTTCAGCCTGTTGGGCGGAAAAGGGAGTTTCGAATGCTGCTGCTTCAAGTGTTTCTCCTTGTTGGTTAACAATTGCATACTCTGATAATCTATCCCCCTTTCACCCATGGATGAACTACCATTGGTGAATAGGTTCAGATCAGCATTTGGTATTGGAGAATCAGTGAGATCATCGCGTAATGACGCATCGTCTTGTAAGAGAGAAAGACAGTCATGAGTCGGGGACTCAGTGGCGTTAGGCAGGTCGGAAAGGAAACTAGCGGGGTTAATAGTAGTGCAGTGCCGGAACTGAAGTGTCGGGTTATTGAGGAGATAAATCTCATATTTATTTTGACGCGCCATAGTTAGGTGCTGAGTCTGAAGTTGACCGAGCAGGGCCGTGACTGAATGTGAACTATAAATAACAATATCCTACTGAAGAGTGAGATTAGCCGCTGACTGGCGACTGTTGTAAATAGAGGCCAAAATCTGAGTACATCCAGGATAGCCGAGTGCAACTGGATCAAGTTTAGACGAGTAATAAGCTATAGGACGGTGGCGATCCCCATGTTTCTGGGTAAGTACCGCGGTGGCACAACCAGCTAAAACAGTACAATAAAGTTGGAAAGGTCGATCATAAAGGGGGCGCCCTAGTGCTGGCGCCCTCGTTAAGGCGTCTTTTAGCCGATGGAAGGCCTCTTGGGCTTCCGTACTTAACTGGAACACTCCAGCGTTATTGGTGTATGGGGTCAATAGCCGGGTATCTAGGGCGATATTCGGAATCCATTGACGACAATAATTAACCATTCTGAGCCATTTACGGACATCCTTAGCCGTTGTGGGTGCAGGGTACTGACAAATGGGCTGAACTCGACTTGGTGATAGCGCCCGTGCATCGGCGGATAAAAGGATACCCAGAAACCGGACTGTTGGTTGGGCTACTGCTACTTTGGCGGGTGACACCACGTATCCTAAAATTGAAAGGTAATTTAATAATTGAGCCGTATCTTCTTTACAACTTTGTTCTGACGGGCTTGCGATCAGTAAATCGTCAACATACTGTACGAGGGTGGATCCCCCTTTTAATTCCAGGGGCTGTGATTGTTGTTGGAGTCAGCGGGAGAAAAGAGTAGGTGAATGTATAAATCCTTGAGGCAACCTAGTCCATGTGTATTGTTGATTTTGATATGTAAAGGCAAAGAGATACTGTGAATCCGAGGGCGAAAAGGCATGCTGGAGATCCACCAGGGAAAATGTTGTAGCGTCCGCTGGGACTTGGGCTAAAATGTGGGCTGGATTTGGGACCAATGCGTGAAGGGGTTGCACCATGGCATTAATTGAGCGCAGATCTTGGACGAGGTGATATTGATCTGGCTTGCCGGGCTTCGGGACTGCTAGTATTGGAGTATTACAAGGAGAGTGACACGGAACCAAAACTTGTTGCCGAATAAGGGGCGTCATTCTCCGCCGGCGGGAGTCTCCGTTTTGCCGGCGCCCAGGGGTTTCCCGATGGCGTGGGGCTGCCCCACAATGGGAAACCCCATTGACCGGCCGGTGGGGGCAGAAATGTGGCGGGGCGGGTAGGAGAATTTCGCCCCAGATTCTGTATAAGTGCCTCTAGTGTATTCTACAGGGATAGTCAAGAACTGTCAACTTAAGAGAACTGTCATTATTCTGAATATTGCTTTTTAATTTTAAGAAACCAACATATCTTGCTAGTAGATATCTTTAATAGAATCGACAAATTCATCTACAGAAAACCTATATGTTTAATAAGTTATTGTGTTTGATACTTCAAACAATGGAAGCTGGTTTTACAAAAACCAAAACAGCTCTGATTAAAAAAAAACAGATCGTTCAAGGACATTTGATAACGTGAATTTGGCAGTAATCCAACTTTTACTCCCAGTCCATTCGAGTGACAATTATTTTTTTTAAAAAAAGTTTAGAGATGCGAATGGCATCATTCCAAGCTATACGCCTCTTTTTGGCTCTGCAAGAAAATTAACCCTTTCAACAAGCTTTTGTGTATAATCCAGAAGATGTCAAAGTGCAGAATGTTGTACTTTCATTCCCAATAACTCTAAAGAAGTTAAAGAGTTGGCATTACATATCCAAAAAGAAATCAAAAATCTTGATCCACCCCAATTTATCTTCCAACTGTACCCCCAATCGATGAATTTGAGCTGAAATACTATTATTGAAATGTTACTGATCAATCAACTGTTTGACTGTATTATATTGTATAATTTATTAATACTGTATCAGTAGTATCAAATTTGATTAATTTATTAATTATAATAATTATTTTGAAATGCCTGGTTGTTGGGCCCCTGTGGTTGGCAGGGTTGTATGCTGTATTGGGAACTTGCCGGACGGGAAACTGACACTGCGGTTGATAATCGTCTGGGTAATCCGGGAAATCCACCTCTAGTGCCCCCTTTTTTCCCGGGACTAACTCATGATTCATCTGTGGGAATTGATTTGCATGAGTTTTAGAACGAGTGCGAGTCGCCGGACCTCCTTGCGACCGTGGAGGTGGTGATAGTGGCAGGGGGAAGCGGTGGATAAAGGGCTTGAATGTACACATCTTTAATGTAATTTCTAATATGGTCACACCAGAGGAATAAAGAGGTTTTTTGTCTGAAACATCATTTGTTTTAGAACAGTTTAAACTACAATCAGAACCCTAGGAATGTAAGGTGGAGGCGGTCGTAGTGGCGGTGTAACGGTCGGTCATCCCCTATATAGCCAATTTTCAGGGTCATCCTCATCGTCTCCCTCGGTCAAGGCAAGGCCGGCCATTTGACCGTACGGACATGATTTAGAAATGGGGGGCTTTACAGACTTAGGAATTTTTCTATGGTGGGCACATTCCTTTTTCAAAACCCCCACATTCTTAACAATTCCCCCTTCTGTTAATTCAATACCCAATTTTAAAGCGTTAGCCTGCCAATTAGCCAATAAAGATGCATCTTTTAATTTTGTTTTGGCAGTACTCCCGCCATAACTCAATCAATTTCTTAGCCATGGAGCTACAGTTATGTTGCCAAATAACCTGCTGTGCCTCTATATCCGTTGGCAAATCTTTTGATCCTCCCAGGGAACATTTCCCCTTTCCCAATTTCTTATGCAATTCTCCCAATAACTGCCGCAGCTGCTGAGAATGTTCCGGATACTGTTCACAAAGTGTTTGAAGCGCGCTTCCACTATCAGAGGTGCTATCTAAAGTACTACCCATTGTCTCCTATCCTCAGATGATCCTTGTGGTTTCCTATTTAATTTTGGTAGTGATCCTAAATCGCCTATTCAATCAAGAATTTAAATGGGGTTATCCTGCCCCATTGCCCAATCAAAAGGCTAAATCAAATTGTTCGAAAGTGACTTTTAGAAGGTCAAAGTCTGGAAATGAAACATGAAAAGAGAGAGAGACAGGGCTGATTTAAACATACTGACAGACTCAGGGAATCAAAGACAGAACTAACAGACAGACAGACTCAGGGAATCAAAGACAGAACTAACAGATTTAAGAAATTGTTCGAGTGTTCCGACAGGGCACGCAACGGTCAAGCCCTGTTTATTATGTTTCCTTTAGGTGTTATCCGCACCACCATTTAAATTTTATAATATATAATTTGGACAGAGTTATCCGTTCTCCGTAACATTCAATCTGATCAACCCGAAGTGTCGAACAAGTCTCGACACCGGTTGATATACTTATTTATCGAAAACCACCTTTTATCACAAAGGTATTAGGCAACCCTAAGGATCATCATCACTCATTTACCCGGAGATTTAAGGAGGACTCTAACCTCCCAAGGTTTCCAACCCGGGACTTTAGGAAGGATTTTAACCTCCCAGGAACTCCAACCCGGACTGTTTAGGGAAGACTCTAACCTCCCAAGGTTTCCAACCCAGGACTTTAGGAAGGTCCAACCTTCCTGGGACTCCAACCCTTTCAACCCTTCTTTGTAACGGGTTCGCCGGACTGTTTTGATTTCGTCAGAGTCTCCACCGAAACCGAACAGCAGGGCGTGGCCACACTCGGCACAGCAGAGGGGGAAACCAAAGTGATAACAAGGGTACTCACGTTTGGTGGCCAATTCCCTCCTCAGCGTCCGAATGCGATCAATCTGTTACGCCGTCAGGTTCCAGGGAGGCTCCTTGAATGCCCGCATTCTCCACCAAATGAGGATTCTTTTGCAGCCAGTCCGGATGAAATGATCAGTCGAACACCTCGTTACTTTAACATGTTTATTTCTCGGCCGGGGCTAAAACCATTGTATCTCTTGAGAGTTACACCAGCAAGCCAAAGCCAATACATCTAACAGCAGTTCTTATACAGTTTTTGGCTCATTTCTGAGGGCAGCTCCCTCGCATTCCTATCTGTGCTCTCAATTATAATTCAGCCCCCCTCAATTATAATTATCTTTAAGCCTAGTGCACCCATTCCCAAGGTCGTTACTGCAATTTGTCTGGTACAAAAACAAGTGATACATTTTGCGACCAGAAGCCTGTCTTGACATTTCTTCACACAAAGCTTGATCTAACATTTTGTTTTTCCCATAAAGTTCCAATCAATCTTGAGCCAAACTCTCATTTATCGATCATCAGCCAAACTCTCAATCCCACTAAAACATCAGTGGTCGACAGCATATTCACAACCAGGAAGATGTTTGGGTCATTAATATATGGAGCCAACTAGTACTGGATAACTTTAAAACTGTGTCCACTTAAATAAAAGTAGCCAAATTTGTGCTCAAAGTTTAACAGTCTTGGATTTTCCTCCAGTAGCCTGGCATAGTTCAGGTAAAATAACAATGAATAATGCATTGAACTTTGGCCAGTGAGGCCGACATCTATGCTCTGATCGCCCCAGCTAAGATGGCAGACAACCATTTGGAGATGGGGAGGTGAAACCCATCAAATCATCAGATTTTTGGTCTTGCTGCGACCAGTCCCAGGGTAGGTGGCATAAATTATTGGATGACAAGCGTTTTAATTGGCCATCAGGGAAAGAACTTAGCAGATTCCTCCTCTCCCTACATAAAGCCAAACTAAGCCCTCAATCAACCCGGCTTTCAGTACAAAAAGGAAAAACAAATTGGCACATAAGATTGCAACAAGGAACTGAGCTTTACAGATCAGATACTTAAAATACTTAAACTGGTGGTACAAAAGCATCAAATGTGGATGGAGCACGACAGCTGGGGTTCTACTGCAAGGGGTTTGAATGTGTCAGATATGCTCGGCAGGTTAAAGACACAATATCTTCTGCCAAGAAAGGGTCAATCATTCTCAGCTGTAAAATCCCGGGGGTGACCAACACTACCGTATCAGGTGAGTGAGGATGGCCTTAGAGTACCATCCCCTCCCTTCTTGGGGATTCCACAGGACTGTTACTGCCACTCCCCAAGATCGTCCAGAGAAAGTCTTCAGTTTCAAAACTAAGTGCTCCCACCAGTGGAAAATTGTCTGTGTCTCGCTGGCACTCTCTGCATCACTGAGGTGGGATTCTCATACCTTTACTACGCTAAATAGTGCATTTACCAGTCTTGGGCTACCATTTTGAACAGGTGCCCTGATCCCAGCATCCAGAGTATCCCTTCCCACCCAACAATGCAAATATTGACCGCCCCCCCCCCCCCCCCCCCCCCCCCCCCAGCTGTCAAGGAGAGCATCCCCAACCCTTATCGAAGAGAAGAGTCCAAATCCCCACCACAGGAATAACAGGTCACCTCCCCGCAAACCACACATAAATGAGGATGACCCTATCTCCCCCCAGCAGCCCCCTAGCAGCCCCTCCACAATGTTTGTAAACGTTGTTGTTCTGAGTGACAGCAGCTGACCACTTCAAAATTCTACTTTTCTGACAGCAGATATCACTTTAAGTCATTGAAGTGGCCAGCAGCTGTCAATCAGAACAAGCATGTTTATACACATTGTGGTAAGGATCAATCGAGGGTTCTTCAGATGCATTCAAGTGTGAAGAGAAAGATAAATAAACAAAGCTCCTGGTAGCTGTGTTCAAACCATTAAGCTGTCAATCAAAGCTAGTTAAAGGTACAGCACTGTGAAATTGAATTAATGCAAAGTATTTCAAAAGATCTTGGGGAATTTCAAAGTTTTTCAAGTGTTATTGGCTTTCAAAGGAGGCTCAGACTCTTCTAAAAACAGCAGTATTAAAAGAATTGGGCTGAGCGAGCATGTGTGATGAAAGGAAAATTCCTTGCAGCTTCCTGATTTGAATCTTCAATGGACTGTCTGATATGCTCATCAGCTGTCAAGCAGTGCCATTCAAAGTGGGAAGGTTGCTTCATAGTTTAAACAGGTCACAGACAAAAATGATCATTTTGAACAGATGGTTGCCTGATATCACCATGTCAAGAGTGATCTTCAGATTGTCCAGGGTTGGAAGGGGCATTCCAAACATAGAACCCCCATCCCAGAGCAAGGTCCAGAATTCAGCCCCTTATCCCCAGTCCAAGCCCACCAAATCCCCAGGATCCACTCCCCCCCCTCCACCCCGCCCTGCCCCCACCGACCACTGCAGCCAGGCAGTGTCAGAGGGCCATATGAACAATGCACCTATGTCCTTAAATCCCCTCAGGGTCCATTGTGCCAGGACAGCATTGTGAATTCTTGCAGCAAAGCCTGTTCGTGGATTTCCCGCTGGGAGGGTAAGAGAATAATAGGGGGTGCAGTGGAGATTTAGGCTTCCAGTCCATTAATCGCTTTCAGATGAATGCGTATGAGCTGTTTGCTTGTTCCCAATGGCAAGGGTGTGGGGGGGGGGGGGGGGGGGGGGGGGCTGCAAAGCCCACTGTTGTCGGCAGGGCAGGCTCAGAGACTGGGGATGATGCGGGATTCTCTTTGGTGCTAAGTAGAGCATTCCACAGTAACATGGCCACACAGGAAGGAAATCCACCACTGACACCATCTCCATTCCAGTACGTCTTTTCTGAGCAGCAGATGTCCTTGTAAAGGGGTGGAACAGAGGGAGGTTTTTCAAACTGGGCTGGGAGGCAGTGGTAGGTGGTATAATCCACATTTTTAATAATAACCTTGATTGTCACAAGTAGGCTTACATTAACACTGCAATGAAGTTACTGTGAAAAGCCCCAAGTCGCCACATTCCGGCATCTGTTCAGGAACATTGAGGGAGAATTCCGAATGTCCAGTTCACCTAACAAGCACGTCTTTCGAGACTTGTGGGAGGAAACTAGGGCAGCCGGAGGAAACCCATGCAGACACGGAGAGAACGTACATACTCCGCACAGACAGTGACCCAATCCAGGAATCAAACCCCGGTTCCTGACGCTGTGAAGTAACAGTGCTAACCACTGTGCTCACGAGCCGCCAGTTCCATTCTCAGCTGCAATCCTATCTGTTTACAGGTGAGCATGAAAAGAATGATTTCATTGACCACAAGATATGCCAGACACTTTGCAACCAGTGAAGCACTTTTGAAGTGTAAGAAGTGTTGTGATCCTTCTTCTCGCTTAGGCAGTTCGTGGGGGTTGAGAATGACCTGCTTCTACTTTGGTTCAATGGTTTCCAAAATGGCTGATAAATCCAATGCGCCATTGCAGACTCTGCCACATGTCAGGAAGACATGTTTGAAGGGTTGGATGGATGGGTTATTTGGAGGCTTGTGTGCTCACCCGATGTCTGGGATTTGCCTCGAAGGACCTTTCCTGTTGATTCCCTTGTATCCCATTTCTTTTATTTTGTCATTATCATTTTTTATCGACGGATATCAAATGGACTTATACCTTTACATCAAGCAGAGGAAGAGAAGATTTCAAATGTTGCAAAATAGTACACTATGCTCTGAATATTTAGATTTTGAGTGGAAGAACTCAGACTTTACGGCACCTGAGAGTTTGGAGGGATTTGTGTATTGGCCGAAGACTGTACTCTGCACAACGACAGACAGTGATTGGCTTCTGTGTGTGTATCTCTCACTTTCTCTTTCTCTCTTTAAATCTACTTGTGACAATAAAGATTATTATATCATAGCTTGAAATGGGAGGCATGAGGAGGACCTTTTGAACTTATCTCTAAGGTGCTGTGAACAACGACTCTTTGAAAGTGGGTCCGATGCCATGAAAATTGTGGAAGGCTATTACATGACTATCCCCGCAATCCAGCTGGCCAGCTCAGGAGTGCAGGGTTTGCGAACTAGATCACACCCTTAAAAGGTACTCTTGAAAATTGGAAATCCCAGGAATGAGGTCAAGAATGC
Organism: Scyliorhinus torazame; assembly: GCF_047496885.1. Classification (NCBI taxonomy): domain Eukaryota; kingdom Metazoa; phylum Chordata; class Chondrichthyes; order Carcharhiniformes; family Scyliorhinidae; genus Scyliorhinus; species Scyliorhinus torazame. Next base: position 319,358,780 of record NC_092707.1, on the reverse strand, counting down.
TGGAATCGGGTCCCGTCCACTATTTCTAAAGGGTTCCCAAGTCATCCTGACTAAGCGGAACTCCATTCTGTTAAGTAAGTAGACAAAAGAGAGCAGCGAGAACATAGTATGGGAAAATGTGAAATGATTCACTTTGCTGGCAAAATCTTTTTAAAATATCCCTAAAAAAAGTGAGACGTTGATGTGTTCCGGTACCTGGACGAGATCCCAATTTACATTCGGAAACTGGGTGATACCCCAACAATCTTTCAATTTGTAAACTGAGAGGAAAGGATACTTCACTCCTGACGTGATTCCACTGACAACTAGGGATCTTTTATATTAAAACCAACTTTTTTTTTAACACAGAATTAACCCCACTAACATCCAGGAAAAGCAGCTTTTTAAATAAAAGTTAAACAGTTCTAAAAATAGAAGGTCTTTGAGCTTACTTTCCCATCTACTTCTACAGTTTCAATTAAGCAAAACCAATACACACAGGTCAAATGCCATTGATTCATAAAGTTGACACTCAGTGGCTTACAGATTTAAGTCCTGGGGAGAGAAGCTTTCAGAAGTGAATCTGAGAAACACACCTCCTTTCCTCAGAAACCAGAGAAGCACTCTGAAAATGAAACTAAAACAACAGACATAGGACAGGGCTGTAAATGAATCTTAAAACTGACCCAGCCCCTCCCAAGAGTAAGACCATAAGACCATAAGACATAGGAGCGGAAGTAAGGCCATTCGGCCCATCGAGTCCACTCCACCATTCAATCATGGCTGATTTCAACTCCATTTACCCCCTCTCTCTCCATAGCCCTTAATTCCTCGAGAAATCAAGAATTTATCAACTTTTGTCTTAAAGACACTCAACGTCCCGGCCTCCACCGCCTAACATCCCACCTTGCCTATCTGTTAACCCCTTAATCACTGCATCAGCAGACAAAAAACCTGGATACCTTAACCCAAGTTATTTTAACAATATTACAGCAAGATACATAATACACTGTATATATATATACATTCCTACATTCATGACAGATGTTTTGAGGGTCCTTGTATATGAAACACAAAGTTAACATACAAGTTCAATGAGCATTTAAGAAGGCAATTAACGTGATCTTCATTGCAATACAAGAGTACAAAAGTAAGGATGTATTCCTGCAATTGATGAAACCACACCTGGAGTATTCTGTACAGTTTGGTCTCCACTAAGTTAGGAAAGGTTTACCTGCATTCAAAGTGTAATGAAGGTTCATTGAATTTATTCCTAGGGTGAGAGCATTGTCTATGAAAAGAGATTGCGTTGAATGGGACTATGTTCTCTGGGGTTTAGAAGAATGAGAGGTGATCTCATTACAACACAAGATTTTGAGGTGGCTTCTCAAGGCAGATACAGCGAGTTTGTTTCTCCTAGCTGGAGAGTCTAGAACTCGGGTCATGATTTCAGGATAAGGAATTGGTTCCCTCCAAACTAGATGAGAAATTTCTTCACAGAGGGGGTTGTAAATCTTTGGAATTCCCTTGCCCAGAAAGCAGTGGGTATTGGGTATGTTCAAGACTTGGATCAATAGATTTTGGACTCTAAGGGATAGAGGGATCAGGTGGGAAAATTAGACTTGAGGTCAAAGATCAGTCATGATCTTACTGAATTGCAGAGCAGGTCAAGGGGCCATCTGGCTTACTTCTACAATTTCTTACATTTCTTATGTTTATCTGCTTTCAGTTCTGGTTACTGCACTTCAGGTCGGTAATGGGAGCAATGTAGATTCACCACAACAATACCCAAAATACAGGGATCAAATTACAATGGAAGATTGCATAGACTAGACTTTGTATTGCCTTATATAGCAGATTAAAGGATGATCTGATTGAGATTTTTAAAGTGGTTAAAGATTTGATAGGGTAGGTAGAGACAATCTATTTCCTCAGATGGGAGAATCCAGAACAAAGGGCCATTACCTCAAAATGAGATGGAGATGCCTGTGTTGGACTGGGGTGGGCACAGTAAGAAGTCTTATAACACCAGGTTAAAATCCAACAGGTATGTTTGGAATCACTAGCTTTCGGAGCGCAGCTCCTTCATCAGGTGAGTGACTCACTTGAGCTGCGCTCCGAAAGCTAGTGACGCCAAACAAACCTGTTGGACTTTAACCTGGTGTTGTAAGACTTCTTACTGTTCAAAATGAGAGCTGGGCAATCGATAGTGATGTCAGAAAGTACTGCCTTATACAAAGGAGAGGGGAAACCAGGAACTCTTACCCCCAAAAATCCACTGTGCTAAATCAGTTGAAAATTTCAAAACAGGGATTGATAGATCTTTGGTAATCAATGGGATTAAAGGTTATGAAACCAAAGAGGGTAATATAATTACAATATAGACCAGTCATGATATAATTGAATCGCAAACAAGGCTCGAGGGGCTGAAAAGGCTAACTCTGTATACCTGTTTCTTCCTGTTCTCAGATGCTAAAATGAACACCGCCCCTAGACAAGTCTTTGTTTTGGTTAGTTATGGGACTGAATTTTTAGGAAGATTCTGTTTTTTGAACATTTATAAATGTAGATATAGGAACAACGTTTTATGAAGAAAGTCTAAACTTATATTTTGGTTCCTGCCTAAATTTAATCGAACAGAATCAAATCTTATTTCTTTTTATCTGGATGCAATTCATGCTGCAGATTGTTTGAATGTTGTACATCTTGTGTCTCTAATGGGCTGACACTAGAAGTTACAATACCGATGCAAATTTTGCACTTTATAATCAAATGTTTTGGTGAGTCTCAGGACGTCTGTATTTTAAAATAACTAGGAGCTGGCAGAAGATAACATTTGAAAGGCACGAAAGTTCCTATCTCGAATGAGAGGCAAGCACTGCAGGGCCATCTGTTATGGGTATGATTTGATTCATGGTGGGCCCCAGTGCTTCTGCAGTTTATCCATCGAAGACTGGCAGAAAAATGCATTTGGAAGGGTATTAAAGCACTAAAGCTTCTATCATAGCTGAAAGGTTGATACTATGGAGCCATCTGTTGAGAACGTCAGTCGAAGCATGAGCTGGAAAGAAAGTGCGCCAAAACTATGCGTGGTTTCAACTGCATGTATTAAAATTCTTGGACAGATGTAAAAAGATTATCTGCAAATGGTTTATCATATTTAATAAAATGACATTCAGTATTTTTTTTTTAAACATGGTGGCTCAGTTACAACAGTCTTGTCTCTGAGGCAGAATGCTGTGGATTCAGGCCTCACTCCAGGAATTTGAATGTATATCTAGGCCGACACTCCAGCCGACTAAATTTGACAGTGTTAAATTATGTACTGAAATATCTTTGAAAATTGGAATCTAGGAGTGCTGTCCTGATAGGGTATGGAATATTCATTTGAGGCTCTATCTGCTATCCCAGGTGAAAGATTTATGGTGCTATTTCAAAGGGTTCCCTCCATTTTCCTGGCCAATATTTGTCTCATAACCAATATTACTAAATAGATTATCTCGGCATTATTTATTGAGTGCAAATTGGCTGTCATGATTCCTCCATAATAGCAGGAACTATACTTCAAAAGTACTTCATTGGCTGGGTCGTATTTTGGGACATCATAAGGTCTAAAAGATGCAATATAAATGCAAGTCGTTCTTTCTCAATAAAGGGAAGAAAATTCTCCCTGTTAGGCTTTCTTTCATTGCCAACTTTCCAGGAGATCAACTATCCGATTTACCCCATTTTGACAATTTTAATGCTATTTGAGAAAATATACGACACATTTTGCTTATTATAACCATAATATTTACTGACTGGGGATTTAGAGTCCGTTGAAGAAATTATTAGTCATGAAACCAAGAGGGCTGGGTTTGTTCAAATGTTTTGATTTTAACTCCATACCATGTGTGTCTTATTTTTAAATAGTGTTTCTGCCCAGAAGCCAATCTGATTGACAGGCTTGGCTGATTGGCAGATGGAGAACACTTAAAAGTCTGCAACCCTGAATCAGGTGAGTGTCATGGTGGTTGGGGGTACAGGTCACCAGTAGGGGTGTGGTTGGTGTGGTTGAGAACATCAGGCTGGCCCTGGGGGGTGGCATGGTCATGGGCGATTGCAGGGTTGAGGGATGCTGAAAGGCGGATTGGATGGGTGACAATGCCTTAGATTAATGAGGGTTCGATTGACCAGAGATCACAGGAGATCAGGGGTTGATTGTGGAGGCCCACACATCTTGGCTGATACATGTTCAAAATAGAAGCACTGTTAAAAAGAAGGCACACAGTCTCTTTCAGAGGTTTCAACGACCGATCCACTTTTTGAGAGACAGAGATGGGGAGGTTTGAAGCAAGTTGGATTTCTGTTTCAGATTTTTAACTTCCATTGCAACCAAACACATCTGTTTTTGAGTTTAAATTTAGCCACAAAGTTTTTATTACTCAAACTTACTCTTGGAAATGATTTCTACACCAATAGTCTTTCCATTAATGATTACTTGTCTCAGACAATAACAGCAACATTTTTTGTTTTGACTATCAACCAGTTAATATAATTTCATACATCATAATCTATGTCACCAAAATGCATCGATGCCAGAAATCAACAAATCAAAAATGCGGGTAACATTGTATTGTACTACATTGAGATTCATATTGCTTTTTTGAACTGAACTTTAAATACAAGTAACAATAACTGCATGTAACTTATTTGTAATTATTTTCAAATTTTCCCACACTTCTGTATGCAAGGAAACATGTTAAGAACTTATGAAATACGATCTGGAATAGGCCATTTGGGCCCTCAATTCTACTCTGTCATTCAATAGGTTCATGGTTGATCTGAACTTGGCTTGAACTCCACTTGCCTGTCTGTTCTCCATTACTCTTGACTCCCCAAAACATGCAGTTATATTTTTACCTATTTTGGTTGGACACTCATTGTGATTTGTACTGAAACTAATGTTGCTCAAACTCATTGCATGTAAAAAAAAAAATTGAGACAGAAAGAGGAAACTTTTACACCAACAGAAGAGCAGAGTTCAAAGCCACGTTTCTGAGGTAGAAGGCATTGGTTTTGGCTGACTGTAGACCGGATCAGGATATGGTAGATCAGTATATGGGTCGCACGGTAGCACAGTGGTTAGCACTGTTGCTTCACAGCGGAAGGGGCCCGGCTTGAGTCACCATCTGTGCAGAGTCTGCATGTTCTCCCTGTGTCTGTGTGGGTTTCCTCCGGGTGCTCCGGCTTCCTCCCACAAGTCCCAAAAGATGTGCTTGTTAGGTGAATTGGGCATTCTGAATTCTCCCTCAGTGTACTCGAACAGGCGCTGGTGTGTGGCCATGAGGGGATTTTCACAGTAACTTTATTTGTAGTGTTAGTGTAAGCCTACTTTTGGCACTATTAAAAATTATTATTATTTCTGGTGAGTTGCTAACAGCAATCAAACACCCAGAGGCAACTTGCTCGTTCTTCAAGATCAGAGCTGGATTGGCTGCCTGCAACAGCCTTTAGATAGGTCACAACAGGGGCAAGTGAAAGATGATCAGGGTGGAGGAAAGTGGGTGGTCAAAGGCCTGCAGTGATTCTTGGTTCCCTGCTACAACTCACTTCTCCACATTAAAACAAATACTTCTTCAGACAAACCTTGTTGTTGGCAGCCTCCGGTGATTCCTAAGTGCCAAGAATAAACATGAGTAACCTAAAAGCAGCCAAACTTCATAAAAGTGACTGTGATTTGCATGCACAAATGAACTTTCAGGCTCAGCTCCAGGCTGCCTATGTTAGAATAATGATAATAATAATCTTTTATTGTCACAAGTATGAAATTATTGTGAAAAGCCCGTACTACATTCCGCCGTCTGTTCGGGTAAACCGGTAGGGGAATTGAACCCGCGTTGCTGGCCTTGTTCTGCATTACAACCCAGCTGTCTAGCCCACTGAGCTAAATCAGCCCATTATTTACCAATACAGCAGGCAGCCTATTTCACTGAAATAAGAACTGTATACGGGAGCTAAAATATATTTATCAATTGCATGCAGTTGATATGTAACTCATTTCTTTCTCAGAATAGCAAAGTATAATAAAAAAAGCAGGAAGAATATAGTATTTCCATTCAATAGTAAAGAAATTTCAGATAAGATTAAATAAATATTGTTATGCAATAAGAGTAAAAATATTGAAGCTACCTTTAACTTTAGTGCTTCCCTTCTTCACGATTTGCGATGCAACATTTTGAGTAATAATTCTTATCCATCTTGTAGAATTCACTGAATGAAGATTCCCAAGAATTTGCTCAATAGCTTCTATCACTTCTTTCTGAAACAACAAAAGCAAACTTATCAAACTGGTGCAACGTTAAACTTGGTAACTTGCAGATTGGCTTAAGCCTTTGCTGGGATCAATTCAGTGGACCGACTATATTCAATTCTCAGTTCTTTGCTGCAGTCTTTAGCATTTTATTTCACAGAATGACATCAATTGGACAATTCATTTGTTGTCTTATCCTAATGTAACGCATAGGCTGTGCATATTCAAAGATCGTTATTTTATAGTGATCATTCGCTGTCTCCTTCATGAAATAGAAACATTAACATATCTGGACACATGGTTCAAAGCTGTATTTTCATTTGCAAACTGTGCATTTCTTTTTTGTTTACTATTGAGTTGTGTCATGGGAGTGTCCCTTTAAGAAATGTGTGTTTATAAAATGGCTTCAGTGAGGTCATTGTGTGGGTGGAGCTGGGCTCTGGCTCTAGCTTTTACTTTCATTTTGAGCTGGAAGCTGGCTGTGGCTCTGAGTTTTACTTTCGGTTTACACAGTTGGAAGCTGGATTCAGACAAAGAAGGCTTCTCCTCTCTCTCTCTATGTATGTTAAAAGGTGTCCCAATCAGTTGATAATTTAAAAGTGATAACTGTTTTCTGTAAAGAATTCAAACCTACTGTTTTGTTAAAAGGGATTTCCTGGTTTTATTGGATGTTGTTATCAAGTTGAAACAGTTGAAAGGGTAGTTATTAAGGATTACATATATAGAGAACTGTAGCTGTGTGGGGAATTTATGTTTGTAGTTGATAAAAAATGCTTATTGTGTGTGTTTATAAAATGTTAACTGAATTCGTAGAATAAACTTTGTTTTGTTTAAAAGTGCTTGAGGCCTCTGTTAAAATAACACCTGAAAAGTAGGCCCTTGTGCTCCTCGCAACCAAAATTAATAAACAGTTGAAGATCAGGTGAACTCCATGATATACTTTGGAGTTTTCTAAACCCTGGACCATAACAGTTGCAACATTTTTAACTGACTGTTCTTTCCATTTTCACCATAAATTGCGCAGAGTTTCCCATTTAAAATGTAGTCATAGACTGCTAATTGGGAATGAGTGAGGGAATTTTAATTCAAGATGGATAAATGCACATTTGCTACGCAGATGCAGTAAAGAATGGTTGTTTGGCAATCACAAGCTGTGAACATGTTTCTCAAATCTAAATGATTCAAAAAGAAAATTCAATCTAAATTTAATCCCAGTATAAAAATGGCAGAAATCTGTCACCAAAATCAAAGGGGAACCAGAGGAGGAGAGAGAATCCCCATAATATTATGTTTAAGTGAATTAAGTAATTCAGTTTGAAATATATGTTTTTGGTGTCACGGTCTCAACAGCAGAACATTGCTGAACCACATGAAGAATTCCAAGAACCAGCATTAATTATATGATTGTATTTTGTATTTATTATAACTGGGGAGGGGGTATTGTCGCTGGACTAGTAATCCAGGATAATGATCTGGGCACCCGGGTTCGAATCCCACCATGGCAGGTGATGGAATTTAAACTCAATTAAATATCTGAAATTAAAACTCTAATGATGACCATGAACCCATTGTTGATTGTCATGCACACACATCCAGTTCTTTAGGGATTAAATCTGCCATCCTTACCTGGTCTGGCCTCCATGTGACTCCAGACCCACAGCAATGTCATTGACTCCTAAATGCCCTCTGAAATGGCCCAGCAAGCCACACAGTTGCATTCAACCGCTATGAAAACGCAAAAAAGGAATGAAACCGGACGAGCCACTCAGCATCGAACCAGGCACCTGAAATGACAACGGCAAACCCAGCCCTGCTGACTCTGCAAAGTCCTTCTTACCAACATCTGGGAGCTTTATGCCAAAGTTGGGATTGCTGTCTCACAGACTAGTTAATCAGCAGCCTAATGTAGTCATACTTGTGGTGTTGGGTGCTCTGGTGCACAGATGAGCCAACACAGCTGTATGTGGTACAACTCTATTTTATTATAACTCTTATAATACAGTTCGTTCTGGATACTCTGCACGTGCTGTCTCCCTGAGTGTCTTTGGCAATAGCTCTGTCCTGGTTCTCCTCTGCAGCTCTTACTAACCACCAGGGGTCGTGTCTGTGCTTTTATATCTTTCTGTCATTGGTTGTGGTGTTGTGTGTTCTGATTTGTCTGTTGGTGTGTCTATCATGATGTGTGTGTTTGAATATCATGACATCCCCCCTTTTTACAAAGACAAGTGCCTACGTGGTTATAAATATAATTGTGTCGTGAGTGCATCTAAGAGTGTGCGTTTGTGTTGTGTACAGCGTGTGTTTATGACGTAACTATTTACATGGGGCGATGTCGGGTGCGTCACACTAACAAGGTTGTACCATAACAAAACTTGGATGCGAGAGAAAAAAAACTTGAACATTGGTCCGGTCAGACGATATCTGGAACAATAAACAACAACAGGTTATAATACAGAAGTGTTTGACTTTTTGAACGTATTAACAGCGTTATAAGTCCAGTCTAATGGGTGACCGCCTCAAGAATGGGCTGGTCCTCAAGCCGGTTCAGCTGTGGAGATTTGGGGTCACACTGGTTCACCTTGGACTGTTGGAGGTGATGCTGTTGCCGAAGTCTCTACTTTACCATTTGTTGTACTTCATGCAGTGCTTGGTTTTTTTCATTCTTGCAAATATAACATTCAACATCTTTGTTAGTGGTGCCCTGGCTGTGGTTTGGTTCTGGTGGCGATGGAAGGGGCATGATCCGTGGCATCTCCACGAAGTCATCCTTGGGAACCAGTGGAGGATCCGGCGTGTGCGTACGGTGCAGTTGCGAGCGTGGAAGGCGGCACAAAGCCCGCTGATTGCGCCTACGCACCAATCCATCCGCCCTGCATGCCAGGAACAAGGTGGAGTCTGTTTTCTTTTTATGTTTGTGGTGGACGGCATCTTGTAGCCGATGGGTCGTTGCCATCGAAGTAGCACCATCACTAATATCATGCAAGGCGATGACTGTGCCAGATGTGGAAGTTGGCCAAGACCGTGTACGCTGGTTCCGGCCACCTGCTGTGCCGGAAGGGCGACTCCGCAGAGAAACGTCGAAGCATGTCGCCTTGGAGAGAGAATTGTTGCTCGTATCAACGTCTGGCGATGGCGCGAGTTGGTGTGTCCATCTTGGACCGCCGGTGCTGGTTGCTACTGCCGACCCAGTGGGACTGCCACGCGATCCATTCCCTGTCGCCGTGGCATCTGCCGTCACCCTGAGCGTGCCATCACCGAGGCCGCGACACCGCCCGTCCGGAGCAAGGTCTGGCGTGCGCAGATCAGAGTCGGCGCTTGGCTGCTCCCTATCTGGAGTCCGGTCTGCCTTCCGTCGATGCCCCCCGTCCGGAGTCCCAACAGGTTCACTGGAGGCAGCCGAGATTCCCTGAAGCTGCACTTCTGGAGTCGGAACATGCAGGAATGCACCAACCAGTGGAGAGGCTCGAGCCATCGAGGGTGGAAGCGGTGCGCCGCCACCGCAGTCGTCAGTGGTCCCACCGTGATCGTTGAGTGCCTCGGTACGCACTAGGCGAGGTCTGTCACCTTGCACCTTTTGCATGGGAAGTGGGATGCTGTCGTCACTCGTCTCACATCCCGTGGATAGATCGTCATTAGCAGCTTGCTGTTCACTAGGGTTGGGTAAATTGTCAGAGTTTTCATCTGGTGGTGCACACCATGTCGGTGGACTGTCATTGTCTTGCCATTGTCCTTCATTTGGGCTTTTCTTCTTTGGAACTTTAAATCTTCCCCCAGACATTGCAGAACCTTGTTTATTACCCCCAAATTCTCCCATATGTATGGTCTCGAATACAGGATCCACTGTTTCTATCGACATTGTACCATTTTCCAAAGAACATTCCGTTTCACTTTTCTTCTCAGGTACCTCATATGTAACTTTGTTTAATGTACATGCCTTCATGGTCTCTGGGTCTGATTTTGCTGGGACTGGCATGGTCACAGTCTCTCTTTTACTGTTCTCAATTGCCCACATTATACTCCCCATACATAACTGCTTAATCACTGGGGTTAGTGTGGTACAATGGATAATCGGGTCGACCTTATCTGCATCTTCACCATTAGTGGAAAGCACACTTGGTTCACTTGAAACTGCTGTGGGTTTTAAATTCGTTATCTGGCTACTCGATGTCGGTGTCCTCAGGATTCTTGCTCCAATGTTCTGCTCAATAATCAGTGGAGTGTGTATAGGTTCAATGCAATTAATGTTCCCCTCCAGGTTTGAAGAGTCATTACTGACGAACTGCTGGTCTCCGAAGTTGGGATTTTGCGGCATTGTGTTGAAGGGAGACATTTGTCCCTGCTGTAGATATGATTCAGGTTGTGTTATTTCCATTACCTGAGGATCAATGTCTTGTCCATTTTTTCGATCCGTACTAAAACACTGGCAATTCTCAGTCTGCTCCTTGCAAGCTAAACATTCAATTAATTTCGTTAGCAAATCCCCAGCATCCTTCTGTGGCCGTGCTGCATTATTAATCTCTGTTCGGCTACAATGATCCTGAAGGTCAGCGCATAAACCTTTTTTCTTCGGGCTTGGACGAGGCGATTCCTTTGGCTTGTCTTCAGTTGGGCTTGAACAGTCTTCAGCGCTGTGCCCTTTATTGTAGCATGAGAGACCGTCATGGTCATGCTGCTGTGTAGTGGAGCATGGTAGGCTGTTATAGCCTTCTTGCTGTTCACGGGAGCATGGCAGACTTGCATCGTCTGCCGCTGGTTGGTCAGGAGAGGTTGCTAGACCCTCATGGTCTTGTTCCTGCAAGGACTGCGCTCTGGAGTCTTGCGTTCCTTCCATCGTGGAGTCCGTCCACGAGCTCTCTGTGGAGGCTTGTGACACTGGAGTCACTTCTTGTTCGTGCAAGGACTGCGCTCTGGAGTCTTGCGTTGCTTCTATCGTGGAGGCTGTCCACGAGCTCTCTGTGGAGACTTGTGACACTGGAGTCACTTCTTGTTCGTGCAAGGACTGCGCTCTGGAGTCTTGCGTTGCTTCTATCGTGGAGGCTGTCCACGAGCTTGCTGTGGAAGCTTGTGACACTGGAGTCACTTCTGGTTCATGCGAGGACTGCACTCTGGAGTCTTGCATGTCGTCTTTCATAGAGTCGGGAACGTTGAGCGGGACGTGGACCACGCTCTGTGTGGCAGCAGGGCACTCTCCGTGTGCTTGCACCGCTCCCTGTCTGTTAATGTCAGGCTGCAGCATCATCCGGTACTGATAAGTTGGAACGTCATATCTGCTGGATTGAAGATCCTCAAATCCGAAAAATGAATCCGCATCTGCGTCGGATTCAATGTGGGGGCCGCCAATGTGCAACACGAAAGGTTCGTCCGAGTCATAGTCATATAGGACCACGGAGCTATCATTGGGCTCGCGAGGTCCGGAAACACTGTAAAAATCGTCATCGAAGTATTCAAGGTCGGAATCATCGGCTTGTGCGTAGGTAACTGCTTGTCGGAGGGATCTTCGGAGGTAAAATTCATCTCCTGGGTCAATTTGCGGCACTGTGCTGTCATTCCAGGTGAAGGAAGGTTGTTTTACAGCTTTAACAGATTTTTGTTTGTTTGATTTGGGACGTTTCCCTTTTAAATTGGATTTGGGACATTTCCTTTTTAAATTGATCCAGTCTTGGGTCTCTGACATCCTGACGCTCGGTATGTAGCACGTAGGAAGCGACTGCGCATGCTCAGATCGCTGTTCCTTTACCGATGGCCGTTTTCTTAACTGCGCATGCGCACCATATTGCGCATGCGCAAACGAAACTTCCGGTTCTGCGCACTTCTCGCGCAACTGTGCTAGCGTTATACCTTTAGCAAGATGGCCGCCGACCTCGACCCAGCCTTTTCTCAGGCCCGGGATTTCGGGCTCCGGGATCCCAGCCACGAGGTGAGTACTGCAGCTTTTCTTACCTTTAAGTCCCCATTGGATTGCGTATTCTTCACAGTACTTGGCGAATTTGCCCATGACTGCCTGGTAATCGTGCCTTTGCTGCCTCCTGAAGAACCTGAACCTTCTGAACATTGCTCTTGCCCTTGCACCGGCGACGACGAGGAGAAATTCAATTTTTTCCTTATCATCCAGGTCCTTGAGTTCAGCTGCCGCCAGGAACAACTCGAACATTTGCCGGAATCGCCGCCAGTTTTCGTGGAGGTCGCCGTCGCACTGGAGCGCCTGCGGAACCGGGAGCTCGTACATCATGCCTGGGCACTGCTGGTTGTCTGTGTACACTGAGGTATGCCGGCAGGTATCGATCCACTCCTGTACCATGTGGTGTTGGGTGCTCTGGTGCACAGATGAGCCAACACAGTTGTATGTGGTACAACTCTATTTTATTATAACTCTTATAATACAGTTCGTTCTGGATACTCTGCACGTGCTGTCTCCCTGAGTGTCTTTGGCAATAGCTCTGTCCTGGTTCTCCTCTGCAGCTCTTACTAACCACCAGGGGTCGTGTCTGTGCTTTTATATCTTTCTGTCATTGGTTGTGGTGTTGTGTGTTCTGATTTGTCTGTTGGTGTGTCTATCATGATGTGTGTGTTTGAATATCATGACAATACTCACAGAGTCATACCTTACAGACAATGTCCCAGCCTGGGTATGACCTGTCTCATCGGCAACACAGTGGTGGCAGCACAGTGGTATACAGTCAGGAGGGAGTTGCCCTGGGAGTCCTCAACATTGACTCTGGACCCCATGAAGTCGCATGGCTTCAGGTTAAACATGGGCAAGGAAATATCCTACTGATTAACACGTTCCGGCTACCATCGGCTAATGAAACAGTATACCTCCATGTTGAACACCACTTGGAGGAAGGACTGAAGTTGGCAAGGGCACAGAATATGCTCTGGGTGAGGGACAATGTCCAACACCAAGAGTGGCTCGGAAGTATCACCACAGACCGAGCTGGCTGGGTCCTAAAGGACATAGCTGCTAGACTGGGACTGTAGCAGGTGGTGAGGGAACCAAAAAGAGGGAAAAACATACGTGACCTCATCCTCACCAATCTGTCTGCTGCAGATGCATTTGTCCATGACAGTATCGGTAGAAGTGACCATCGCACAGTCCTTGTGGAGACAAAGTGCCGTCTTTACATTGAGGGTACCCTTCATCATGTTGTGTGGCACTATCATGGGTGGCACAGTAGCACTGTTGCTTCACTGCACCAGGGACCAGGGTTCGATTCCCAGCTTGTGTGAGTGTCTGTGCGGAGCCTGCACTTTCTCCCCGTTTGAGTGTGGGTTTCCTCCGGGTGCTCCAGTTTCCTCTCACATGTCCCGAAAGATGTGCTTGTTAGGTGAATTGGACATTCTGAATTCTCCCTCAGTGTACTCGAACAGGTGCCAGAGTGCGGTGCCACGTTCTCCCCGTGTCTGAGAGGGTTTCTTTCGGGAGCTCCAGTTTCCTCTCACAAGTCTCGAAAGATGTGCTTGTTAGGTGAATTGGACATTCTGAATTCTCCCTCAGTGTACCCGAACAGGCGCCGGAGTGTGGTGCCAACAGGTTTTCACAGTAACTTCATTGCAGTGTTAATGTAAGTCTACATATGACACCAATAAAGATTATTATCACCACCGTGCTAAATGGGATAGACTTCGGACATTTCTTGAATCTCAAAATGGGACATCCATGAGGCACTGTGGGCTATCAAGAGCAGCAGAATTGTATTCAACCATAATCTGTAACCTGAAGGCTCGGCATATCCCCGACTCTACAATTACCACCCAGCCAGTGGGGGGAACGCTGGTTCAATGAAGCGTGGAGGAGAGCATGCCAGGAGCAGCATCAGGCATACCAAAAATTGAGGTGTCAACTTGGTGAAGGTACAACACAGGACTACGTATGTGCCAAACAGCATAAGCAACAACTAATAGGCAAAGCTAAGCAATTCCACAACAAACGCATAAGGTCTAATCTCTGTAGTCCTGCCACATCCAGCCGTGAATGGTGGTGGGCGATTAACAACTCACTGGAGGAAGCGGAGGTGTCATATCATTTAAATCCTTCTGGATTATGTGGACTAAGGGCCTGTGGTCTGTTTCCACCGTGAACTTTGGCAGCCGGTTACATAGTCATGAAACTCGACTATTCCTGTCAGGAGACCCAAGCACTATTTTTCGATCTGGGCATACCGTTGTTCGGTCGGGGTCATGGCCCTGGATGCATATTCCACTGGAGTCCAGGACGAGGAGTCATCTTTCTGGAGGAGCACCACACCAATGCCGTCCTGGCTTGCGTCTGTGGATATTTTGATATCCTTGGTCGGGTCAAAGAACGCCAGTACTGGGGCTGTGGTGAGCTTCGCCTTCAGCTCAAGCCACTCCGCTTGATGCGCGGGAACACTGTGGACTTTTTTACGAGATGCCGGAGGGCTGTGGTGTGGGATGCCATGTTAGGAATGAATTTTCCCAGAAAATTTACCATCCCAAGGAAATGTAGGACCGCCTTTTTGTCTTCTGGGGTCGTCATGGCATTGATTGCCAGTACCTTGTCAGCATCAGGTTGCACACGCTGCTGGGAAATGTGGTCACCCAGAAACTTGATCGCGGACCAACCAAATGAGCATTTGGCCCTGTTTAGCTGGAGGCCATTCTCATGGACCCTCTGAAAAACCTGTCTGAGGCGAGTTATGTGATCCTCGGGCGTCGCGGACCAGATGATCATGTTATCCACATAGACTAGCACCCCTTCTATGCCCTCCATCATTTGCTCCATTATTCGATGAAAGACTTTGGAAGCTGAAACGATACCGAAAGGCTTGCAGTTGTAACAATACCTGCCGAACGGAGTGTTAAATGTGCACAGCTTCCTACTGGACTCGTCCAGCTGTATCTGCCAGAAGCCACGTGAGGCGTCCAGCTTGGTGAAGAATTTGGCATGAGCCATCTCACAGGTTAATTCTTCCTGTTTTGGGATCGGGTAGTGCTCTCGCATTATGTTGCGATTCAGGCCTTTGGGATCGATGCAAATTCGTAGTTCACCAGAGGGTTTCTTGACGCAGACCATGGAGCTGACCCAGTCTGTTGGTTTCGTGACCTTTGAAATGATGCCCTGGTCTTGGAGCTCTCGCAGCTGCGTTTTTAGACGATCCTTCAGAGATGCCGGCACCCGGCGTGGTGCATGGATGACTGGGGTGGCATTCGGTTTGAGTAGTATCTTGTAGCGATACGGGAGTGTGCCCATCCCATCAAACACATTGTGATATTGCGTGAGGATGTCATCTATCTCAGCCTGTAGATTCGCATTGGGCGAGGCAGTCCCAGGTGCACAGGACATGGCATGGACTCGCTGGACCAGATTTAGGTGTTTGCATGCGCGAGCACCAAGCAGGGATGCCTTGTCAGGCTGGACGATCTTGAATATTAACGTCGCCTTGATTGCCTTCTGAGAGACACTTAGCTGACACGATCCACTAGCAGCTATGGCATTGGCATTGTAGTCAAGGAGCTGGCAGGCTGGTGGAAGAATGCTAGGTTGGTTTTGGATGCTGTCGTGGTCTGACTGTGATATGAGATTTGCAGACGCGCCAGTGTCCAATTTGAACCGGATGCGACACTGGTTGACCGTGATGACAGCACACCATTCGTCGTCAGGATCCACACTTAGGATTGAAAGGCGTTTTGCAGGAGCGGAGGAGACCAGCTCGCGTGTGGTGATGATGCCCACCCGATATGGAGACTCGAGGTAGTTGGCATCGGGGTCCGTTGGGCTTTCGGGATCAGAATCCTGCATGCCTTGTTGCACGCAGCGGACACGTCTGTGCTGCAGCTGGGATCGCTGGCTGTTGATCAGTGGAGCGGACCTGCATAAGGCCGCATAATGCCTAGGCTTTCCACATTGAAGACATCACCTTCCTTTGGCTGGACATTGCTGCTTTAAATGGGCGGAGCCACAATTTTGACACGTCATGACGTTGACATCAGCGCGTTCCGTGCATCTTCGCGCTTGCGCAGTGTGGTCAGCCGACGTTCGCACATGCGCAGTAGGGTTTTTGGCCTCATCGTCCTCCCGGTCGTGGTGCGCATGCGTAGGAACCTGGGAAAAACGCGCGAAACGGCCACTCTCTGCGATGATCAGGCCTTGCATTCTGGCGACGGCCTGCACCCTTTCTGCCTCGTGGGAGGCCAGTTTTGCATTTTCTGCCGTCTTGATGCAGGAGTATCGATTGCTGGCAAGTTCATGGACAACGCACGTTTCGATGGCAACGGAGACGATCATCCAGATTATTTTGAGGAGCAGCTCCCGCAGGGAGTCAGAATGGACCCCAAAAACGATCTGATCCCAAATCAT
The DNA here is from genome assembly GCF_047496885.1 of Scyliorhinus torazame. Classification (NCBI taxonomy): domain Eukaryota; kingdom Metazoa; phylum Chordata; class Chondrichthyes; order Carcharhiniformes; family Scyliorhinidae; genus Scyliorhinus; species Scyliorhinus torazame. Next base: position 319,342,191 of record NC_092707.1, on the reverse strand, counting down.
GGAATCAGCAATCGAGTCATAATTACATGACTGCGCTACGATGCGGAGATGGGTCAAAAAGGACTGAAAAGGTTCATCCTTACCCTGAAGCCTCTGTTGGAAGATGTACCGTTCAAAACTCTCATTCACCTCAACTTCGCAGCGGCTGTCGAATTTCAGCAGAACTGTCTGGAACTTCATCTTGTCTTCGCCATCGGCAAGCGTGAGCGAGTTAAAGATGTGGATGGAATGATCCCCCGCAGTTGACAGGAACAGCGCGATCTACCTGGCATTTGATGCTGCCTCGAGGTGGGATGCCTCGATATACAGGAGGAACTTCTGTTTGAAGACCTACCAGTTGGCGCCGAGGTTACCGGAGTTGCGGAGGGGGCTGGATCTTTTCCATGCCGCTGGATGGTTGCTTGCTGGTCGTTGCAAATTCACTCGAGGTAGGTTCATTCAAATTAATAGTTTCCTGGTACCATGATGTGTTATATGAGTTGATTTAACACTCACTGCAACTGGGTGCAGTAAGACGAGAAACAGGCTTCCGACATAGGAGATGGTTAAACACTGTTTTATTGAACCTGCTGATTGCTGTACATAATGTGCTGTGGGTTGACATTCTATTAATCTAAACTGATAACCTCTGTCTGGCTTGACCAGACTGGCTCTCTATCACATGGAGACGGTGCTCACTGCACTGCCCCCTGACTATCTCTGCTGCTGTATCCAGTGAGAAGAGGCAGAGTCTTGATGCCTCGTGTGTTTTATAGCGGTGGTGACCCCTGCAGTGTCCTGTCTAGTGATTGGTTGTTATGTGTCCTGTGTGTTTATTGGTTATTCTGTGTATCAGTCACTGCCTGTCTGTATCTCATTATATACATGAGTGGATATTATGACAGAGGACCCCAGCATATATGTGCAAAAAGACAAGGTTGAGGCATTCGCAACAATCTTCAGCCAGAAGTGCCAGGTGAATGATCCATCTTGGTCTCCACTGGAGGTCCCCAGCATCACAGATGTCAGTATTCAGTCAATACAATTCACACAATATCAAGAAACGGCTGAAGGCACTGGATACTATAAAGGCTTTGGGCCCTGACAATTTTCCAGAAATAATACCGAAGACTTGTGCTCCAGAACTTGCCGCACCCCTAGCCAAGCTGTTCCAGTACAGCTACAGCACTGGCATCTGCCCGGTGATGTGGAAAATTGCCCAGGTGTGTCCTGTACACAGGAAACAGGACAAATCTAACCAAGTCAATTACCGCCCTATCAATCTACTCTCTATCATCAGCAAAGTGATAGAAGGAGTCATCGACAGTGCTATCAAATGGCACTTGCTCAGCAAAAATCTGCTCATGGACGCTGAGTATGCGTTCCGCCAGGGTCACTCAGCTCCTGACCTCTTTACAGCCTTGGTTCAAACATGGATAAAAGAGCTGAATGACAAAGGTGAGGTGAAAGTGACCACTCTTGAAATCAAGGCAGCATTTGACCGAGTTTGGTATCAAGGAGCCCTAACTAAACTGGAGTCAATGGGAATCAGGGGGAAAACTGTCCGCTGATTGGAGTCATACCTGGCACAAAGGAAGATTATTGTGGTGCTTGGAGGTCAATCTTACAAACTCCAGAACATCACTGTAGGAATTCCTCAAGATTGTGTCCTAGGCCCAACCATCTTCAGCTGCTTCATCAATGACCTGTCTTCCATCATAAGGTCAGAAGTGGGGATGTTTGCGAATGACTGCACAATGTTCAGCACCATTCGCGACTCCTCAGACAATGAAGCAGTCCATGTCCAAATGTCGCAAGATCTGGACAATATCCAGGCTTGAGCTGACAAGTGGCAAGTTACAGTCAGTCATGCCACACAGGTGCCAGGCAATGACCATCTCCTACAAGAGAGGATCTAACCACCGCCCCTTGACATTCAGTGGCATTACCATCGCTGAATCCCCCACAATCAACATCCTGAGGGTTACCACTGATCAGAAACTGGACTAGCTGTATTAATAGTGTGTCTATCAGGAAAGTTCAAAAGCTAGGAATCCTGCGCCAAGCCATTCACCTCCTGACCCCCCAAAGATTGTCCATCCACCATCTACACGGCACAAGTCAGGAGTGTAATGGAATACTCTCCACTTGTCTGGGTGAGTGCAGCTCCAACAATACTCAAGAAGCTCAACATCATCCAGGACAAAGAGCCATTCAAGAGATTAGCCTGGACAGATCTTAAATAAATTAAAGGTTTATCGGCACCATTTTCAGTTGAGGGGATCATAATTTACGACCTGACTACAGCTGTTGAAGTGAAGGTACGCAGCAGGCATTTTGTTGCTGCTACCTCATATGCCTGATTGTAGCCTATATCAAGAGTTTCATGCACTGATGGTTGTCTCAGCTCTCTTGTGGGAAGTTGGAAGTGTATGAAAATGGTGTGGTCAGTATCATGGGCGAGATTCTCCGACCCCCCCGCCGGGTCGGAGAATCGCCGGGGGCTGGCGTGAATCCCGCCCCCGACAGTTGCCGAAGTCTCCGGCACCGGATATTCCCGCCCCCGCCGGTTGGCGGGCCCCCCCGCGCGATTCTCTGGCCCGGATGGGCCGAAGTCCCGCTGCTAAAATGCCTGTCCCGCCGGTGTAAATTAAACCACCTACCTTACCGGCGGGACAAGGCGGCTCGGGCGGGCTCCGGGGTCCTGGGGGGGGCGCGGGGCGATCTGGCCCCAGGGGGTGCCCCCACGATGGCCTGGCCCGTGATCGGGGCCCACCGATCCGCGGGCGGGCGGGCCTGTGCCGTGGGGGCACTCTTTTCCTTCCGCCTCCGCCATGGTCTCCACCATGGCGGAGGCAGAAGAGACTCCCTCCACTGCGCATGCGTGGGAAACTGTCAGCGGCCGCTGACGCTCCCGCGCATGTGCCGCCCGGAGATGTCATTTCCGCGCCAGCTGGCGGGGCACCAAAGGCCTTTTCCGCCAGCTGGCTGGGCGGAAATTCATCCGGCGCCGACCTAGCCCCTCAAGGTTGGGGCTCGGCCCCCAAAGATGCGGAGCATTCCGCACCTTTGGGGCGGCGCGATGCCCGTCTGATTTGCGCCGTTTCCGGAGAATTTCTTAATGGCAGCCCCTTGCTTGAAGGGATTCTGCATTGAATTAGAGGAGGCTGCTGTCGAATACAATTGCTGCAATTCAAAACAGTATAGAGAGAATGCTCCAGGGTCATAAGTGTGATACTAGAGGCATGGCTGCAATGGTGGAAGTGGACAGGAGGAGAGAAGCCATGGGTCTGCAGAGATCTATGAGGAATTGAGATCTGCTAACCAGGGAGCTCAATTCTAGCCGCCTGGCACCAAGAACATGGTAGCAGTGTTCGAAGAAGCCTAATGAACTCAGCAGCTGGCTAAGGTGAATGAATGCATCTTCACATGATATTTATTTATTTTTTAAAATTTAGAGTACCCAATTAATTTTTTTCCAAGTAAGGGGCAATTTAGCGTGGCTAATCCACCTACCCTGCACATCTTTGGGTTGTGGGGGTGACATCCACGCAGACCCAGGGAGAATGTGCAAACTCCACACGGACAGTGACCCGGAGCCGGGATCGAACCTGGGACCTCAGCGAAGTGAGACAGCAGTGCTAACCACTGCGCCAGATATTTCTTTTTCACTATTCCACAAACCTCTCATGTTGCTCAAATCACAACATTGCCATCACTCACTGGCCAGTACTCCCTGCCACTCAAGATTCACACAACCTCTTTTTTGCAGGGCAAGGTGACCTGAAAATAAGGGAACAGAACAAAACCATTGGGGTCAAGGATGCCTGCTTCCCCACAGTTTATGGAGGAGATGGATCTCTGCATCATGGACTCATCGCAACAAATCTCATTTGATGTCAATGAGATTATTGAGGATATTGAGGTATGTTCCTGTCTCTCCTCCTCAATGTATCCCTCCTCAATCTGCACCTCACTGTTGTCCTGCTATCTCCCACAGTGATCAAGCTGCCAATGGTGTAACCATGGATCTCTTGGCTCCTACCCCTCATGCTACCCTTGGCCTTCTGACGTTTTGCTTTTAGACTCCCAAAAACGGTCACTTACCAACCATAGCAGCCGAGAAGGAGGGGAGCGGGAGCAACAATATGTCACTGATGATGAGACTCTGCCATTTGATCTCACACTCACAGCCCCCAGCTCAGTTCCTGGCATTGTGTGAACCTGAAAGGTTAGCATAAAGCTGGGATCAGTTCATAGTGAATCACCAGGCATGAGCAGATTGCAGCTGATCTGGGGAAAGTATAGTTAATTTGCCAGCTCAGTGGATTGGGGGGTGACAGCCAAGTTCAGCTGCAGAGAATTATATAGGAATACAAAGGGGGCGAAATTCTCTGGAAACGGCACGATGTCCGCCGACTGGCGCCCAAAACGGCGCAAATCAGTCGGGCATCGCGCCGACCCAAAGGTGCGGAATGCTCCGCATCTTTGGGGGCCGAGCCCCAACCTTAAGGGGCTAGGCCCGCGCCGGACGAATTTCCCCCCCCCGCCAGCTGGCGGAAAAGGCCTTTGGTACCCCGCCAGCTGGCGTGGAAATGACATCTCCGGGCGGCGCATGCGCGGGAGCGTCAGCGGCCGCTGACTGCATTCCCGCGCATGCGCAGTAGAGGGAGTCTCTTCCGCCTCCGCCATGATGGAGACCATGGCGAAGGCGGAAGGGAAAGAGTGCCCCCATGGCACAGGCCCGCCCGCGGATCGGTGGGCCCCGATCGCCGGCCAGGCCACCGTGGGGGCACCCCCCGGGGCCAGATCGCCCCGCGCCCCCCCCCAGGACCCCGGAGCCCGCCCGCGCCACCTGTGTCCCACCGGTAAGGTAGGTGGTTTAATCTACGCCGGCGGGACAGGCATTTTAGCAGCGGGACTTCGGCCCATCCGGGCCGGAGAATCGCACGGGAAGGCCCGCCAACCGGCGCGCCGCGATTCCCGCCCCCGCCGAATATCCGGTGGTGGAGAATTCGGCAACCGGCAGGGGCGGGATTCACGCCAGCCCCCGGCGATTCTCCGACCCGGCGGGGGGTCGGAGAATCTCGCCCAGGGTATTCGGCACAGAAAGAAGCCATTCGACCGAATCAGACCATGTTGGAGTTTTTGTTCCACTCGAGTCCCCTCTCACCTTTCCTCATCTAAATCTACCTTCTATTACCTTCTCCCTTCTCATATCAAGAGTACAGGCCAATGCCAATGGGCATGCGCATTGAGATGCTGGGTGCATGCTGGCCTGTCAGCCAGCTTCCTAGCATTGTCAAGGAACATGAAGGAATCCAGCTCCAACTTGGAGAGACCATCACACAGAGATTGCCCTCTCTGCATTGGCTGCTTCATTTGCCGGTTGTGTTGAAAAGCAAGATTTGTGACTTCAACCCCCATACATGTCGCAGCCTTTGTGTGGACAGGTCACCAGGTCATCCTCTGCCCTCCCCATGAGATTGCCACAACACTTCCTGCCCTATCCAGGAACTCACCACAACACCTCCAATAATACTTCTCGCTACTTTCAAATACTTTACAATAGCAGAACTTACACAAAATGACTTTTCCTGCCAAATACGGATGCCCAGCCCTTTAAGTGACATGAGTGCTATGCCCTGTTTCAGCAGAGTACTTGCTCTTTGGTGAATGACAAGTGAAATCATGTAATCACCTGAGTGGTCCAAAATTAGAAGTTGGACATCTGTGAGATTATACCCCTACTTCAAATGCGAACACCTGCATGAGTGCCCTTCTCTACATATGGTGTCGCCTGGGCCTCACTGAGAGTGGCGAGAGAAAGACATTGAGCCTCCATATTAGCATCACCAGTGGTGGTAAAGTTCCAAATTTCACTCCCATTAAATATAAATTAATCAGCACGACAACAGATGTATCCCAAAACATCTGGAATTATGACCAGAGTTTCATGAAGTTGAAGTCCCAGTGGTGGCAGGCATCATTTTATTTTAACTTTTTTTTAAATTAAGGGACAATTTAGCGTGGCCATTTCACCTACCCTGCACATCTTTGGGTTGTGGGGGTGCGACCCACACAGACACGGAGAGAATGTGCAAACTCCACTCCACACGGACAGTGCCCCGGAGCCGGGATCGATCCGGGGTCCTTGGTGCCGTGAGGCAGCTGTGCTAACCACACCGTGCCGCGCAGTTGGCAATGTTTCAGAAGAAATTTTAGTGGGGTATAAACAAACAAGAAACTAATTTTCCAGCAACCTTGGTTCAGTTTACACAGGTTAACCCACAAGAAACATTGCTCGGAATATGGAGGTATTTAACAATGAATCAAATATTTTTGTGAAATGCTTTGAATTTGTTTCAGCAGTTAATGGGTTACAATCAAAAGCCCTTATTCTAAATTGGTGAGTATTGTTCCTCAAGTGAAAAATGGGTCAGAAAAGTAAAACTAGGGAAGATAACGTATTAGTGAAATCAGATACACCACTCAATTAACAATTGAGACCAAATGCTGCAATTATACAACTAAGAAAGGCACTTAATGGGTCAGTGGTAACACACAACATAGATCGATTGCTTTCTCTGCTTTCAGAGGTGAGCAAGAATTCTTTGAAGTGACTCTTAGACTTTCATGAGGTTTAAGAAATTCTGTCTTTTGTTGGAGTACCTTTTAACAGACAGCGCAGGTTTAATACTTTTATGCTTTGCTATTGTACTGTTTGATTAGAGAAGTCACAGCTAAGGATTTGGTGGCGCCTGTTTTCAGGCGAGGGGATTGTGATTTGTTATCTGCTCATGCCTGTTCCCAGGTCGGCAGGCAGCAAGCAAAGTTCAAGCTGGCCGCCTCATTTAAATTATTTCAGTGTGCAGCCCAGTGTGAACCACTCTGCTGGCTGGCTGCAAGCTCGGCAGGAGGCTTAATAGCATGCGGGGCTGTAACATGTTGTATCGAGCCGCAAGCTCTTCAACGCTGTCTGTCTGTCCCTCTGAAAGGGAAGCTGTACTGAATGAAGGAAGGCTGCCGCTGACTGCAATTTGAGAAAAAGGAAATGGAGCATCAGGTCAGAGAGAGGTCATTGGATTCGGAGATGCTGGAGACCTAGGTTATGGAGCATTTCTGCGGCATCGGAAGTCAAGAGGACATGAGGTCAGCCATGAATTTGGAGACATGTTGTGGCGTGTATTGAAGTGCTTCTTCCTAAGCGGTCCTGCAATGGGAAATGTTACTTCAGTACGCCAGTGATCTACACCATGATGTTCCTGGTGGTCCCAAGGCTTATGTTATGAGAAGCTCGACATCAACCAGGACAAAGCAGCCCGCTTGAGTTCTTCCCATTCCACAAACATTCAAACTCTCCACCACTGACGAGCAGTAGCAGCCGCGTGTACCATCTAAATGATCCACTGCAGTAACTCACCAAGATTCCTTAGACAGCACCTTCCAAACCCATGACCACTATCATCTAGAAGGTCAAGAGCAGCAGATACCTGGGTAACCCCACCAGCTGGAGGTTCCCCTCTGAGTCGCTCACCATTCTGACTTGGAAATATATCGCCGTTCCTTCACTGTTGCTGTGGCAACATCCTGAAACTCCCTCCCTAACAGCACAGTGGATGCACCTACAACTCAAGGACTGCATTGGTTCAAGAAGGCAAAGTACCACCACCTTCTGAAGGGCAACGAGGATGGGCAATAACCAGTGACCCCATATCCTGTAAGTGAATTTTATAAAAAGATCTGCAGTCCTCACAGTCAGGTGGTGGAGGGAATCATCAAACATGCATACAAGCTTTGCTTTTTACTCTGAGCACTCAACCTTGGGGTTCATAGCAGTGCAAAGACAGTGGGGATGGCAGACTGCCTCAGAATGGTGATTTGAGGGCATTCACCAAAATGGTTCATGGTCACACATCAACCGTACATTGATGGAATGGTATCCCTCATGATTTCTGTATATCTCCAGTTGACATTGGGGCCCATGTCTATGCAGTCAATGGCCCCTGATAGAGAACTACTCTACCCTGGCAGAACTATGTGAATGCTTATTCTGTTTCCCACTCCTGGAGATAAAACATATTGGGTGGGATTCTCCGACCCCGCGACGGGTTGGAGTGTCGCCGGGGGGGGGGGGGGGGGTGATTCATGGTCTGTGCAGCCCCTGGTGATTCTCCCCGTGTGATGGGCCGAGTGCCCGCCAAGTTAGGCTGAGTCCCGCCGGCGTCGCTCTCGTATGGTCCTACCCGGCAAACCTCGGCGTTCATGCTGCGGGGGGTGCGGGGGGCGGCATGGTGGGGGTGGTGGGGGGATCCGACCCCGTGGGGACCTCCACGGTGGCATGGTCCGCGATCGGGTCCTACCAATCGGTGGGCAAGCTTATCCCGGTGGGGGCCTATGTTCCTCCGCGTCGGGACCCTGTAGGTCTCCGCCATGTTGCGTCGGGGCAGGCGTGGAGAAGGAAACCCACGCGCATGCACAAACTCGCGTCGGCCGTGGCGCGCATGCACGGACTGTGGCGCCCGTGCTGATGCCCGGATCGGCAGCTGGAAACAGCATGAGGCTCTCCAGTGTCATGCTAGCCCCCTGTGTTTCACAGGATTGCTGATTCTAGGGGCCAGATGACGCCGTCGTAAAACGCTCCGGCATTTACGACGGCGTCAACACTTGGCCCCAAAATCAGAGAATCCTGCCTATTGAGCATTATTCTCCTTCCATCGATGCTGGAATTGGGAAACGCGATTAGGCGGAGAATTGGGCGTTAGCTGAAAATGGTGGTTGACGCCAAGTGCCCAATGGAATTCCATGCTCCGGTGCCTCGACAGCGGCATCATTGAATTCTACTCCGCACATACAGTAAACACCGTTGGCATATCATTAACGAGCCCGACGTGGTATTCTCCAGGGCCTCTGCGATGCTCTGCCTCCGCCAGGAGAATTTACCGATGGTTAGTTTCAGATGTGGTTTCAAAAATCGAGAAACAAGTGTCGTGGCTGCTGAGGGTGAGAGAGGAGGTAGAACATGTTCCCAGAGGTGTGACCATGGGTTGCCGATCCTGCCGTTGGCATGGCTGGCTTGGAGGGAGGGGTGGCAAACCGTCTGCCAAGGCCAGGGGGGTTAGTGGGGCATGACTAGGGAATCGGTCATGGCGTCAGGGTGACCTCAGGACTGGGTGGTGTCCAGGCATGGACGGCCATTGCGGCAGCCTGCAAGACAGCCTCTTGCTGCGCACCCTACTGACTGTCCACCGTGGCCTGTGGTTGCGCAGAGTGACACAGGATGAATGAATGCACCCAGCCACCCACCCACAGCCAGATGCCACCTACCGGCAGGCCATCAAGCGGCAATCCAAGGGCAATGCCCACGGGCAGATGAACCATCTAACATGCCTGCCTTTCACCCCTACAGACAATGGATTTTGGAATGCAACCAGGAATGATTGCCATCATCCTAGTCGCCACAGCCCAAGGGGATACACTGATGCTGTTTGAGCAGGAGTTGCTCTGGGAGGAACCTGCAGCAGTGGGGCTGCCTCAAGGAACAGGAGCCAGTCGGTAAGGTTGGAGAGCCAGCCGCCCGACAGGCCGAGAAGGAGGTGGGAGGTGCATTGTGACTACCTGCAATGTCTGTTGTCGCCACCTGGGTTGGCCAACTCCCGATGTAAAATGGAGAACAGCAAAGGCTGCAGGGAAATTCAGGCAACACAGGCAGAAACCAGCAGGTGAAAGTTTACTGTGTATTAAACTCTGCAAAAGCCCAGACAGCATCGATACAAGCAGCCATCTGCATAATAATGTAGCAGCCATCTACATACTAATAAGCAATCCCCGGGAACAATCGCAACATTTGGGACAAACAAAGCTAAGCCAGACTCCCCGGCGCATTCACACTGATGAGCGGGCACGCATGCGCAGTGCGGCCGCATTTTTAAAATATGTTCATGGCCATTTTGAAGGCCGCTTGCAGCCAGCATTATTAAAAGCCGGCGGCTGCGGCTGTTGCGCGTGGATTTGTATGGTCGAGAGTGCCGCGACGGCCAGCTCCACGACCCTCCTGACACCCGCCCGTGACCCACCAGTGGGTCACGGCTCCGACTTTGACAATGCCTGCTGTACTCTATATGGTTCACCCAATGTCTGTGACTATGTACTTATATTGTGTATCTAGCGCATGCCCTATGTTTTTCATGCATGGAATGATCTGTCTGGATCATATGCAGAACAATACTTTTCACTCGATCTCAGTACACATGACAATAAACCCAAATCCAATCCAAATGCAATCCCCCCAGGGAGCCCTGTAATAGGGGAACCATCCACAGGCACACCTGTTAAAGGGGGGATCTCCACAGGGTCTCCTGCAATAGGGAATCCCTCCCCCCAGGAACGCCATGACCAAAGGGACCCCCCCCCCCCCCCACATAGGTACCGCCTGTCGAAAGGGACCCCCCCTCCCACAGACCTATCCCTTCACAGAGACTCCCCCGACCCCCCCCCCCCCAGAAAAGAGACCCCTGTCTGGAAGCTAGCGAGCAGTCTAGTGAGGTGAATTAGAGCTATAACACTTAGCTTGACGCTCCACATTTCCATTCCCCGAAGGCAAACAGCTGTGGCCTGTGTCTGGTTCCCATGGGTCCATTAGCCATTCATAGCTTTCTAGAAATGGGCTGTGATGAACAGCTTCTACAAACCATCTGCAGCTTTGATTCATTCGTCTCCATTCAAGGGTCAGTGGCCTAAGTGGTGAAATCCCAATGTTTACAAACATTGACCACATCAAAGAGAGATAAGTGCATTACAATCACTCAAGCATGCTATTGCACAGCACTTACCTCTTTTTTGGGGGGGGGGCAGGTAGTGCATTGTGAGAGGGAGGGGTGACCTTCGGTTGAACTTGGATGGTCTCTTCCAATGTGGCCTTGGCGTGGTGGACCTTATGGTAGGCCAAGTAGGTAACTTTGAGGTCCACTACATCAGGGCCATGCTGATTGGAGTCATATCAGGCACAAAGAAAACTGATTGTGGTAGTCGGAGGTCAATCATCTCATCTCCAGGACAGCACTGCAGGAGTTCCTCAGGGTAGTGTCCTATGCCCAACCATTTTCAGCTGCTTCATCAATGACCACCCTTCCATCATAAGGTCAGAGGTGGGGATGACTGCACAATGTTCAGCACCATTCGCTATCCTGAGATAATGAAGCAGTCCATGTCCAAATGCAGCAAGGCCTAGACAATATCCAGGCTTGGACTGACAAGTGGCAAGTTACATTTGTGCCATCAAAGTGCCAGGCAATGACCACCTTCTTCCTGCAAGAGTGGATCTAGCCATCATCCCTTGACATTCAATGGCATTACCATTGCTGAATCCCCCACAATCAACATCCTGTGGGGATACCATTGATCAGAAACTGAACTGGACTAGCCATATCAATACTGTGGCTATCAGGGCAGGTCAGGGTCAGAATCCTGTGCCGAATAGCTTATGTCCTGACCCCCGAAGCCTGCCCACCATCTACAAGGCAAAAGTTGGTAGTGTAATGGAACATTCTCCACTCGCCTGAATGAGTGCAGCTCCAACAACACTCAAGAAGCTTGATACCATCTAGGACAAAGCAGCCCGCTTAATTGCTACTCCTTCCACAAACATTCAACCCCTCCACTGCCCACAAACAGTGGCAGCTGATTATGGGAACCCCTGGACCTCTGTCCTTCACAGCACAGTGGTTGTACCTACACCTCAAAGACTTCAGCGGTTCAAGAAGGCAACTCACCACCACCTTCTGAAGGGCAACTAGGGATGGGAAATAAATGCTGGTCTAACGGTGATGCCTACATCCCGTAAATGAATTTTAAAAGTACATAATTTAGGTGAAACACCATGGGTCTGTCTTTGGAGATGCTCTGCGAGCCACTCTTGAAATTATACAATTGAGTCGGAGTTGTTTTCTCTCTGTTCGCCTTCATCGGCTCTTCGTCTCTCTGCAACAAATGTGGAAGTGGCCCCTCTGGTTGCATTTGAAACAAACTATGTTCTTAAATCCACATGCTTCTTGATGGTGCTCTCCTCCGCATCGGTAACACTGTTCCCCTCTCCGGGTTGAATGACTGCGTCTTCTGCCCCTTGTTCACTGCTCATGCTTATGCGATCCTCTGCTCCCTCATCTTTGGTGCTAAACTCATTAGGGGCCTGTCCCCCAAACCTATTCAGCTCACAATGCCGCACAACCTGTAGTTCCACAGCACCCTTCTTAGCACTCTCTGTCGCCTGTGTAATAATGGCAATAATCTTTATTAGTGTCACAAGTCGACTTACATTAACACTGCAATAAAGTTACTGTGAAAATCCCCTCTATGCCTTTGGCTTATCTAACATTGGTTCAGCCAGCAGCTTTTTCTGTATGGTCAAATTGTTCACCCCACAGACTAATCTGTCTCTGAGCATATTATAGGGCATGGTTCCAAAATTTCACTGTTCAGCCAGGTGTCTCAATCTGGCCACAAAGTCTGTGATAGATTCACCCGGGTTCCTCTTAGTTGAGCTAAATTCATACCATTACATGATTACCAATGGTTTGGGGTGAAGGTGCTCCTTTACTAATGTTGCCATCTCCTCAAAAAGTTAAGTATCGGGGACCTCCGGAGAAGTTAAGCTCCGGATCAAGTTCCATGTTTGGGTTTTGCATACCGACCACAGGATAATCCACTATCACTCCCCCTCTATTCCGTTGGATCTAAAGAAAAATTGAAAGACAAATTCAAAATGTTTGGTGTATTGACCCGAGTGCTTCACGATGGGATCATTATGTTTGGGTTTCCCGGTCAAAGGTGTGCTTAACTCTTGTTCTTTTGTTGAAGCCTAGGTCCAATAGAAGCTTGCCCTTGAGTTGCAGCTGGCCACAGAGGTCTTCCAATTTACCCTTGCCACCATTGTAATGTAGCATGGTAAGGCTTAAACTCGGGTCAGTGAACTAACAAAGGTTTATGTGGTGAATGTATTATGGTAACCATTCACCACTGTACTACATTGTACCATGCAGTTGCCCATGTGGGCTCCACCTATGGACCATTGTACTGTACTACACTGATTGTATCATGTTGGTGCCCTTGTGGGCTTTGTCCCTGGCTCCGTCCCCTTGAGGGGAGGTATAAAGAGCAGCTGCCCTGAAGGCGGCTCTCATTGCAAAGCAGTCACAGGCAGGCACTGTTCTAGTTGATCAAAGCCTCTGTTCACTTCTATTCTCTGTCTCGAGTGAATTGATGGTCTCATCAGTTTATTAACAGAACAATTGTGCACATTACAGAGCAAAGAAATAAAGATCTCAACTCCCCAGGCACGGAACTCTGACTGTTCGAACAAGTCCAAGAAAGTCTCCAGCTCCGCGCCCCATTGGCCTAATGGGTCACACGATCCTTTCAGGGAACTGCCCCTTAAAGAGGCTGTGAAACCACACACACCCAGTCCAATTGACTGTGGATCTGACACTTGGCGAGATAGGGGCATTTGTAGCTTGGGAGAATTGTTCAGAGATGCTTCCTTGTCATCCTTTGAGGACCAATGTCAACAATTTGACATCCCTAGACACTCCTTTAAATAGTTCCAATTTAGAAACTTGATCCTTAATAAGACAACTTTGCATCTTGACTCCTCCCTTTCCCCAGTGAAAAAAATGCTGAATTCTGTGGAGCCTGAGCAATTAATTAGTAAGTTCTTTGATACTTTAAATTCTTGATCCAGCCTTAGCACATTGGGTGTGTTGCAGAACAAAGAACAAAGAAATGTACAGCACAGGAACAGGCCCTTCATCCCTCCAAGCCCGTGCCGACCATGCTGCCCGACTAAACTACAATCTTCTACACTTCCTGGGTCCACCTTGCCAGCTCACCCCTGATCCCGTGTGACTTCACCTTTTGTACTAGTCTACCATGAGGCACCTTGTCAAAGGCCTTACTGAAGTCCATATAGACAACATCCACTGCCCTACCTGCATCAATCATCTTAGTGACCTCCTCGAAAAACTCTATCAAGTTAGTGAGACACGACCTCCCCGTCACAAAACGATGCTGCCTCTCACTAATACATCCATTTGCTTCCAAATGGGAGTAGATCCTGTCTCGATGAATTCTCTCCAATAATTTTCCTACCACTGAAGTAAGGCTCACCGGCCTGTAGTTCCCTGGATTGTCCTTGCTACCCTTCTTAAACAGAGGAACAACATTGGCTATTCTCCAGTCCTCCGGGACATCGCCTGAAGACAGTGAGGATCCAAAGATTTCTGTCAACGCCTCAGCAATTTCTTCTCCAGGCTCCTTCAGTATTCTGGGGTAGATCCCATCAGGCCCTGGGGACTTATCTACCTTAATATTTTTTAAGACACCCAACACCTCGTCTTTTTGGATGTCAATGCGACCCAGGCTATCTACACACCCTTCTCCAGACTCAACATCTACCAATTTCTTCTCTTTGGTGAATACGGATGCAAAGTATTCATTTAGTACCTCGCCCATTTCCTCTGGCTCCACACATAGATTCCCTTGCCTATCCTTCAGTGGGCCAACCCTTTCCCTGGCTACCCTCTTGCTTTTTATGTACGTGTAAAAAGCCTTGGGATTTTCCTTAACCCTATTTGCCAATGACTTTTCGTGACCCCTTCTAGACCTCCTGACTCCTTGCTTAAGTTCCTTCCTACTTTCGTTATATTCCACACAGGCTTCGTCTGTTCCCAGCCTTTTAGCCCTGACAAATGCCTCCTTTTTCTTTTTGACGAGGCCTACAATATCTCTCGTTATCCAAGGTTCCTGAAAATTGCCGTATTTATCCTTCTTCCTGACAAGAACATGAATTCCTTTCAACTGACACTTGAAAGCCTCCCACATGTCAGATGTTGATTTGCCCTCAAACATCTGCCCCCAATCTATGTTCTTCAGTTCCCGTCTAATATTGTTATAATTAGCCTTCCCCCAATTTAGCACATTCATCCTAGGACCACTCTTATCCTTGTCCACCAGCACTTTAAAACTTACTGAATTGTGGGCACTGTTCCTGAAATGCTCCCCTACTGAAACATCTACCACCTGGCCGGACTCATTCCCCAATACCAGGTCCAGTACCGCCCCTTCCCTAGTTGGACTGTCTACATATTGTTTTAAGAAGCCCTCCTGGATGCTCCTTACAAACTCTGCCCCGTCTAAGCCCCTGGCACTAAGTGAGTCCCAGTCAATATTGGGGAAGTTGAAGTCTCCCATCACCACAACCCTGTTGTTTTTACTCTTTTCCAAAATCTGTCTACCTATCTGCTCCTCTATCTCCCGCTGGCTGTTGGGAGGCCTGTAGTAAACCCCCAACATTGTGACTGCACCCTTCTTATTCCAGTCTTGGAAAAAGGAATGTGAGCAATATTGACAAGGAGACATGGGTAATATATGGGACTGTACCGGTAAAATTTCAGCGAGCAATAAAATGAAGGAGGCCCAGTTCAAGATACTGCACTGTCTGCAGATAACACCTAGTCTTAGACAAATATTTGATCCTGTTGATGTGCCTAAAGTGTCTGGTCGTCAAGCGTGATCCTATAAATTGTTTATGGACCTATGTTGAGATTCATTCCTATTGGTCTGGTGTAGTCAGACAGCTGGAGAGGATATTTGACAGAGCCTTCGAGTCAAATCATGTGTTACTGATTCTGGGTCTTCCAGATGGAAGAATTACTGATTCGAACGAAAAAAGGCTGTACAATATCCTGACGTTTGTAGCTCATATGAGTATCCTATGCTCCTGGATTAGTGACACATATCATAGAATCACAGAATTTACAGTGTATGAGGATGCCATTCGACCCATTGAGTCTGCACCGGCCCTTGGAAAGAGCACGCTACCTAAGCCCACCCTCCACCCTATCCCCCCATCTCCACCCTCACCCTATCCTTCAATTCAAAACTGGTATAGGCTAATTATGGAATGCATTCTTCTTGAATCCCTGACCGCTGTGATCCACTCTAAGTCTGATGCATTTTGTAAATTATGGGACACCAATCTTAAATTCATAGGCTCCACCTTGGTTGACTTACTCCTGTTGGGATTTCCATGAGCTCTTTCATTTTGTTAGTCTTGATATTGTAATACATAAAGGCATGTTTCCTGAACTGATCTTCCTTTCTCCCAATCAATTTGTAAATTTGTTGTTGAATTGATCTGTTGTATAAATTCGAGGTGCCAATTCCTGAAGTATACTATTCTGAATTCATCCTGCCTTGCTTGTTCCTACATATGCTATAACTCTTGTTCTGTTCTGTACGTGTTTTGCATTGAGCTTATAATATTTGTTTTGTTTACTATTGAAAAAAGTCGAAAAAAACAATTTAAAAAATGTACATAAAAAATTATTGCACAATAAAGAAAGGTAGATAAAGATAAGATTAAGAAAGAGAGAGATTGTTATGAATTAAAATCTAATTCAACTAATATGAATGTATAAAATGCATTTATAAAAAGGACTAATGAAGCTAATATGAATTTGTTAAAAGGGATTACAACCAATATTCATGCATTTGGAGTAAAATACACCATATTTATGAAGGCAGTCAACTTTACACCATTGAACATTCACTACATAACAAGCTTTTATCAACAGGGTGAGTTTCCCAGGTGAGCTTTGTACTCTTCGCAGACCTGAGTTCGCAAAATATATCAATGCAAACCCGTGGCTGTTTATTGCAGAAGGAACAGACATTGAAACAGAGATTCGGGGCAGGATTCTATGCCGTGTTAGGGCAGCACAGTAGCACAAGTGGATAGCACTGTGGCTTCACACCACCAGGGTCCCACGTTCAATTCCCCGCTGGGTCACTGTCTGTGCGGAGTCTTCACGTTCGCCCCGTGTCTGCGTGGGTTTCCTCCGGGTGCTCCGGCTTCCTCCCACAGTCCAAAGACATGCAGGTTAGGTGGACTGGCCATTATAAATTGCCCTTAGTGGCTAAAAAAGGTTAGGAGAGGTTATTGGGTTATGGGGATAGGGTGGAAGTGAGGGCTTAAGTGGGTCGGTGCAGACTCGATGGGTCGAATGGCCTCCTTGTGCACTGTATGTTCCATGTTCTATGTCTCGCATGTTTTCTCAGTGGCACACCATTCATGGCAGCGGGATTCTCTCTTCCCGCAGCTTGTCAATAGGATTTCACATTGAAATTATCCTACGCTGCCTGGCAACCCACAGGTGGGGGTGCGCTGCGAGTGGGAAATAAAAAACCCAACAGCCAGAGAATTCCGGCCAAGTTGTGACCACTGGAAAGATAGGGGAGGACAGTAATGCAGAAGCTAGGAGACACCCTGCCTTTTATTTCACCTGGAACCAGGGATATCTGTGTAATGGAAACCTATATGCAGACAGCATTGAAATCTCAATGATGTTCTACGTATGTGACTGTCAATGTATAAAGCTGGTTGCAGTTCTGTAGACTGGCAGAGCGCTGCTTTGGATCTCCCTCCGATGTCGTTCTCTCCCACCATCTGATGGAAGGATAAACAATCATGCTACACCCGGGACTTCTCAGGTTATTTTGTGCAAATTTCACAACAGAAATGAAAGAGACAGAACAACAAAGAATGGAACAAAAATAATTTGTAATTTTTTTCAATCATCTCCAACGATAATAATAATCTGAAGGAATAAGACTCCACATTATCAAATAACTTAACCTTCAGTGTTAGAGTGATTGATGGTAAGTGTTATGGGCGAGGCAATTTCAGAACCCCAAAAGGTATCATGGAGTTCACCCAACCTCTCCCTTTAATGGATTTGTTGCTTTTCCGAGCACACGGCTTTTTCCCTCGGTTTGGGAGTACAATTATGGATATGTGGGTTTTTAAACACAAAACACTGTTTATTCCATGAACTCAACTTAACATCTTAAATAAACATTGGATCTCTTAACACCCCTTACTTCAAAGATAATTCAGAAAATATTGCAACAGTAAATATCTCCTTAAAATGTTCCTTCAAACTTCCAAGAGATTTAACACCTTTAAACAGTATCACATCAGGTTAAAGGATATATATATTTTCTGCAGAATGGCAGAGATATATTAGCTTGGGTGACTTCAGCTCCAGCACCTTGCTTTCTTCACGCAGCTCTCTGGAAACCTACAGACACACCCACACTGCTTTCTCAAACCTGGCTTTCTCCCTTCCAGCAGATCACAGCAAAACAGAACTTCTCAAGCTGCTGTCTCAAACTGGCTTTCTACTTTTAAACTGCTCTCATCAAAACTAGCCAGGCACTTTTTAGCTGCTCTCAGCAAAACAAGCCAGGCACTTTTCAAACTGCAAAAACACCCTGCAAAATGGCTGAACTGATCTGAGCTCCACCCACTCTATGACATCACTGTTTTCTTAAAGGTACATTACTTAAACATCCATGTCTTAAAGGTACCATCACATGACACCTCCCCCCAAGAAAAAAAAACAACCATCAACTTCAAGATGGTTTCATTTTTCACTTTTGCACCATCCACAAAGAAATGCAGACAGTAAATCTACATTTTCATTTAAAGAAAACAACACATGCAAACGGTTATAATAATGTAGTCCATTTTTCTTTGTTCTTCTTCCACCAACCGAAATCCTTCTCGATTGATCACATTCGTGACAAAGCATCGGCTATCACATTTTCCTGTCCTGCCACATGTACTATTTTTAAATGAAATGGCTGTAACAACAAACTCCAGTGAAACAGCCTTGCATTGTTCTTCCGGAAACGCTCCAAAAACGTCAAAGGATGATGATCCGTATATATAATGGTGTCAGATGGATTGCTGGTCACATAAATGTGAAAATGTTGCAAAGCTAGCACCAAACTCAAAGTCTCCTTCTCAATCGTCGAATACTTTTTCTGCTGAGAATTCAATTTCTGTACGTGTTTTGCATTGAGCTTATAATATTTGTTTTGTTTACTATTGAAAAAAGTCGAAAAAAACAATTTAAAAAATGTACATAAAAAATTATTGCACAATAAAGAAAGGTAGATAAAGATAAGATTAAGAAAGAGAGAGATTGTTATGAATTAAAATCTAATTCAACTAATATGAATGTATAAAATGCATTTATAAAAAGGACTAATGAAGCTAATATGAATTTGTTAAAAGGGATTACAACCAATATTCATGCATTTGGAGTAAAATACACCATATTTATGAAGGCAGTCAACTTTACACCATTGAACATTCACTACATAACAAGCTTTTATCAACAGGGTGAGTTTCCCAGGTGAGCTTTGTACTCTTCGCAGACCTGAGTTCGCAAAATATATCAATGCAAACCCGTGGCTGTTTATTGCAGAAGGAACAGACATTGAAACAGAGATTCGGGGCAGGATTCTATGCCGTGTTAGGGCAGCACAGTAGCACAAGTGGATAGCACTGTGGCTTCACACCACCAGGGTCCCACGTTCAATTCCCCGCTGGGTCACTGTCTGTGCGGAGTCTTCACGTTCGCCCCGTGTCTGCGTGGGTTTCCTCCGGGTGCTCCGGCTTCCTCCCACAGTCCAAAGACATGCAGGTTAGGTGGACTGGCCATTATAAATTGCCCTTAGTGGCTAAAAAAGGTTAGGAGAGGTTATTGGGTTATGGGGATAGGGTGGAAGTGAGGGCTTAAGTGGGTCGGTGCAGACTCGATGGGTCGAATGGCCTCCTTGTGCACTGTATGTTCCATGTTCTATGTCTCGCATGTTTTCTCAGTGGCACACCATTCATGGCAGCGGGATTCTCTCTTCCCGCAGCTTGTCAATAGGATTTCACATTGAAATTATCCTACGCTGCCTGGCAACCCACAGGTGGGGGTGCGCTGCGAGTGGGAAATAAAAAACCCAACAGCCAGAGAATTCCGGCCAAGTTGTGACCACTGGAAAGATAGGGGAGGACAGTAATGCAGAAGCTAGGAGACACCCTGCCTTTTATTTCACCTGGAACCAGGGATATCTGTGTAATGGAAACCTATATGCAGACAGCATTGAAATCTCAATGATGTTCTACGTATGTGACTGTCAATGTATAAAGCTGGTTGCAGTCCTGTAGACTGGCAGAGCGCTGCTTTGGATCTCCCTCCGATGTCGTTCTCTCCCACCATCTGATGGAAGGATAAACAATCATGCTACACCCGGGACTTCTCAGGTTATTTTGTGCAAATTTCACAACAGAAATGAAAGAGACAGAACAACAAAGAATGGAACAAAAATAATTTGTAATTTTTTTCAATCATCTCCAACGATAATAATAATCTGAAGGAATAAGACTCCACATTATCAAATAACTTAACCTTCAGTGTTAGAGTGATTGATGGTATGTGTTATGGGCGAGGCAATTTCAGAACCCCAAAAGGTATCATGGAGTTCACCCAACCTCTCCCTTTAATGGATTTGTTGCTTTTCCGAGCACACGGCTTTTTCCCTCGGTTTGGGAGTACAATTATGGATATGTGGGTTTTTAAACACAAAACACTGTTTATTCCATGAACTCAACTTAACATCTTAAATAAACATTGGATCTCTTAACACCCCTTACTTCAAAGATAATTCAGAAAATATTGCAACAGTAAATATCTCCTTAAAATGTTCCTTCAAACTTCCAAGAGATTTAACACCTTTAAACAGTATCACATCAGGTTAAAGGATATATATATTTTCTGCAGAATGGCAGAGATATATTAGCTTGGGTGACTTCAGCTCCAGCACCTTGCTTTCTTCACGCAGCTCTCTGGAAACCTACAGACACACCCACACTGCTTTCTCAAACCTGGCTTTCTCCCTTCCAGCAGATCACAGCAAAACAGAACTTCTCAAGCTGCTGTCTCAAACTGGCTTTCTACTTTTAAACTGCTCTCATCAAAACTAGCCAGGCACTTTTTAGCTGCTCTCAGCAAAACAAGCCAGGCACTTTTCAAACTGCAAAAACACCCTGCAAAATGGCTGAACTGATCTGAGCTCCACCCACTCTATGACATCACTGTTTTCTTAAAGGTACATTACTTAAACATCCATGTCTTAAAGGTACCATCACATGACACCTCCCCCCAAGAAAAAAAAACAACCATCAACTTCAAGATGGTTTCATTTTTCACTTTTGCACCATCCACAAAGAAATGCAGACAGTAAATCTACATTTTCATTTAAAGAAAACAACACATGCAAACGGTTATAATAATGTAGTCCATTTTTCTTTGTTCTTCTTCCACCAACCGAAATCCTTCTCGATTGATCACATTCGTGACAAAGCATCGGCTATCACATTTTCCTGTCCTGCCACATGTACTATTTTTAAATGAAATGGCTGTAACAACAAACTCCAGTGAAACAGCCTTGCATTGTTCTTCCGGAAACGCTCCAAAAACGTCAAAGGATGATGATCCGTATATATAATGGTGTCAGATGGATTGCTGGTCACATAAATGTGAAAATGTTGCAAAGCTAGCACCAAACTCAAAGTCTCCTTCTCAATCGTCGAATACTTTTTCTGCTGAGAATTCAATTTCTTTGAAAAATAGCCAACAGGCCGCTCTAGCCCTTCGTCGTCGTCTTGTCGAAGCATTGCATCTACACCCACATCGCTCGCATCAACAGCCACTTTGAAGGGTTTGGTAAAATTTGGGATGACTAACACAGGAGCAGTGGTTAACACAGCCTTCAGGCTGTCAAATGCCTGTTGACACTCCGCTGTCCACTGGAATTTGTTACGCTTCTTGAGCAAGTCCGTCAGTGGAGCGAACACACTGCTAACATTTGGTACAAATTTCCGGTAAAATCCACTCATACCAAGAAATCGCATTATTTCCCGTCGTGTCGAGGGTGTCGGAAACTCCCCAATAACTCCGTTTTCACATCCCGTGGGACCAGTCAACCCTGTCCGTTTGTATGACCAAGGAAAGTGATTTGGGCTTTTCCAAATTCACTTTTGGCTAGGTTTATCACCAAACCCGCCTCCTGAAGTCGATCGAAGAACTCCCTCAGATGTTTTAAATGTTCTTTCCATGTCTGGCTGAAAACCACCAAACCGCACAATTGGGTAATCTTGAAACAACTGTATTAGTTAACCATTGAAATGTTGCTGGGGCGTTTTTCATGCCAAATGGCATAACTTTGAACTGGTATATACCATCTGGAGTCACAAAAGCTGAAATCTCCTACGCCATTTCAGATAAAGGTACTTGCCAGTAACCTTTCAGTAAATCCAATTTGGAAATAAAAGCGGATTGTCCCACTTTCTCAATGCAATCGTCCAAACGTGGGATAGGATAACAGTCCGTTCTTGTAACTGCATTCACCTTTCTATAGTCCACACACAACCGTTGGGTACCGTCTGGTTTAGGTACCGTCACTGTGGGTGAGCTCCATTGGCTGCAACCCACTTCAATTCTGCCATTCTTCAGCATACTTTCAGTCTGTTATCCTATGCCAATTTTAAAGGGTTAAGTCTCTGGATGCTGTTTGATAGGAACAGCAGTTCCCACATCTACATCATGTGTAGCCATTTTAGTACTTCCCAATTTATCTCTACAAACTTGCCCATGTGATACCAATAACTCTTTCAGGTCAGTTCGTTATACCTCTGCAAGGTAACTTAACAATTCATCCCAATTTTTAAGAACATCCTCATTTTCCAATTTAATTTGAGGTATGTCAAATTCACAGTCATCTGGATTTGGTTTGTCACTTTGAGTTAGAATCATTAAAACCTCCTTTTTCTCTCCTTCCCTTTCAAAGTACCTTTTAAGCATATTCACATGACACACTCGGTGAGTCTTCCTTCTATCTGGTGTTTTTACCACATAATTCACCTCACTGAATTTCCTTTTAATCTGATATGGTCCACAAAACCTAGCTTTTAAAGGCTCCCCTACCACTGGCAACAACACTAAAACTGTATCCCCACTGGCAAAACTACGAACTTTGGATTTCTTGTCCGCCTCCTGTTTCATCACATTTTGTGCAACTTTCAAATGTTGTCTAGCCAATTCACCTGCTCTAGTTAATCATTCCCTAAAATTTGACACGTAATCCAATAGTGTAATTTCCGATTTCTCACCCACCAATTTTTCCTCAATCAATTTAAGTGGTCCTCTTACCTCATGGCCAAAAATTAGTTCAAAAGGACTAAATTTGGTTGACTCATTCGGGGCATCCCTAATTGCAAACAGTACAAATGGAATTCCTTTATCCCAATCCTCTGGATAATCTTGACAATACGCCCTCAACATTGTCTTTAATGTCTGATGCCACCTTTCTAACGTTCCCTGCGATTCTGGATGGTACGCAGTTGATTTAAATTGTTTTATTCCTAAACTATCCATAACCTCTTTGAATAACTTTGAAGTAGAATTCGTGCCTTGATCCGATTGTATTTCTGTGGGTAGTCCATGTCTAATAAAGAATTTACGTAACTCCTCCACAATCCTTTTAGCTGTAATATTACGTACTGGAATGGCCTCTGGAAACCTAGTAGACACATCCATTACAGTCAAAAGCTATTGATTCCCACTTTTTGTTTTGGGAAGCGGTCCAACACAATCGATTAGGACCCTTGTAAAAGGTTCTTCAAATGCTGGAATGGGTATTAAGGGCTCTGGTTTTACCACCGCTTGAGGTTCCCCTACCACTGGGCCTCACTCGTCCACCGCCCCCCACTCCCAGTGGCCATCACTTGCCGCCTCACCCCCGCACTCATCAGATAGAACACAGAGGCAGGCTTCATTGGTGTTAATATGTGTTTAATGTGCAGGTATATATATATTCCATGCCCTAGCCCCTATAACTAAACTGTGCCCTACACCGGGCCAACTTAACTGGTGTTTGTCTTCCAAGCCTTACGGGCCCTATCACTACACCTAGGTGGTTCCCCAGCAGGAATGGAGATGGACTGCTGAGACTCCTGCCATGCAACTAGGGTCCCGTTAGCACAAGATCCTGGGGCGGCTCAGCCTGGATGGGCCCGACTGCTCGTTGGGCGTCCTGGCTGACGTGGTGCCGCCCTGTTCTGCCCACTACCCACCAGATACACCAGGGACAGGTGCTGGATGGGGGGGGGGGGCAAGGTGCGGTGCTGTCCCAGCACCTCCCCTGCAGGAATCACCAGCAAGTGTCGCAGAACCTCCTCATCCCTTGGGGTGCCCGATGGCCTCCGGACTTCTCCATGGGATGGGGGTGCGAGCTCGGCCAAACCCCGAGGCCCCCCCCCGACACCTGGCACTGCCAGTCCTGGATGCCCTCTCTGGTATAGACCAGGGTCTGAACGTTAGCGGCCGTGGAGCACAGAGAGTGGGCCACCCCTGTCTGAGACTGCGCCATCTCCCTCTAGGTCTGTGCAGCGCCTGCCAGCACCTGGGCAATGGTACGATGCTCTCAGCCATGGCCTGATTAGACTGGGCCACGCTGTGGAGCACTGCTGCAATCTGCAGCTGGCTATGGCACAAGGCTGCCTGTGAGTGGGCAGCCCTGTCCTGGGCCATGACCCCCGCCTGCACAGATAGCACCAGGCCTAATTGCAAACAGTACAAATGGAATTCCTTTATCCCAATCCTCTGGATAATCTTGACAATAAGCCCTCAACAAAATTGTCTTTAACATCTGATGCCACCTTTCTAATGCTCCCTGCGATTCTGGATGGTACGCAGTTAATTTAAATTGTTTTACTCCTGAGCTATCCATAACTTCTTTGAATAAACCTGAGGTAAAATTTGATCCTTAATCCAATAGTATTTCTGTGGGTACTCCATATCTAGGAAAGAATTGAAGGAACTCCTCCACAATCTTTTTAGCTGTAATATTGCGTACTGGAATGGCCTCTGGAAACCTCGTAGACACATTCATTATAGTCGAAAGATATTGATTCCCATTTTTCATTTTAGGAAGCAGTCCTACACAATCAATTAAGACCCTTGTAAAATGTTCCAAAAAATGCTCTATTGGGTTTTCAGGGCTCTGGTTTTATTACCGCTTGAGGTTTCCCTATCACGTGACATGTGTGACATGATCGACAAAATTTAACTACATCTTTATGTAGTCCAGGCCAACAAAAATGTTTTTGTATTTCAGCTTGAGTTTTCCTTACTCCCAAATGACCTCCTACTGTTACCTCATGTGCTACTCGCAACACCTCCTTTCTATACCCTACCGGCAATACCACTTGATGAACTTCTGCCCACTTTTCATCTGTCTGTATATGTAAAGGTCTCCATTTTGTCATGAAGACATCATTTTAAGTAAATAACATTCCGGTATACACTCAGATTCCTCTTCCGTGTATGCTTTCTCATACATCCGTTTTATTTCGATATCTTTCTGTTGTAACTCCGCCAATTTTCCTGAACTAAAATTATCTGCCTTATCCTCCACCTATGCTTGTTCTTTTCCTTCCATCTGATCAAAAATCGTTTCTGATAATTGAACTTCAACTTCATCTTCACTCTTTGATTTCTCCTCTTATCTTAACCTGTGACTTTGCGACCTTGTTATCACACAATCCAGAAAAATCCAAGGATATTCTTCAACACTTCAGTTGTCTGATTTTCCACTGGCTTATCAACCACAGTAGGCATCACTCCCAC
The DNA here is from genome assembly GCF_047496885.1 of Scyliorhinus torazame. Taxonomy (NCBI): domain Eukaryota; kingdom Metazoa; phylum Chordata; class Chondrichthyes; order Carcharhiniformes; family Scyliorhinidae; genus Scyliorhinus; species Scyliorhinus torazame. Next base: position 319,316,629 of record NC_092707.1, on the reverse strand, counting down.
CTGCGATTCAGCGATATCATTACCCAAGATAAACTGTATTTCTGGACAAGATAGTTTCTCTATTACTCCTACTACCACTTCACCACTCTTCACTGGACTTTCCAAACTTATCTTATAGAATGGAACACTACTCCTCTCACCCTGAATTCCACATATTACCACCTTTTCTGGCAATATTCTTCCCCAACTACATAACTCCTCATCTCTTACCATTAAATATTGACTAGCTCCCGTATCTCTTAAAATTGTGACTTCTTTACCTGCTCCTCCTGATACACATGAGTACCATCAAAGATTCACTAGCCCCCGTATCTCTTACCTACTCCTCCTGGTATACATGAGTAAACTGTATCCACACAAGTGAATTCTTTAAAGAGATCTGGCACCTTCTTATAAATCACCTCTTGATCAGGCTGTACAATCTTTTGCACCTCCTTCACTTCACTTGGGCTTTCCTTTACCACTTTAACAAGCCCCATTGGCTATCTTGCTTTACCACATCAGCCTTCCCAGTGATTTTCTTCAACCACCAACACTGTGACTTTCCATGGCCTAGTTTATTACAATAAAAACATCTGAAACTTTTCAATTCTATTCCACCCTCCTGGATTTCCTTTTTTAATCTGAGGTACATTCTCCTTATTCTCCCATCAAATCCCCTTTACCTGTACCACTGGGATATTTCTCTTTTCCCCAGTTTCTATCCCTCACAAGCTGAAACTGATGCCGGAAACCAAACTTTGATTAATGAACTAATTCATAATCATCTGCCATTTCTGCTGCTACTTGTCGCAGTTTTAACCCTCTGCTCTTCCACATGAGTTCTTGCTACATCAGGAATTGAATTTTTTAACTCCTCCAAAAGTATAATTTCTCTGAGAGCTTCATACGTTTGTTCTATTTTCAAAGCTCATATCCACCTATCAAAATTACTCTGTTTGATCCTTTCAAACTCCATGAATGTTTGACCAGGTTCTTTCCTTAGATTTCTAAACCTTTGTCTGTCGGCTTCAGGCGCTAGTTCATACACACCTAAGATGGATTTTTCCACCTCTTCATATGTCCCAGATACCGCCTCTGATAGTGATGCAAACACTTCACTAGCTCTACCTACCAACTTTGTTTAAATCAGTAATACCCACATGTCCTGTGGCCATTTCATTTGTTTAGCTATCTTCTCAAATAATATGAAGAAGACTTCTACCTGCTTCTCCTCGAACCTTCTCATCAAACCTTGGCAATGCTTGGATATATTTAAATAAATCCCCACCAAGCCTTCGACTATGATGCTCATTCTCACTATCCTCATCACTGTCTTCAGACTGTATGTTTCTC